>NW_026932690.1:0-519566 GCF_032062105.1 Saccostrea cuccullata
GCGTCAGCACGTCACAAACATTGTAATCCGTTAGGTCTTTTGAAAAGAGCAATAATATACTTCTTTTTTAGGTATCAAAGCAGATTGGTTTGCATGAAATATTGCATCCAATTCAAATATGCATCCAGTGAAAGTGCTCCATATAATAATGTCATATTTCTAAAATATAACATAACCTGCTCAGGTGGATAACAAAGAATCATGGATTTTTTTTAAGTTTAAGTTAATGCAGTTAGTGGCTCAGTGCTGAGCAGGCAATCCAACAATTAATGTTACTTCATAAATTTGGATACAATATTGAATTTTCAATGTCTTGTGATATTTATGAGTTCATTGTTTATGGATTATCTTAGCTTTGTGCAATATGAATTCTTCAAGCTAAAGAAGCTTTTGACACTTTGTGTTTGGGGTCTTGAACAATAAGAACAGAAAGAATGATAAACTTTTCTTTGTTTAATGAGCTGAACAATTTAAAAGAAAGCACATTAAATGTATAACATCATGTATTAAAACATAAACAAAAATAAATAACATAAATAAGATTTAAAAAACAAAACAAAAAAAATTTTCTGAGAAAGTTTGACTTTCTGCCAAGCAAACAATCCATGTACGGACAAGTGTATCGACTTCTGAGTAAGTACTTGTCTACTCAGCTTTATCAAATCTCGTAATAACATCTTTAGTCATCTCCTCTTAATATAAGAGTGCTCATCAGATTAATAAGGAATATTACACGGATAGAAAAAATGACTAGAGTCGTACTTAATGAGGTTAGAATTGGTAGAAGATGTGTACAGATACATAATGATGTCATACTCATTAGAGTTAGCCCGATAAAAACAGGTTCTTCTTTCCTACACATTGACGTTAATGATTTCCAATAAAAAATATATTGCACACTATGTAGTAAAATTGAGAAGACCTGATTAAATAACCCAATAGGCATCTAATTCTTGAGAATACAAATAATGGGCAAGGGCATTTCATATAAATAGAGTTCTAGTCAAAAAGTGTGAACATTTTTTTAGCTTAACTAAAAAGGACTGGCAAACCAAAATTTAAAAATGTATATATCATTTGCATGAATTGGGATTTTCAAATTAATCTGTTAAAAATATACTGAAGCACACACACTTTATAATAATTTTTTTGTGAACATTAGGCTTAATCAATATAAGGATCAAATAAAAACTTGCTTCATGCAAAGACTTGAAAATTATCCATTTTAAAGATACAAGTTGATGTAAAAAACATTTGTTTGGATACTTTTAAATTAAAATATCTGTCAGTAAGTGCAAACACTTTTTTGGCAAAACTTTGAATAGGTGGGGCCGACTAGATCTGAGGACATAACATCCAATGTAAACGTCCTCTGTTGCAGTTATATGACATGAGATCCATCCTGCTGTTTGATCCTCTACAACTTTGATTATGGCACAAAAGGTGTCTGTGAAATAACTTTGAGTCCTGAATACCTCAGTATCATGAAACCACATCACTTGGCAGGGAGGAGTATTCACTCACAGATCTGTAAAACGAATATAGTTATAATGCAGGAGCAGACATTTACAAATACAGTCCCATCAAAAGATAACATGGTTAGTCAGATGTACATGAAAATGAAGTAACTAAAAGTAAACATTTCTTTGATATACTGGATACATTTGTATCGGTGATTATGATTTTTTCCTGATTTTTGAAGCCCTTGTTTAAGCAAATTTACACTGAATCCTAAAATCAATATCACTTTAAAATTGATATTTTTAAAATAACTTAAATTTTCATTGTTTTAAATGTATCATTTATCTTTATATCTATTCAATGACATGTGCATTTCTCTCAAAAAGATTTTGAACTGAAATGATTTTTTCATCTCTTCATATTTAATTTTTTTTTAAAACATTTCTTTTTGTGGGGAAAACACCTTTATTCACTAGAGCAAAATAAGCATTATATCTTAAGTTTATAATAAATATCAGAGTAGATCTGTAATAATAGTGATACATGTTTTATAATAATATATATGCTTTTTAGGTCACCTGAGTAAACTCAGGTGACCTATTGCTATCCGTTTTCGTCCGTCGTCGTGCGTCGTGTGTCGTGCGTCGTGTGTTAACATTTGAACATTTTCAGCTTCTTCTCTGCAACCACTGAGCCAATTTCAACCAAATTTAGCACAAAGCATCTATGGGTGAAGGGGAACAAAAATTGTGAATTTCATGATCCCTGCCCCCCTGGGGCCTGAAGGGTGGGGCCAAAACCACTAAAATTAATGCAATCTTTAAAAATCTCCTTCTTTACTCCTGGACACCAAGCAGTCAAACTGTTTGCATGATTGTAATCAGCAATGAGTCCTTTACCAAAATTGTGAAATTCATGGCTTCGGGGTTCTGGTGCTAGGGCGGGGCTAAATAAGTAGGTACTGAAAATGCATTATTTCTTTGAAAATCTTCTTCTCTGCTCCTAGGTATTAAGTAAACCAACTAAGTACATAGTTATGATGAGCAAGAGTGCCTCTACCAAAATTGTGAATTTTATGGCCCCAGGGTCAGGGGTTCTGGTGTTAGGGCAGGGCTCTATTGATTATATAGTGAAAATACATGAATTCTTTGAAAATCTTCTTCTCTGCTCCTGGGTATTAAATAAACTAACTAAGTACATAGTTATGATGAGCAAGAGTGCCTCTACCAAAATTGTGAATTTTATGGCCCCATGGTCAGGGGTTCTTGTTTTAGGGTGGGGCTCTAATGATTATATAGTGAAATGCATGAATTCTTTGAACATCTTATCCTTTGCTCCTGGTTAATATACTAATGATCTAATTACATATTTTAAGGCAAGGATTTATTTTATTTTCAGTTTTAAAAACCCTCCGATCAAGGTTTTGAATTTTCAGAAAAAAATAAAACAATTTTTTTCTTTCCAATGTCAAATTTGAGTCGGGATCAAGATTTCAAATTTACGAACTCGGACTTCCGGTTTTAAGATGAAACGGCGGGTAAATAGAGCTAGATCTAAGAAGATAGCTTGGTTTAGTGTAAAATTCATTAATACGAGTGCCATTCAAAACGTTTCACCCGTTCAAAGGACAAATAAAATACTGACGACTTTGTTGCACAATGACATGCTGGATTGCTGGTGAGATAATTATGTATACATCTGTTTCAAAAGTATCTGTCTGTAAATTATTTTCCTCCCCCAGGTTTTAAACTGCCTGTGGTAGCTATTGCATATTGCCAGCGACATTGTTTAGGTCTCTGTTATAGCTTACAGTCTAAGCATTCTTCAGAAAATGGTTGCTTATGCATCAGATGCAATGAATAAAACTATGGGAGAAGTTAAGTCCATTTGAGGAAGAAATAAACAATAACCTGAAGAAATGAAAAAAAATTCAACTATTAAAAGGCAAGAATATACAAATACATACAGGCATGTAGTATCATTTGTATCAGCCAGAAAAATTATTTTACACTTAATTGGAAAAATGTTCACCCTACTCCCCAATACTCCCTGTCTGTTTTATGATAGGAATTATAATTTTAGGCATCAAGTAAATTTTAGAACAATGTCTACACATTCACCTAACACATATTTAAAAAAATGAAGATATATTGAAAGACTTTTAAAGAATTGATTTTTTAAAATATATTTTGCCCAAACTGGCAGATATTGAAATCAGCAATTAAATGTTCTACTTTCCTATTTGTTAGCATTATGTGTCCAGTTATTAAGGATCCTATTAGAATAGCATAATTTAAAGAATGTACAAATGTTAATAATTGATTTATCAAAAATTTCTTTTTTAATTTCCTTCTCCGTGACTTTTTTATTCTCATGTTCATAACTAAACTTAAACATAAAAAAATACTGGCCTTATAATGAAGAAAGGGACCTCTTTCAAAATAGATAATTTCAGGACCGCTGGGTCAGGGGTACCAGGGGGGTACTTTGACTAAAAATAAATTAATGCTTTGAAATCTGCCCTTTGATAAGCAATGGTGCCTCCTTCAAAATTTGTGAATTTCATGGCTTTTGGATTAAAACACGAACCAAATACAATCGCTGGAAAGTTGTTACACGATACTCAGGTGACCTATAAGGCCCGTGGGCCTCTTGTTTAGCTCACCTGAGCCGAAGGCTCAAGTGAGCTTTTCTGATCACATTTTGTCCGTCGTCCGTCCGTCCGTTCTTCTCAAGAACCACTTGGCCAATTTTGACCAAACTTGGTACAAAGCATCCTTGGGTGATGGGGAATTTTACTTGTTAAAATAAAGGGCCAAGTCCCCTCACAAGGGGAGATAATCAAGAAAAGACAAAAATAGGGTGGGGTCATTAAAAAATCTTCTTCTCAAGAACCACTAGGCCAGAAAAGCTGAAACTTATGTGGAAGCATCCTGGGGTAGTGTAGATTCTAAATTGTTAAAATCATGACCCCTGGGGGTTGGGCGGGGCAACAATGGGGAATCAAAGTTTTACATAGAAATATATAGGAAAAATCTTTAAAAATCTTCTTCTCAAGAACCACTGTGCCAGAAAAGCTGAAACTTAATATGTGGAAGCATCCTGGGGTAGTGTAGATTCTAAATTGTTAAAATCATGACCCCCGGGGGTAAGGTGGGGCCACAATGTGGAAATCAAATTTTACATAGAAATATGGAAAAATCTTTGAAAATCTTCTTCTCAAGAACCACTGGGCCAGAAAAGCTGAAACTTATGTGGAACCATCCTGGGGTAGTGTAGATTCTCAATGTTCAAATCATGATCCCCGTGGGTTGGGCGGGGCCACTATGGTGAATCAAAGTTTTACATAGAAATATATGGAAAAATCTTTGAAAATCTTCTTCTCAAGAACCACTGGGCCAGAAAAGCTATAACTTATGTGGAACCATCCTAGGGTAGTGTAGATTCTCAATTGTTCAAATCATGATCCCCGGGGGTTGGGCAGGGCCACTATGGTGAATCAAAGTTTTACATAGAAATATATGGAAAAATCGTGTCTGAGGTCAATTGATATCAATTGCCATGAGTCCTTATAACCACATATTGACCGTTCACTGAAGTCCATAATAGTTATGTAATCACTCAAAGTGAATGCACTGACTGACTCCTGAACAGACTCGGCTGTCATTACGTCACAATGGTTAAATTCACGCTTCTTATATTATGACGTCACGTTCTACGTAACTTTGGTGCAACCGAACGGCATGTCGTGTGATATCATTTTCCGCGGACGTGCTTTCGCGTCGACATCACAAAGGGGGATAATCACGTGACGTTCTTTCAGCCAATGAAAACTACGAAAATAATCTTATATAATATTGGTATATAGTAATCCTTATGTTCTTGTAATGTATCTTGACATTTCATGGGTTCAGTGTTTCGGTCTGAATGTAACACATTTACATACAGCTCTACATACAGTAATATTTTGACTTTTTGTCCTCAAATGAGTGCAGTAATTCTGTAGGTCTATACCATATTTCACCCTCTGAGTGTGATTGTAGGTGTAAATTGGCTGTACATTAATTCTGTTGATGAATTTTTTACTTACCTACTGAACAGGTCAATGTTAAGGAAGACATATTCTCCATTGTCAAAGTTGAGTTCGTTGGCTTTTATCATGATATCTCTGACGGAATCCGCCGAGGCACAAAGCACCACAACTGAAAAAGAAGATACCAGGTGTCATGTACCGGTTCTATGGGAAATGATGAATAAGACACAAGATAGGGGGTCAGGTTCCAAGATCATAAACAGAGAACAGACTTACGTTAAAATTTTCAAATGAATAGAATTTTTGAAATAGTTTTGATAATCAGACACAATTTTCATCCTGTGTTTGTATTTGAGTAATGGAGGTTTTTAGACATGTGAATGAAAAATAAAGTAAAAGGTTTGGACTCAAGTTTATGGTCAAGGAACCAAGAAAATGATGTTGGATCGCATAAGTCATAGCAGTCTTTTACAAGTATATGAGTAAAATTGATTCAAATAGCAATATTTTGATTCATCATATTATAAGTTCAAAACAGAAATGGGCATAGATTCAGTGTGGTTTGGACATAAGTACACAAAGTAAAGAGGCCTATTTAGGAACAAATGCCTTGCTAGGTAAAAAGGCTCCTCACAGTTACAAGTGTACACTAAGATAAGTCTTGATCTATCTTAGCAAAGAAACCCAGTTTTAACAGGAATGTCACGAATAAGAATTGTAAGGATACCGGTAGTTGTAATGTATAGCCTTAAAAAGTAATTGATGTAAAAATTAAAAAGTACATGTATGTCACTGATACGGTTGTGTTGTGATTTCTTACGTATACATGAAGCAAGCAAAAATTATTAATGGAAAATGTGCTGGCGTCACTGTCCAGAATATTGTGATGTTCATTGACAATACGATATATGTACCTGGCAAGATTGTCACTTTCTGATACACTGTCTTTGTCATTCTACAGCATCTTATATTGCCTCGGTTTTTCACTTGCCAGGGCTCTTATTTTTTTTTTGGTAAATGAAGACGCATTACTGTCACGCGTAGAATGACCAGAATTATGCTGTCCAATGTTTAATCAGGCAGAAATCTGTGTATATTTTATTGCTATCTACAGTAACTTCTTCTTTAGTTTGTTTGGTCACGCATTTCTTCAATAAATAACCACCGCCATGTTTGCCGTCTGCTTCGTCACACGGAGGGATATTTTACCGGTCATTGACTTTGCCAAAATCTCCCTCTCATCACGGCAGATTAATAATACAAACAATGATACTCTGTGTATAAAATATAATCCACTATACATAAGTTACATGGTGTTTTCTCTGGTCGCAGCATTAGCGGGTGACAGTTTAAATTATCTAAAACAAATTAATCTATACCAAATTAATTTTGAAAAGAAAAGGCTGGCCATCAAATGACATATGCTATTAACTAACCAACAGTTCCTCTGTCTAATTCCCAAAGGTCATCATACAGCTTGATCAGAGTGATTAAGACAGCTAGCCTGAACTCATTAATTAATCTTTAACTGGATGCTTGTCTACTCATTAATACCAATAGATGAATGGGTCTGCACTATCTACCATAACATTTTTAAAAACATATGAAATACTCAAAGATTTTTTTTTGGTTGACATTTAATGTCCGACAGGTTTTAATATGAAATTCATATGGACATGCTGATTCCATCCCATACCCATAAAATTAGTTTTTATAAATTAACAATTTTATATAATATAAGATTAGTCTACTATGCAATATTAAATTAGTTTTAATTACTTTTCATTAAATTCATTTTAAAACTTAGGCTAGCCAGCAAGAGCTATTTTTAATCCAACAGGCTCACACATTTGCCCAATACTCAAGGGATATAGATAACACCATGCTCTAGCTATTAGCGAACTCCTCACACTCAAAACTCATTAATTTCTCTCTAATTTGACATGCAATTTTCTGTTATCAAAATTCTTCTTGAGTCTTGACCAGTGCTTGATAATTACACTCATGGGAGAGGTAGGATTTCTTTAACATACATAATATTTGCTGTCAAGTATATGCTTTAAAAAAAAAAAGTATTTTCTTGATTTAACACTTTTTTAATAAGGACAGTGCAATACTCTTACATTATTTGGGATGTGTAAATGAATAGTAAAAAGACACATTTTTTTTTTAAAATTTCATTTAAATCAAAGGTCACAGTGACCTTGAAATAGGTCGCGACACACCTTCTACCTAAGATGCATAAACTGGCCAAGTTTGATGATTGTAAGTCTTATAGTTTTCTAGTTATGGGCCGGAAAGGATTTTTCCATATTTGGCTATATCTTCTTAATTAAAGGTCAGAGCGACCTACTTTTTGTGCGCGACACACCTTCTACCCAAGATGCATCAGATGACAAAGTTTGATAATCCTAGGCCTAATAGTATAAAAGTTATGAACCGGAAACGAAAAGCTAACAGACAGAGAGACGGACAGACGGACAGACGGACGGACACGAAGCCTATAACATAATACGTCCCGTCTTAAGACGGGCGTATAAAAAATCTTTAAAACACTTCTTCTCAAGAACCACTGGGCCATTGAAGCTAAAACTTTGATGGAAGCATCCTGGGGGTAGTGTAGATTCTAAATTGTTAAAATCATGACAGGGGAGGGGGGTAGGGGGCCACAATAGGTATAACAAGAGGGGAAATCTGGTGAAGAACTCAAGTTACTCAGATGAGCGATGTGACCCATGGGCCTCTTGTTTAAAAATGTAAAGAACAAAACAAAAGTTACAAAAAGACCAATTTTAATAATTTTTAAAGGAAAAGCTTCAATATACTTTCAGCAATATTATTGTCACTGTAGTTTTACTCAGGAAAAATTTTCGTTTCATTCAGGAAATTGTTATAAGGCCCACCATTAATTAATAGAATTTTTTAAAGTAGTTAATGAACAAATAATAAATGAACTCAAAAGTATGTGCTAAAGTGCAGTGCAAACACATAAGTGAAATCAGTAAATTAAGGATAGATATAAAAGTGAGCGAGATAAACAGCTGATAAATATGACTAGCCTACACTGATATAGTGAGATCTGATACCTGTTAAGGATTAGGTGGCAGGGGATAGTTTTTTAAATGCCAAACGTGAGTCGAGGGGGTACACATATACATACAGTCAAAAAATCATGTACATGGGACAGTTTTCCTGGTGCTAATTAATTACACTTCATATCCCATAGCTCATAAATTATGTCAACAATTTTATATAATCTACCTATCTGAGTGCACACGTACTAAAATTGCACTTGGGGACTCCCAAAATTTTGGCTTGTTTTTCCGAGATTTGGGCCTCAGTCGCGCCCATATAGCCCACACCCAGACCAGGGCAAGCAGGAGTCTGTAAATCAATGCATGCCCTAATGAAACTTCACAAATTGAGAAGGGGCCATTCACCTCTGAGATACACACCTTCTTCTAAGGCCTACTGCTTTTCAGCTCAATTTCCTCTGCACCTGACCACGTCTTAATTTTTGCATTTACAACTCTGTATGATAAGCATCATAGTAACACCTATATGTTGCACATCATTTTTTTTTTCAGCAAGCACTCTGCTATACTACAAATGTGTCCCATAATTGTTCAAATCATTTTTCTACATAAAATATCCCATGAAACAGGAGATATCTCAGTTGTTAAGAAAATTTACTAGATCTTAAGTATGAAACTATCCTCTGCCACCATAATATATCTAGCCTAAACTGATATAGTGAGATACATGTATGGTACCAGTTTAGGATTAAGAACGAGTGCACTTATGGGCCCCGATAAAATGTGAAAAAATAAAAATCAAATAAAGCTAAATTTTTCAACCCATATCACTAACTGATATCTAAACCATACGATTCAGTAAATTTTTCCCACTGAAATTCACGAATATACAAAGAACAATGCCATAGAATGTGGCAGGGGTCAGCCAACATTTTTGATTTTCTATAGTAAATCGAGAACGGTCATTCATTTCAAAGCTTTTGTTTACTATGAGCCTAACTTTGTACAAACTTGTGCGAATGACAAAAGACGCATAATACATTTATAAGACTTGTGTGAAAGTAGGAAATTTGTACACGATTAGGCTGGTAGTTAAAATATCAAATATGTACAAAAAGTACAATGTTTTTCCTATAGGAAGTGAGAGGTATTTACCTGTATGACCCATGTTGAACTCACGTGTGGAATAAATTATTTAAAATACTTATGTAGTCACGTGAGTTCTACCCAGGTTAACATTTCTCAAAGGTGCTCACTGTAAAACATCAGCAGGTTTTGTATTATTTAGTCAAAGTCGCGCCACTTAGAAATATTTGCATGCATTTATTTTTAAGAACACGGGAGGGTAAAGAGAGTTTAGTGTCATTCATAAATGTGTCAAATATTTTTAACATTTATGCAAGACAATGAAACAGGTATTGAAAGTCACCTAAACACTCCTTTTAGATTTCAAATTCAACGAAACTTTTATTGTATATATATTTTCAAATGCAATAGTGCCAATTTCTTAGTTTGATTATTATGGCTACAGGCAACTACACAACTTCATTCAATTTTTCAAAAACAGATTTAGCACAAAAAGTTACATTCCACAAACGCGCCCGACTATGATCCACCATCAGATTGTTCGTTTTGATTTAAATATCTCTTCGCCTTGATTTACATAAACGAAACTAAAAGAAAGTTCGGTACGACTTTTCCGGATTTAGGGTATTCATAGGCATTTAACAATATTCAATTGTTTCAAATCCATGCTGATTTAGGTGATGCTTAACGTGCCTTTTAATTAGAAATATCCACTAGTATCTAACTATTTCCAAAAGAGAACGATTTGGTAATATATCCTAAAGTAAAATGGCACATAAAAAGGGCCCATTTAGCATTGCTTAAGTGCACTTGTCCTTTGTACAAGATAGACAGCTGATATCAATACTAGCCAATACTTCTACATTGCAATGGTAGCGGACTAGCGGTTTAGTATAAATTTGCATGAAATAGATAACGATATGACTAGCTGATGCTGTAATATAGAGATATGGTACCGGTTTAGTATAAATGTGCATGAAATAGATAACAATATGATATGACTAGCTGATACTGTTATAGATATGGTTAGATATGGTACCGGTTTAGGTGTCCTGTGGTTCTTGACCGGCTAACGGTGACTTTATCCCCTAACACACAACAAACACAGAACACACATAATACAACAACATCTACCACAGATTATCTGAACACAATAAAATAAATCATTCTATGTTTAAATGAATTTTGATTCAACAACAAAATGTGCTACATGATGATATGTTTGAATACTTGTTTATCTTGTCATTACTTCTGTGAAATGCCTGTTACATAAGAGTTATCTCCCTTACCTGGGAGTCCTGGGAATTCAGCGCCCCCTGGTGCTAACATAGAGCCATATACGTTGTAAGCCACAATACAACAACACAGGAGAATAGGACCAATGATGGCACCCTCTAGTCCTAACCAGTATATGCCCCCCGCAATGGCCAGACCAGTCAAATACGGATGACCACTGAAACAGAAAGCTCATGTCAGCAAATATGCATATATAAAATAAACTTCATTTTCACATTGCACATTTTTTTTAAAAATGAGTTTCCATGTAAGATATTCTGACAACAACTTAAAAAAAAACAACATTGCATGTTTTGACAACATTACTCATTCATTATGCTATTAAATGTATAAAAACACTCCTGATGTGGTTTGAATTAAATGTAATAAAGTGCCGCGCCACAGCATGATACGCCCGTCAAAAATTACAATTTTCTTCAACAGTTTAGCTTGCAATCACGTCAACCCTGATTCTAAATTTCCATGATTTTTCCATTCCTAAAAATATTTATCCATCCCCTGTGATGTAGGCATTAATCATAATAAATATTACATCATTGATGGATTTCTATGCTGGTTGTGTTAGACCTTGTCAAATGCCCATCATATTAAACAATATCAAATTAGTCTTCAATTAATCTATACCAAATTAATTTTGAAAAGAAAAGGCTGGCCATCAACTGACATATGCTATAAACTGACCAACAGTTCTTCTGTCTAATTCCCAAAGGTCATCATACAGCTTGATCAGAGTGATTGAAACAGCTTAGCCTGAACTCGATCATTAATTAATCTTTAACTGGATGCTTGTCTACTCATTAATACCAATAGATGAATGGGTCTGCACTATCTACCATAACTTTTTTAAAACATATGAAATCCTCAAAGATTTTTTTTGGTTGACATTTAATGTCCGACAGGTTTTAATATAAAATTCATATGGACATGCTGATTCCACCCCAATCCCATAAAATTAGTTTTTATAAATTAACAATTTTATATAATATAAGATTAGTCTACTATGCAATATAAATTAGTTTTAATTACTTTTCATTCAATTCATTTCAAAACTTAGGCTAGCCAGCAAGAGCTATTTTTAATCCAACAGGCTCACACATTTGCCCAATACTCAAGGGATATAGATAACACCATGCTCTAGCTATTAAGCGAGCTCCTCACACTCAAAACCCATTAATTTCTCTCTAATTTGACATGCAATTTTCTGTTATCAAAATTCTTCTTGAGTCTTGACCAGTGCTTGATAATTACACTCATGGGAGAGGTAGGATTTCTCTAACATGCATTATATTTGTTATAGATTGCTGTCAAGTATATGCTTTAAAAAAATAAGTATTTTCTTGATTTAACACTTTTTTAATAAGGACAGTGCAATACTCTTACATTATTTGGGATGTATAAATGAATAATAAAAAGACACATTTTTTTTTTTTATTTCATTTAAATCAAAGGTTACAGTGACCTTGAAATAGGTCGCGACACACCTTCTACCTAAGATGCATAAACTGGCCAAGTTTGATGATTGTAAGTCTTATAGTTTTCTAGTTATGGGCCGGAAAGGTTTTTTCCATATATGGCTATATCTTCTTAATTAAAGGTCAGAGCGACCTACTTTTTGTGCGCGACACACCTTCTACCCAAGATGCATCAGATGACAAAGTTTGATTATCCTAGGCCTAATAGTATTAAAGTTATGAGCCGGAAACGAAAAAGCTAACAGACAGACAGACGGACAGACGGACGGACACGAAGCCTTTAACATAATACGTCCCGTCTTAAGACGGGCGTATAAAAATCTCATGATTTTGAAATAAAGTTCAAGAATAGTTCATAATAGTTTACAATATTATATAGAATAAAATCTTAAGTCAATAAGTTTGATAATGTACCCTTTAATTTCTCCCAGGATACTGGTGTCTACAAAGTAAGATGGCAGGATGTGGCAGATAAAGAGAGCCAGTCCTTTGATTCCCTGTCCCTGTATTAACCAGAGTTCTAACACAGCAGGGAGGGTGGCCCAATAGGGACCAAGAAACGGGACAGCAGCTAACACAGCAGCCAGGGCTGGAGAGAACAAACAGAAATGAAAATTACAGCAGGGAGGGTGGCCTAGTACAGACCCAGAAACGGGACAGCTGTTAACACAGGAGCCAGGGCTAGAGAAAACAAACAGAAATCTTTGAAATAAATAGAACTTAATTAGTAACTAATTTCTAAATATCAAGAACTTTTCTGTCTTGGATAGAGCAAATTTTGAGCCATCAAGAGTCATTTGTATATTGATAATATTTAATATACAACTTACTGGATGGTATAAACACCATGTTGATACCAAATAGTGTGTGTGTTAACCAGGTGTAGAGTCCATAGAAGGCAGCCATCTTAAGGGATGCCATGAATACACCACTGTTGAAAAGGTTTATATCAACTCAATAATTATATCAAATCAAAAACTCAAAATAAATATGTTGGGCAAATTGACATTGATGATAAATCTTTACTTACTAACTTTAGATGTATTACCCATTCAAAATAAGATACAGTTTCCTTTCTAAAAGTCAAATAAATATTTTTGCTTCCTTACCCTATTGCCTCCTGCACAGCCAGGCTGAATTTGCTGCCTGAGGGGTGAGGGTTGAGACCAGAAATCCACTCCATTGGTTTAAACTGCTTCCCACTGGATGCAAGCAGATAGAAGAGAGTGGTCAGGAAAATGGCCTGTAATAAAGGGAGATAATTTATCTAAACAAGGGAGATCATCTGATCTACAGTCAGGAAAATAGCCTGTAACAAAGGGAGATAATCTGACTATGACTCTAATAAAAAGAGATAATCTGGTCTGAGCAGAGTTCTTTAAATCTTTTTTCCACTGTCAGTCATTTGGACTGACTGTCACAGGAAGTTTGTCGGTCCAGACAGATTTTTATCAGTCCAACAAAATAATTAAACATAATTTTAAGAAGATTAAAACTGTATTTGAATTTTATTATCATTACATTTCGCACCCTCCGTCATATACACACTGCATACTTCATGCGGATTTGATCATCGTATAACAAATTTCGTTGAATTCTCGTGGGAGGTCAATTTTCTTCATAAGTTTTTAATCTAGTTCGATTTTTCTCACCTGGCTAATACCTTATCGACGTCAAAAACTTGTTAAAACAATTAATCAATCATAGTTTGGTACTTGCGTTCATCGAAGAAGCCATTACGATATACTAAAAAGTGTCTAAAAGATTATGATCGGTCGGTTATAGGGAATTCGTACGAAATTTAGTCGGATTTTCGCAAGTTGCTTTCTCAACATGTACCGGTCATTTGGACTGACACAGAACGTAAAGTGATCGGTCCTTGGTTGTTTTTATTGGTCTTGCCGACAGGACCGAAAGATTTCAAGAACTCTGGGTCTGAGTGTAGTCAGAAAAATGGTCTGTAAATATCTTCTCAATAAAAGAGCACAAATAACTACTTGTGTCATTTTGGTTATGCATGTACCCACTCCCCTTATCTATTCCTGACTAGACTGTGGTTGTACTTACGGCTGAGATGATAAAGTTCAGTATGGCTGTTCCTCCACCTAAGATGATAGACAAGGCTGCCGTGGCAATACTGAGCATCAGGCTCATGTTACCCTTGAGTACCATCCAAACATTCTCCAAAACCTGCAATATACAGAGTAATATATAATTATAAAAAAGAAACTGCATCCTCCAAATTTGAAAACTTGATCACTAAGTTTCCTACAATGAATTTTCTTTCATGTTTATTCAGATATTTTGACACACATTATTTAGCTTGTATTTTTATCCCAATATCAATTTCTCTTGACTAATCATCATCCAAAGAAAATTATGACAAAGATTTAACTTTTAACCTGATTTTGTTTTACTTTCTTACAGATACAAATGTCCCAATGTTGTCTTTAACAAATTCCATCACTTGGGAATAGTTGAAGCTCTTGCCCTGCATTCCAAACTCGTAAACAGATCTCCAGTCTAGCATGTCGTTAGGGATGATTTGAAAGCTTTGTTTTGCCACGCTGTGATTGGAGGCACCCTGTTATACAAAGAATCAAATCGGTTTAACTTACAAACCAAAGATAAAATTATACAAAACTGAGAATTTCTGCTGTTTTAATTTCTTTTTCTCAGTTCATTATTTATAGTAAGCATTCAAATTTCTGAATTTGCAACATTTTTGATTCAACTGGTTTTGAAAACCCCAAATCATCAAATACATTGCTAATTGAGTTTTTTTTTGTGAGTGGTTCGTTTGAATACTGTAAAAATGCTACATCTGTATATACAAGGTGTTGTACCAAAAAAAAAGAATATTACAAAATACACTGACAATAGTATAATCAGAAGAAAGGAAGCATTAAAGACAAGGACAATCCCCCACAGTGAGAGGCCTTGTGTGCCCTGATTTTTTTTTTTTTTGTACATGAAAATAAATATTTAATCCTGTTAATGAAAGCTACAAACATTACAGTTAACACTCTCTATTCTATACAATAATTCAAATCAAATATATCACAATCTGACTTTGTGTTTATGTGCTTTGTTTATTAAAAGTCAAAGAAAGCTAATCACTCTGCAACCCTTGGCCATTCAAATCTACTTACTTTTTTATTCAGAGATTCTGCATATAAATTTGAGAGACTATGCCATTGTAGAGAATATTAATAATAAAAGTTAATTTATCTGGATAAAAACCTTGGGCAGATTCAACCATTAGATTAACAAATTACATAATAAACTTGATATAAGTGTTACAAACTACAGAAAGAAATTAAATGATGAATAAAGTTTCAGCAAAGAATAATCATTTTAATACACATATACATGTTTATAATCCGAGATTGCTCTGACTCTAACCCCCGCATTTATTTTATGACTTGTGCAGCCTGCACCAGTCATATCTTGTGCAGCACAAACCAGTCATAATATAAAAGCAGGGGTTAGAGTCAGAGAAATCTTGGATTAATAAATTAATTGCTAATCTGCTTCTCTAACTACTTGTATTCACTTTCTAATTAACAGATATGATGTAGAGAAGTTAAAAAGGTAATCAACTTCAAACCAACTTTTCGTTAAAACCTCTAATATGTAATCACTGTTATTACAAACAAGGTACGTTATACTGTGTAACTATTTACTGCATTGTTAGCTTCTGGTGTGTATTAGTACAATGAAATCTGAACTTCCTAGATTTTATATCTTTCTTTACACCGTAAATGATATATTATCTAGTGGAAAGGTATCTAGGATATTTTTGGACTAAAATCTTTCTAGATTTCCATGAAAAGCTTAACAACAAACATGCAGAGACTTAAACATAAATCCATGAATGTGAATTTTTATTATCACCTTGCCCAATTAATTTTATATTATGGAGCCATTAGAAAGAGTAAGTCCTGATTAAGT
The DNA here is from genome assembly GCF_032062105.1 of Saccostrea cuccullata. Classification (NCBI taxonomy): domain Eukaryota; kingdom Metazoa; phylum Mollusca; class Bivalvia; order Ostreida; family Ostreidae; genus Saccostrea; species Saccostrea cuccullata. The sequence continues at coordinate 16,338 of NW_026932690.1, forward strand.
CCCCTTTCCTATCCATCAATATTTATCCTTATCATGCAGTCTACCCCATATACCTAGGCCTTTCTTAAGTTCGTACATAAATTGTCATGCATTTTTTTTTCACCTTGCTAATTCCGTCCTATTTCATTTAAGCAGAGTAAATAGTACTCCCATTTACCATGGAATAAAAGAATGACTAGCTTACTTAAAAAAAAAAACCCCGAACTTTACACATGAAAAAGTATTTTGAACATTAAATATCTTTTTTTGTATACCTACCAAACTCTCATATACATGTATTTACAGTATATAATTTAGAAAATCTGCATATATATGTGTACATGTATATGATGAAGCAGAGAGAATCCATAATATCTGAGTTTCAATAAACTAAAGAAGCAGAATTTCATTTTAAGGTAAATAATAAATTTACTACTACATTGATATTATTGTCAGAAGATAAAACTGAAAGCTATAAATGTGGACAAAAGATGGGCACACTATTCCAGTAAACTGAGCACCACAGAATGACAAAGTGAGAAGGGCTTACCGCTCGATTGAGCCACAGGCTCGTATCAGAAATCTGCATAACACCAAAGAAAACATTGCTAGAAAATAATATTAACATGAGCGTATCTCAGAACTAATGTTCAATTGTTAAAATATTGTCATTTAATTTGCTAGTATTTGTTCTGAGCTTACCCTAGCCAGCCAGCTGTGATACAGATTATCCCAGACCTCCAGTACCTTGGTTTCTACCTGTGTCGTGTTGGCTCCCTCTTGTCCCCCAACCAAATCATGAACCTAAAACACATACATGTAAGTCAGAACTCTGGGTCAAAATGAAAAGAAACATATTTTGATTCATTTTAATTTCCATCTAATCAAGTGCTCCAAAATCCGGATAAAACTTTACATGTAAATGTGAGGAATCTGTTGTAACATAGACTCTTTTTCAAACTTGCAGATATAAAAGTACCAAGTAACAACTTGTTTAAATTCTATCACAAAATAACACTTTTATAAAAAAGATTGAATTTTTGTCTGGAGGAAAATATCATTTGCATCAACCTAGTTTTGTCTCAAAGCAGTATATTTTTAAAGGGGAACTTTTAATACTAAGTTGTGAAAAAATTGTAAATGTCCTTGCCTTTGTTGCAATCCATTTCCTGCCATATAAGTAAGCATTGCCCACCATGGAATCCATGGCTACCTGCATGTCCTCTCCCTTGGGTAACCATCTGTAACATTTCAGGAACTCAGTCATCAAATCATTACATAAAGGACTTTACAAACACCCATGGCTTAGTAATGTTCGTATTTACATGGAAATAATACATGATAAAGACCTGCTCTTTTTGAGGAAGAAAGAAGAATCTAAAAATTAATTTTGTGTGGCCTTTTTTTTTTCAAAAAAAAGTGGTGACAACAGACTCTTAAAAGAAGTGTCTTAAAACCACACTTTGACTCACCTTAAGTGACAAATTCTATTTTCATGCCATTCACTTTTTTAAATAACTTACTCTCCATATTCTCTGGTACTGTTGAGTACATTGCTGGAGATTTTGAAAAGATGCATGCTTTCTTGGTGAACCTGTAATTCAATAAATCAAAATAAAAAAAAAAATAAATAGACAAATTTAGAAATTCCTATCTTTATAATAGAACATGTAATTAAATGTTGATTAATGGTGATATAATTAGTAACCTGCACGGCAAAGAAGATGGTGAAGAGGGTGGATCCAATGATAAGGATGAATATAAATAGAATACTGGTGAACTTGTCCATGGATCCATCCAAGATTGACATCATCTTAAAAAACAAGGGAAAAAAGCCCAAATTACAAATAAAACATTGGGTTCAGTTCTCATCAATGTTTTGGAATCAAGATGAAACACACACTAGATTTTAAGATTTTTAAAATAAGTAATTATGAAAAAAGTTAATGAAGTTACCTTAGCATCTCCACGACTAAAGAGTTTGAGGAGACCAATCACCCATCTAGGAGCTAGCACGTCTTTTCTCACCCTGTACCATTCCATGATAGCCAACTTACATGCTTCCACATTATCTCCAAAAAATCCTCCAGGTTTCAGCTGATGCACTGTCAAATGATAAAACAAAAATATAAAAAGAATTCCTTTATAATACAAGTACATGTACATTTATTTATACCTCGGTCTTAATAGAGGGATATATTTTCATACGCAACTAAATAAAACAGGACAGGATAGGAAATAATAAAATATGTTACTCATTGTTGAATATATTAAATGAAATCTTTCTTTATAAATCACATGTACATACCAAAAGCTTTAAAGATCCACATGAGGCCTAACAGAGGGACCAGTAGCTGAAGTAACCAGATGTTCATCCACACCCGAGTCAGGACGAGGGCCCAGAATAAGTACACAAAGTATTTAGTACTACCAGGGCCTTTATCCTCCACAACTCGCACAGTCTTCTTCTTGGTGGATCTAACTTTTGGGGTGGTGGATTCTGGTTTAGGGAGTGGCAGGTTGGTTGGCTTTACAACACCAGTAGATTTCTGACTTTTGTCTGTATGGAAAGGTTAACAATTTCAACATTAAACAATGTACAATATACCAGTTGTTTATTGGGAAATTTCTGTATCTTAAAATTTTAATTTGTGATTTGAATCTCTAATCTTAACATCTGTACCTGCATTTTTTGTATATTTTTTTAAAGTGCAAAAATACAGAATTTGAACATTTTGCAGTTCTTTTATTTGAAAACATAGGTAATCAAAGATTACAGAGCTCACCTCAACGAATGTTGTCTTTAAGTTAGGCAAAGTCACACAATTAACCAACAAAAAGTGTACATCCAAAAATGCAAAATTTATGAAATTTTGTTTTGATACTTTGGAATAGGCCTATATAAAAACTTCAAACTAGTTCTTCAACATGAAAACCTAATTAAAATCCAGCTTCTGATGCAACTTTGAGAGTTTTCATCCGTTGATGCATCATTTGTGCAAGTTTGGTTAATATAAGCCTTATAGTTTCTTGTAATAGACCTGCACCCATAACTTTAACCATGTCCATTATCTTGAAAATGTATGTCAAATTCAGCAACTGAACATTAGTGTGCATCCTAAGATGTATCATCCATGCAAGTCTGCTTAAAATATCGATCAAAGTTATTTGGAAATGAAACCTGTATAAAAAAAATAACCTTTTCACTAAACCAGAAAATGTAGGTCAGATTCAGCATCTGAAGCCAGCCTGGCAGAATGCACCTTTAGAATTATAATCCATGCAAGTTTGGTTACTGTAGAGCTCAAAGTTACTTGGAAATGAATCCTGCACCCAAAACTTTAACCTGTTCACTCAACCGGAAAATGTAGGTCAGATTCAGCATCTGAAACAAGTCGGTAGTATGCATCGATATACCATCCATGCAAGTTTAGACATTATAGGGCTCATAGTATCTTTGAAATGAAAACTGCACCAAAAACTTTAACCTGTTCACTCAACCGGAAAATGTAGGTCAGATTCAGCATCCGAAGCAAGTCGGGTAATATGCATCCTAAGATGTACCATTCATGCAAGTTTGGTCATTATAGGGCTCATAGTATCTTTAAAATGAAAACTGCACCAAAAACTTTAACCTGTTCACTCAACCGGAAAATGTAGGTCAGATTCAGCATCCGAATCAGGTCGGGTAGTATGCATCCTAAGATGTACCATCCATGTAAGTTTGGTCATTATAGCGCTCATAGTATCTTTGAAATGAAAACTGCACCAAAAACTTTAACCTGTTCACTCAACCGGAAAATGTAGGTCAGATTCAGCATCCGAAGCAAGTCGGGTAATATGCATCCTAAGATGTACCATTCATGCAAGTTTGGTCATTATAGGGCTCATAGTATCTTTAAAATGAAAACTGCACCAAAAACTTTAACCTGTTCACTCAACCGGAAAATGTAGGTCAGATTCAGCATCCGAAGCAAGTCGGGTAATATGCATCCTAAGATGTACCATTCATGCAAGTTTGGTCATTATAGGGTTCATAGTACCTTGGAAATGAAAACTGCACCAAAAACTTTAACCTGTTCACTCAACCGGAAAATGTAGGTCAGATTCAGCATCCGAATCAGGTCGGGTAGTATGCATCCTAAGATGTACCATCCATGTAAGTTTGGTCATTATAGGGCTCACAGTATCTTTAAAATGAAAACTGCACCAAAAACTTTAACCAGTTCACTCATCCGGAAAATGAAGGTCAGATTCAGCATCCAAAGCAAGTCGGGTAATATGCATCCTAAGATGTACCATTCATGCAAGTTTGGTCATTATAGGGCTCAAAGTATCTTTGAAATGAAAACTGCACCAAAAACTTTAACCTGTTCACTCAACCGGAAAATGTAGGTCAGATTCAGCATCCGAAGCAAGTCGGGTAATGTGCATCCTTAGATGTATCATCCCTGCAAGTTTGGTCAACATACGACTTATAGTTACTCGGAAATGAGACCTACACCAAAAACTGCACCAAAAATGTTAACCTGCTCCAACCTGGTCATTCCTTTGCTGAAATTGCAGCATCTGAAACTTAGACTGGTACAATGAAACCCACTAGAAACATCTTCTATGCATGTCTTATCAATATAGGACATAGGAGTAACTAAAAAGAAAACTGCTCCAAAAAACTTAACCTTAACTCGGGACGCCGACGCCGAGGGTATTACATAAGCTCCCCCAACTTCGTTGAGGTGAGCTAAAAATGAAAAAGCCACCAAAACTGGACAACATGTAATAAAGTATCTGTGCAGTGGAAGAGTAAGAAATCTACCTGTCTCCTCACTGAATAAGAAATCTACCTGTCTCCTCACTGAAGCTCTCGGTGGTAGAGACCTCCGAGGACGAGTCCATAAGGTCAGTATCAGATTCCTGTCCCTGTCTTAGAGCCCTCTCCAAGTCCCCCGTAAACACAGTCCAAATAGCCAGCACATCAGATATACTATGTCCTGGTAGAAAAAAATTATATGTTTAAAAAAAAAATACACTATATCATGAATTAATAACTGAATTATAGGTATCTATAGGATTTTGAAAATGTTAAAAAGCAATATATACATCTTGAAACTTTTTCAATAATTATTACATAATGTTCAAGGGCATAAAATTTTCTTTAGGCAAGCAAAATATCTTTACCCTATAAACATTTTGAGTTCATAAAGAATTTTGGGTTCATTTTTATTTGTAAAATTAAATAAAATTTTAATGAAAGTATTTGAACATGTTGAAAAAAATATGATTGTACAATGTACTTTCATGTCAACTTGAGGACAACCTTGTTCTTCCACTCTTCTCTTTATTTCTTTTACTTCACTTGCAAATCCAGTGGCAATCAATCCGATTATTAAGAGAAACAGTGGGACGCGGAGAGACCCAGCTACAGTGGCTATGTGAAGAATGAGGACACCCCAGATAGGCAGGGACAAGAGACGTAAATACTTCTTAGACTCAGCATTCCACAGAAAGATGACAACAACTAGATAGGCTACTACAACAGTCCATACCTGAAAGAGATAACATGTACAGCAATTGAGTGGACATTGGTTGTTTCCGACATGACGTTTGCACTAAAACTTTGCATTTATACATGTAATAATGAAGAGAAAGTAAGAGTTAAAGGCTTTACTTTTTTGAAAAACAAAAAGTAATCAGGATTATGAATCTTTAATCTTAATGTATTCTACAGTGTAATAAGTACAAATGTTTGTTGAAATCATAACATTGATATTTTGCGATTAAAAAAAATCTTCACATAAAACATGTAAAACGTGTAAAAAGTGAGCCAAACAGATGATCTATGTCTTTTCAGTGTATATCTTCTCTTAGTCCCCATCACATTTTAAAAACTAATTACGTAGAACCCTTAACCCTCTTCATTTCTCTGTTTGGGATATGCCACATCATCTAAACATATGGATTATGCAATACATATTTAAGCATATGTAAAGTGAAAAGTTACCCAAAATGATGTAAAATAATCCAGAACTTCAGAGACGAAAATAAATACTGCATAACACATTTCCAGTATACTTCTTACTGGACCAAAATACCACAAAATGTAAATTAAAAACAAGCTTATAACTCCTCCACACAGTAATTTCCAGTGTCTAACAATTGTACGATCAAATATCATAACATAAGTATAGTCGAGAACTTGTATTGGTAAATATGCTATTCCTATAACAAAAGGTGTCCCTGACTCTTGTAAACCACGTAACCATCGTCTTAATATTGCTGTCAATTCACGTTTGAAGGGGTACAGAAATGTTCCACACAACACGGACCATAACAGAGGTCGGAGGAAAGCTTCTAGAATGAAATACACAGCGATAGCTGATCCTCCAGCAAGTAAAACAAAAATATTGGCTGCTGTCGTGTATAGTGCTTGTTGAAATGCTTTTTCATGGCCCTGCGAAAGACTTTGCAACATTGAATTCACGAAAGGGGACTTGGCCATCTTGAAAGAATTTTTCTGGTTAACTCTTTCATAAACACATTCGTATTCTAAGAAAAGAAGAGTTAGAGAAAAGAGAATATAATTTTATAAATTATTATCAGCATTACTACAGACAAATATCTTATATAAAAATGAAATGCTGTCTTACTAAATATTTAACAGTAACCGAAAATTTCATCATTGCTGAAAGATATCTGCTATTCGTACGTGTTAACAATTGTACTTTCATTTTGAGCAAAATGGATTTTGTTGACGTGCAAGTTGCCGGCGAAGAGAAATATGCAAAACAAGATGACATACCCATTCAGTATGGTACAGCAGGATTTAGAACAAAAGGAAATCGCCTGAAGCATGTGATTTACAGGATGGGTGTGTTGGCAGCCATTCGATCTGCCTGTAAAAATGCAGCCACGATAGGTGTCATGATTACTGCTTCACACAACCCGGAAGAAGATAATGGTGTCAAGTTGGTGGATCCAATGGGGGAGATGCTTGGTCCAGAGTGGGAAAAATACGCCACTGAAATTGCAAACGTTTCTGATAATGAGCTTGGGTCCGCCCTCCAGGCGTTGGTGAAGACTCTTGGAGTAACAAGTCTCAATAATAGTAGAGTGGCGTTTGCCAGAGACACAAGACCCAGCAGTCCGGCCTTGGCAGAAGCTCTGGAGGCAGGAATCAAAACAGCAGGTGCCCAGTGTCAGAACTTTGGACTGCTTACCACTCCACAATTGCATTATATTGTCCGGTGTATTAATACCAGTGGAGAGTATGGAAAACCAACAGAGGATGGTTACTTTGAAAAACTCACAGGAGCTTTCATCAAATTGAGAAACATGAGGAAAACAAAGAAGATGAAAACACTAGAATCTTATAATGCCTGTCTGTACCTGGATGCAGCAAATGGAGTAGGAGGAGGAAAGGTTCCTGTCCTGCAGGCTAAATTAGGGGAACCCCTGACGATCAACCTTGTGAATGACGGAAGTGGTAAACTGAATCACGACTGTGGAGCTGACTTTGTTAAAGTTCAACAGAAGCCCCCAGCAGGAGTCAGCTTGGTTCCTGGTCAGAGATGGGCTTCATTTGATGGAGATGCAGACAGAATAGTCTACTACTTTCTTGGTGTTACAGATAAAAAGTTTCATCTCCTAGATGGTGACAAAATTGCAACACTAGTGGCTGGGTACCTTAAAGATCTTGTTCAAGAGACAGGACTCTCTATCAATCTTGGGATAGTTCAGACTGCCTATGCTAATGGCAGCTCTACTAGCTACATCACAGACACATTAAAGGTCCCAGTGGCTTGTGTTCCAACAGGAGTGAAACACCTTCATCACAAAGCACAAGAATTTGACATTGGGGTCTACTTTGAAGCCAATGGTCATGGTACAGCCTTAGTGAGTGACTCTTCATATGCTCTCTTGCAGAAATCAGTTAAAGACACAAAACTGACAGAAAAACAAAGAGAAGCTTGTGATCTACTGCTTTGTGTCATAGACTTGATCAATCAAACCGTAGGTGATGCAATATCTGACATGCTCCTTGTTGAGATGATCCTAGCTAGCCAGGACTGGGATGTGGAACAGTGGAACAAAGCCTACACAGATCTTCCTAATAGACAGCTCAAAGTCAAGGTCAAGGACCGCTCTGTGATCCAAACCACTGATGCCGAGAGAAAAGCTTCCACTCCCCCCGGTCTTCAGAACGCCATTGACGACCTTGTAGCCCAGTACACTCGAGGTCGTTCCTTTGTGAGGCCATCCGGGACAGAGGATGTCGTCCGTGTTTACGCAGAGGCTGACTCCTCAACAGCTGCTGATAAGCTGGCCTATGAGGTTGCTGTTCTGGTCTACAAGATGGCGGGAGGTGTGGGGGAGGAGCCTAAAGCTCCACAATAATAGCAGGGAATTCTGGGACATAGAGGGTTATTGTTAGGCCTATGTGATATTTAAGACAAAAGAACAAGTACATGTAGCTATAGTTTTAGGGCCTTTTAATCTGGATACTTTGATTAATTTAATATTTTTGCTAAATGAACATGATAAATGTGGATTTATAGTTAGTTTACCAAAGATTTGTAGTGTTACTCAATGATTTTTTTTAAGGTTGATCCGTTTAGTACATTGGTTATGCTGATAATTTCATTGATAAATTATTGTGATTGTTTTGAATTATATGATGTATATTAATTTTATGTTTTTAGACAATGACATTCAATGACCAATAGTCAGGGCATTATTTGTAAAATTATTTCATAAAACAAATTGATCTAAGTTGTGATTAGTGCATTGTGATTAGTTTTATAGATTTATATGTTAGTTTACAGTTATATCATTTAGGTAGTGCATTTACGGTGTATATCAATTATTTTCCTTTAAATAAAGCTGTAATTTATATGACAAAGTCCTTCTGTATTCACTTGTAGACACCTATAAGTTTAGTTACTGTATATCATAGAAAAATGAAGCACAGATTTTTCCGTTTGCCCGATCATGACAAGAAACATAGCGGGTGTGATCAGTTGATCAAAACTCAATTAAACAGTACAAAATTATAAAGAACAGATCAAACGCCATCTTCACTATAGCTTAGGGTTTCTGATACGCTACTCTCCTCATGTTCATGAGAGTAGCGTATCAGAAACCCTTGACTAGCGAAGATGATCAAATGCGGACCTCCAAAACTTCAGAGTAGGGATCAGGTGCCATGGAGGAGCGAACATCCCCTGCAGACCAGTCACACCCGCCATGTTTTCTTTGTCATGATCGGGAAATAACGGAAAATCCGTCGACAATTCAGTGGGTAAAAATGGTCTAATAATTATAGTATGAAAAACGTCAATTAGCATTTGACTTAATGATAAATTGTATTTGCTGACAGGGTCATTGCAAGCATCGATACAGAACTAATGATGACTTACGAAATGAAGACTTTAAACTATACTGCTGATATCCTTGTTTCATCTACTTGCTTGTCAATAATTACCTCATTGTAGAAATTGTTCGTAGATCATGCTCTTGTGTATCAAACAACTGAGAGTAATAAGCCCCTATGCAGGTGATAAAGGCACCGGGTATATTGCTGCATAAGTAAGGAAAGTTGACGATTGAAAAGTTTAAGTCATTACGTTTATCAATATGCTTGGTTGTTAGATTACCAATAACGTCTTTTCTAGTAACATCTACAAATATGAAACAGATTACTTGTGCCAGACTCTGTGGTAGCTTTTATTTCAAACTCACGATTCCCTTGCTATATCCTTTTTTTCAGCGAAAAAGTCTGAACCATTGTATGCTTAAAGGCCGGTAAACACGGTAAGATTTGTATTATAATATAAAATCTTACTGTGTATACACTCTTAATACAGTGTATAATAAGATTTTTCGAATCTTATAAAACTGTATTAAGAATGGAGCAATGCTCTATTTCCTAATACAAGTCTTAACTTACCTATCAATTTCAACCAATGAAATGTACGTAATGACACTAGGGGTCATCCTATTTTTATCATTACTAAAAAAGCACATGGTAAATAATAATGGTCGACTAACAAGTAAAGACATCGAAAAACTCGTGGCTTAAGGGGAAGAGGACTTGTGGAATATATCAAGCAGTGCATAGTACCATGATAGACACTGCTATCAGAGCCTCATCCTCCGTTTTTATTACTTTGACAGAGGGAGAAATACGGTGGGGAAAACATGTTGGAATACGTAGTTTATTTACAATCTTATAAGATATGTATTAGCCTGAGTACAGGAAAGTAAGTATTATGATACAAAAGTATTATAATACTTGTAATATACTACAAATCACATCGTGTATACCGGCCTTAAGGTTAATGATGCGTATTTTAGGCATTCGAGTGTACATATGTAGCATTAAAAGCACTCGTTACTATAATTAATTGATTTAATTCACAAAGATCTAGTTTGACCTATGGAACAAAATGATTGTACACAAAAGTTGACTCTGTCTATAATGGAACATTTTTATCTCTCATTCAGCATCAACAATAACCTACATAAACTAAATCGATAAAAAGTTTACTCTACTCCCTAGCTACTTATACTTACGTTATTTTCAACAACTCTAATCTCATATGCATAACTTCATGAACTTTCTAAATAAATGAATTATTCAGAATGTGTTGATTTCTAAGAACGACTTGATGATTTTTTTCTTTCATACATCTGTTTCATAATTGAATATTTTACCAGACTTTAGTAGATAAGGTCCAACTACATGTAACAAGCAAGCTGTATGATTATCAGATAAACACGATGATTTCCGATTCTATTCTCATAGGCACCATCCTTTACTCATTATTTATTTCCACCTAGCAAACTTTGGTGTTCAGACCTCCCAACATTTTCGTTACAAAAGAGAATGTTCCGAGTTCGATTAAACTTTAAAATGAAGCAGGTTACAGAGAGATAATGGCTGTTACAGCGCTGAAACTTAATATTATTAAGGGGGGATCTATGTCTGAAAAGTCTTTGTGTGAAATTTTTAAAACTTTGACATTTCTTTCTTGACCACTTGCTCTTAATTTTCAGGTATTAAAACCAATACCTTTATATGCTTATTTTTAGACAGGTGCACGTGCAGAAACAGTGGGAAATGCTAAAAATAGATTATTTTCAGACATTATTGTTCTACTCCAAATATATGCGCTAAAAAGAACTAAAAATTTCAAATCACATTCGAAATCAACAGGTATTTGATTTATATGACTTGTATCTTTAAAATAAAGGCAAATTCATTGTAATTCATCTCGCAATGAAAATTAGAAAGGAGCTCAATAAAAGTATCACCCCGTTTTTCTTGTCGTATTTTTTACAATTTCAACATGCATAACAGGTAATATCTTAAAAAGTCTTTGAGTGAAACTGTTGTAATTCATATCTTTTAAAGAAATGATTCATCTCTTTATTTTTAAAAAGAAAAAAGTTTACCCTTATGATTAAATAAACGAGAATTATGACGTTTTCTTTTATTTTCGTACTCTTGTGTCATAAAATTAAAATATTGACCTTTCTGCTCTAAAAAAGGTAAGTAAGCACTGACACACATCTGAATAAAAAAACTATTTTGCGAAAAACGAGTATTTTGTTTTGATTAGAAACAATTTAAACAGATTAAATTTTTTCCTTCTTCATTCTCATCATTCTATCTCTCTCCCCCCCCCCCCCCCATTTCCCCGTCAACAACCAACGTCTATTAGAACCTAGGTATAACTTTATAAAATCTACATGTACTATAAATCAATAAGCAAATATAGGTACAAGTACATTTCTTCATTTTTTCTGTTTTATCCAGAAAATACAATTAATGGTAAACATAAAATTAAACATATTTCCCTGATATAAGTCGCTTTCTTTGCTGAATTTTATCTTAAATCTTTTTGCACTTACATATCAGCATATCGATCATCAAGGTATTTCTTCACAACTGAAATTGCAATGAGTTATCAACAAAAGGAAGAGAATTCTAAAAAAAAATTAAAACAAACTCCATAAATATAATAACACTGTTATTAATAATGAATAAATTTTCTTTTTGTAAATTGTGTACGTTATTGATTAATAACAACGTTATGCCTATATCACAGTTGCAAAAGTCAACAGCTAAAACCAAACGTCGCTATTGTGACGTCACATAACGCTGCTTTGACGTAAAACGACATAGGTCCCCCCTTAAATATTATTGTTACGTATTGATGTTGCTCGTAAATAATGTACATGTATGAAACTTATATTATCTTTGAATTGTATATTGACTGTCATAAATCATGCCAACATTCTTTTTGGTCATTAATTAAACATTAATTGTTTACGGATTTTTGTTTCCATTTGTCCGATCAAGGCAATGAGGATTCAGCAGCTTTGACCGGCCGGCAAGGTACGCTTACTCCTCTGTGGCACCTGATCACACCTTCAATGTTTGCTCTGCTCCCGCTTTGTATTGGACTTGTAGTTTGATTGATGTTCGTGCATATTTCAATACTTATCTTTTGAAAAAATACTAATGTATTTAATTTGCTGAAAAAGGATTATTGGAGCGCCATTTGAAGTTTCTTGACATTAGGCGACGTCAGTTACTCTGATTCTAACCATGTCTATCTTTTTACGACACAATTTCATATATCTTCCAATTCTAAAGACTAATCTCCTCTTTTCACCACCTTAAATGTACGAACAAGACTTTTGAACGTTTTCAAAATCTATCTTTTTTGGAGTGATGAAGATCAATAAGATCCTAACATAAGTGAGTTCGCAGTTTAAAGTTCAGGTTTACAAATTCCAAAGAAGCAATGCCTAAAAGATAAGCACTAACAAATAAATAAGGTATGCTTACTCCTTCACGGCACCTGATCCAATCTCAGATGTTTTTGGAGGTCCCAGTTTGATCTGCTCCCGATTTGTATTATTAAAACCGCTTCTGAGCTTGAAAACTTAATTGTTTGTATACTATTACTTGTATTTCACTCCCAGACATTGCGTTTGAATTTGGATCAGAGGAATTTATTATTAAAAGTGCCAGCCCTACCTTCTTTCACAAATGTTACCATCTGAATACTTAGTCCTATATACGTGCAGGCAATCTGTAGAAGGATATCAAGGAACACTGTGCTCAGAGACGTTAAATGAAGTTCCAATTCTTGACTTTGTATACATATAATATGAATATGTTTAGGAATATAAGAACAGAATTCTCTGATTAAATTCAAAATTCTGCAAAAATAACTATTGGTCATTAATTTACCAATTGGTGAATATTCTCTGCCCTACAACTGTGCAATTTCAAAGTTCATGAGTATGTCTACGTAATAAAAATGTGCAAGATATACATGTGCTTTGTAAGCTTTTTTTTATATTAAAGTTTTTATTGTTTTTAAAAAGATAATCAGAAAACATCAATTTACATCCTTGTATATTTAATTAAAAATACGTATATTTTTGTACAGGTTTTTTGGTTTTTGTTTTTGTTTTATGCTTACGCATAATTTCGACGTGCATTTTTTACGCTATTATATATCAAAGAAAAAATATTTATAAATATTAATATGAATAAATATAATAAAGTATAAATAAAAACAAGAATACAAATAAAAACATGCAATACAAATGGGGAAAAAAGAAATACAAATAAAGAATTAAACAATGAAAACAAGATTAAATAAAACATATAAAAAAAACAAACAAAATATTGTCTGAAATATATACAATACTAATGAGAAAGAGGTCAAATAATGCTACGCTTGACATGCCATAAAAACAAGATATCAATCATTATTTAATGCATTAAAGAACTAGATGCTGTCATGAGACAGTAATACCCGCACTAAGGTGTTTGCCTCTAAATACACGCTCCTACATATTGGGCGGCTTTCCAAAGAAATAGTCAAAATAATTCTATAATTTACATGTATTCATCAAATTGAGTATGAAATTCTCAGACCCTGTGACCTATAACTAAGAACCTCTTATATTTATTTTATACATGTTTAATTCATTATATACCAGTCTGAATTTTATTAATGATGTAAATTCATGCACGGATCTGTCGGGGGGGGGGGGGGGGTCAGGACCCCCCCTGGAATTTACAAGGTTAAAAAATGTATATACTAAAACAAGGAAAAAGTTACAATGGACCCCCCTTGGAAAATGCAGATTCCCCCCCCCCCTGGTAAACACGAATATGTGTAAAATAAGTATGAAAAGTTAAACATTTGCGGCAATAGAAGTCACCACTACTCCCACCCCACCCCCCATGATATAGGTTTTTGACGTTTGGGTGAGATTTACTTTAGGGGTTTTTTTTTTTTTGATTGTCAATTTCTGGTATAGTATTTTTTTTGACTGAGGTGTACCCCCCCCCCCGGAAAAAATTTCTGGATCCGCGTCTGAAATTAGATTTTGATATATGTTTTGCTCATGATAGGACCTTTTTAAATTTACTACCCCCCCCCCCCCCCTCGACACCACAATCACACAGCACATACTTTTGGGAATAGGCTGGATGGAAAAGATTTGTTAAAATTTAATATCGTTTGTTATGAATTAATTTAAAATTTGTTCTTGTACTATACATGTGAACATGTAAATTTCTACATCACATCACGTTGCGTCACCCATTATCATATTTATAGATTAAACACCATTTGGCACACCTCGGCCGATTCCCACTTCATCTGATAAGGTGATGGAATCGACGAAGGTTCGCCAAAATGGCACATGGCTGCAGTCTGGTGTGCATTGGATTAATTCATTTTGAGTTATAATTGGATTTATATTTCATGAAGTTGAGACACAGGGAGTCGGTAAGTAGAAGTTTTAGTATAGTGGGGGGTAAAATACACCCAAACTATTAGGTTAAAGTTTAAAAAGGGTGAAAGATCATCGCATGCCACACTAGACGAATTTCATATTGTGAAGTTATCTCCCGTTGTCGATGTGACATTCAGTTACTGCCAATACTGGTGCGGATCCAGAATTTTTTTCGGGAGTAGGGAGGGGGGTTCACATCTCAGTCAAAAAATTCCAGCCCAGAATTTCGTGACAAGCAGGAGAAAAAAATGAAAACAAATAAACAAATAAAAAAACAATGATAGTGAGGTCAATGTTTTCTAAGTTTATAGGGAGAGGATGTCAAGAGTCATTTTTTACTTGCTACAGTATATAGTCTTGTTTAAATAACAAAGCAAATGCCAGATGGGGGGGGGGGGGGGGGATTCCAATCTTCCTACCCACTTCCTGTCCCTGAAATAACAATGTATTTTGTTATTCCAGTTAAATAGTATATTTTTTTCCATTTGACTAATTATTATACATATTTTGTTTCTTGTGTTTATAGTATGTCTGTCTATAAGTCTGCAGAAATTAAATCCTAGCTAGCTTGCCCATAAGTTTTAAGTGGGATGGGCTATACAAATAGCTTCCACATTTTATAGGTTTATTTCTTGTGACAATTTAATAAGACCTTTTATTTGGGTACCATTAATTTTTACCTCTGATCGCTTGACATGGGATACACATTTTTACAAGAAAAATACCAAACTTTAAACTCTGCCTAAATTTTGATCAGTAGGTGCTAGGGCTTTCATACTTATCATGACATATTGTATTCATTGTGAACTGTCAACAGGTATAAATATGTTTGACCTTGACCCTAGAGTTTGAACCACTTAAACAAAAAAATTAACCTTGGCAATTAACTTTTGAACAGGAATTACTAGGGATTTCTTTATTTCACATGTGCATTCCTTGTGACAAGACTTTCTTCTGATACTAACAATTTGAACCCTTTGACCTTGACCTTTGATTTTGACATATATTTGAGAAACTTCAACCTTCGCCATAGGCTTCCATATTGGGACATCAGTGTTTCACAAACACATCTTATCTTCATTATTATTTGGTGGTGTCTCCATATGAGGGAAGATGTATTCACAACAAACAAACAAATCACTAAAGAAAATATAAAACATGAATATGTTGGTCATGCATATCTCTGCAGAAAAAAAAACAGCTTTTCAAATACTCCAACCATATTGTAACCCTTTCAAAACACTCATTTGAGCTTTTTTGGTTTCCTTAGCATATAATGTCTGTCGTGACGTGTTGTCCATCTGTTTGTCTGAAAACTTTTTACATTTTTAACTTCTCTAGAACCACTGGGCCAATTTTACCCAATTCATATAGAAATATGTACATTTGTATGTCAGACTCAGTCCATCTGTCTCAATAAATTTAACCTTGGTTATTACGGTCATATCTACTGAATGAGAAGAGACATTCATATTAAACTTATGTATTAGTATATTTACCTGTGAGAATGGCATGGTTTTTTTTTTTTTTTTTTTTTTTTTTTAAATGTGACCTAGAAGTTTTACCAACTTGAAAAAAAATTAAATTGTTATAAATTCATCATTTTGAAAGAGAAAAGTTGGTAGGGCATTCATATCATAATGCATGTATATTATTACCTGTGATAAGACCTTTCCAAATAAATCATGACTTTTACACTGTGACCTTGACCTTGAAGCGATCAAGCCTAACCTACTTTTCAAAAATGTTGCATTTGCTTATAACTTTTGATTGAGATGAGATATGACTCTCACATTTGACATGTACATAAATTACTCATAAGAATTCAAGGTGTTTCCCAGCATGCGATGTTTTTTTATGCGCCCGAATTTTTTCGGGGCGCATATTGTTTTTGTCCTGTCTGTTTGTCTGTTTATCTGTTTATCTGTTTGTCTGTTGTCAACTTTAACCTTGGCCAAAACTTTTGAACCGTAAGAGATAGAGACTTCATATTTGGTATGCATACTCCTCTAATAAAGTTCTTTCAAATGACATCAAGGTCAATGACTTTTTGACGTTGACTGTGACCTATATGCTAAAAATAGGTTTTTCAACTGTTTGTCATAACTTTTGAACCATAAGAAATAGAGACTTCATAATTAGTATGCATACTCCTCTAATAAAGTTCTTTCAAATGACATCAGGGTCAATGACCTTGTGACCTTGACTGTGACCTATATGCTAAAAATAGGTTTTTCAACTGTTTGTTATAACTTTTGAACCATAGGAGATAGGGACTTCATATTTGTTTTTGTCCTGTCTGTTTGTCTGTTTGTCTGTTGTCAACTCGTGGCCAAAACTTTTGAACCGTAAGAGACAGAGACTTCATATTTGGTATGCATACTCCTCTAATAAAGTTCTTTCAAATGACATCAAGGTCAATGACTTTTTGACGTTGACTGTGACCTATATGCTAAAAATAGGTTTTTCAACTGTTTGTTATAACTTTTGAACCATAGGAGATAGGGACTTCATATTTGGTATGCATACTCCACTAAAAAGGTTCTTTCAAACAACACCAAGGTCAATGACCATGTGACCTTGACTGTGACCTTTATACTTAAAATAGCTTTTTCCACTTTTTGCCATAACCTTTGAACCATAGAAGATAGGGACTTCATATTTGGTATGCATACTGCACTAATTAAGTTCCTTCAAATGACATCAAGGTCAATGACCTTGTGACCTTGACTGTGACCTATATGCTAAAAATAGCTTTTTCCACTTTTTGCCATAACTTTTGAACCATAAGAGATAAGGACTTCATATTTAGTATGCATACTCCACTAATAAAGTTCTTTCAAACAACACCAAGGTCAATGACCATGTGAAGTTAACTGTGACCTTTATACTAAAAATAGCTTTTTCTACTTTTTGCCATAACTTTTGAACCATAGGAGATAGGGACTTCATATTTAGTATGCATACCCCACTAATTAAGTTCTTACAAATAACACCAAGGTCAATGACCTTGTGACCTTGACTGTGAACTATATGCTAAAAATAGCTTTTTCGAACTTTGTTGACGCCGGGCGCATAGTGTTTCACAAACACATCTTGTTACCCCTTGACGTTGATGTTTTACATAATTTTCAAAATATTTAACTCTCCTAAAAGATGATTAGGCTTCTGAGTAACATTAAGGAAGACTTCAAGGAAGACAGGGCTTTTTGCACAAAAAACGTCATTTTTCAACCCACATTTGACCCCCCGGGGCAAAATCTAAATTCCAAAACCTTACTGCACATCTACATGACCCCACCAACCATCTCCCAAAAGATGATTAGGCTGCTGAGTAAAATGTAAGAGGAGTTCAGGGAAAACAGGGTTCTTTGTATGAAAAACGTTATTTTTCGACCCCCATTTGATCCCCTGGGGCAAAATCTTAATTCCGAAACCTTACTGCACATGTACATGACACCACCAACCATCTCCCAAAAGGTGATTAAGCTGCTGAGTAAAATGCAGAAGGAGTTCAGGGAAGACGGGACTTTTTGCACAAAAAACGTCATTTTTCGACCCCCATTTGACCCCCCGGGGCAAAATCAAAATTCTGAAACCTTACTGCACATCTACATGACACCACTAATCATCCAACAAAAGATGATTAGGCTGCTAAGTAAAATGTAAGAGGAGTTCAGGGAAGAAAGGGCTTTTTGTATAAAAAACGTCATTTTTCGACCCCCATTTGACCCCCCGGGGCAAAATTAAAATTCCGAAACCTTACTGCACATCTACATGACACCACCAACCATCCCCCAAAAGGTGATTTGGCTGCTGAGTAAAATGTAGAAGGAGTTCAGGGAAGACGGGACTTTTTGCACAAAAAACGTCATTTTTCGACCCCCATTTGACCCCCCGGGGCAAAATCAAAATTCCGAAACCTTACTGCACATCTACATGTCACCACTAATCATCCCACAAAAGATGATTAGGCTGCTAAGTAAAATGTAAGAGGAGTTCAGGGTATATGGGACTTTTTACACAAAAAACATCATTTTTCGACCCCCATTTGACCCCCCGGGGCAAAATTAAAATTCCGAAACCTTACTGCACATCTACATGACACCACCAACCATCCCCCAAAAGGTGATTTGGCTGCTGAGTAAAATGTAGAAGGAGTTCAGGGAAGACGGGACTTTTTGCACAAAAAACGTCATTTTTCGACCCCCATTTGACCCCCCGGGGAAAAATTAAAATTCCGAAACCTTACTGCACATCTACATGTCACCACTAATCATCCCACAAAAGATGATTAGGCTGCTAAGTAAAATGTAAGAGGAGTTCAGGGTAGATGGGGCTTTTTACATAAAAAAACGTCATTTTTCGACCCCCATTTGACCCCCCGGGGCAAAATTAAAATTCCGAAACCTTACTGCACATCAACATGACACCACCAACCATCCCCCAAAAGGTGATTTGGCTGCTGAGTAAAATGTAGAAGGAGTTCAGGGAAGACGGGACTTTTTGCACAAAAAACGTCATTTTTCGACCCCCATTTGACCCCCCGGGGCAAAATCAAAATTCTGAAACCTTACTGCACATCTACATGACACCACTAATCATCCAACAAAAGATGATTAGGCTGCTAAGTAAAATGTAAGAGGAGTTCAGGGAAGATAGGGCTTTTTGCATAAAAAACGTCATTTTTCTACCCCCATTTGACCCCCCGGGGCAAAATCAAAATTCCGAAACCTTACTGCACATCAACATGACACCACCAATCATCCCCCAAAAGGTGATTAGGCTGCTGAGTAAAATGTAGAAGGAGTTCAGGGAAGACGGGACTTTTTGCACAAAAAACGTCATTTTTCGACTCCCATTTGACCCCCCGGGGCAAAATCAAAATTCCGAAACCTTATTGCACATCTACATGACACCACTAATCATCCCACAAAAGATGATTAGGCTGCTAAGTAAAATGTAAGAGAAGTTCAGGGAAGATGGGGCTTTTTGCATAAAAAACGTCATTTTTAGACCCCTATTTGATCCCCCGGGGCAAAATCAAAATTCCGAAACCTTACTGCACATCTACATGACACCACCAATCATCCCCCAAAAGGTGATTTGGCTGCTGAGTTAAATGTAGAAGGAGTTCAGGGAAGACTGGACTTTTTGCACAAAAAACGTCATTTTTCGACCCCCATTTGACCCCCCGGGGCAAAATCAAAATTCCAAAACCTTACTGCACATCTACATGACACCACCAACCATCTCTTAAAAGATGATTAAGCTACTGTGTAAAATGTAGGAGGAGTTCAGGGAAGAAAAGTGTGACAGACGGACGGACGGACGGACGGACGGACGGACATGAGTAACAACAATATACCCGAACTTTCTTTAGAAAGTGCAGGTATAACGAGGGCGCATTTGATTGGCATTCGGCAGGAATCTGGATGTACTTGAAAAGTGAAAATTTTATCGACGTGTCACATGAAATTTTAACTTTTTTTATCTATCGGGTTCCCGTGAAATGGAAAAAGAAAATATTCTCCCGCATGTGAGTTTTGATTTGCTAAAATATAATCTGAAAATTAGTTCGATCAGACATTTGGATCAAAATGGTACATTTTCAAAACACGTTTTTCTAAAACTTTACTATCTCTGGGTCTTCTCTCCATGATTTGAATCGTTATTTGTGTGCATCTTAATTCAAAGAAAAGTACATCATTTGCAAAAAATGGATAGAGGACTTAGAGACCATAAAAATAATCTTTTTCCCCCAAATCGATCTGTGTTATTCGAGTGCTTCTATGTCCTTTTCAAATTAATCCACTGTTTGTGTAGCGATGATACAGCAGGAGGGGCTACCTGTTCAGTGAACTAGAAGTGAATTCTTTTTATTCAAGCCTCGCATGTGGGGCTTTTCTTTAATGCAAACAATCAATTCCTTTGTAAGTTTCATGTTATGTACTGATTTGTTAAAAATTTGAATTAGATAAATTATTCAGTTGCACCGAGAGCGAAATCAATTCCAATCTTCTATTCTATATAATCTTTGGTGTACATGTACACGTATCATCTCTGATTTTTTATCTTATAGGTGTTCATTTTTAATGAAGCATTACTATGTTATTGTACCTCCGAAAACGATCCTTAATGTTACACTATGATACGGTTTTTCAAACTAAATGAAAACAAAATCCTCTGCATTTTTTTTAAAGATCTGACCAGTTACGTGTATGATCAGCCAACCAAATCACACCAAATACGCCCATCTTTTTGTGCAATACAAATTTCTAATTTTTTCATGAAGAATAAGTTATAAACGGTTCCGTTATAAACATGTGGTTTACATTGAAAAAATATATCTCCAAGGATTTTCTTACTGAATATTCTATATATCATCTTAATACTTTAACTTTGCATGGAACAGAATCTTGAAAGAAATTAAACAATAATCTTATTGACAAATAAATACTAATTGTATTTTCTGTTTCAAACTTAAATGAATTGGGTTTGTTTTAGACATGAGTGAAATTTTCTTTTCTTAACTTAAAGAAAGTACATATAAAGAGTTTAATTAAATTGCAAAAACTTGTTTCGAAGAGCAAAGGAATGGACAAAGCAAAACTTGTGTCTATGCTGTTAAATGGTATGACAGTTTTGATTTTCATCAAACACACTCCTAACATTTAAAAAATACCTTACTGTTTTAAAACAGTATCTCCATGAAAAATACATGCAAACATAAAAATTATCTCTCAAAAGAAGTACAAAAAATATCACACTTGTTCATAAAATCGAGAAAATATGATTCAATACATAATAACCATAATGTGTATTATATAGTCTGCTCTACAATCATAAGAGTGATTATAATGAAATGATGACGAAGTAAGGATGGTTAGCGCTAGATGGTACAATATACAGGTAGTCAAACGCGAGTTATCGTTCATAAAATGCGTATTGCGTCACTTACCTGTACATTGTACCATCTAGCGCTAACCACCGGATTGATATTAAGTACAATACTAGTATATAAAATTTATCTCATTCTTGCCTATGGTCTTTGTTATCTTAGAGCACTTAGTTCTGGTAGTTCAGGGACTGTGACGTAATCAGTGACGTTGCTGTCACACTCGCCAAAGGACAAGTCGACCCCGCTGTTGACAGCGTCAAGATATGGGTTGTTAGTTTCAGGTCGATCGTCGTTTTCGTACAATAATGACGATGATGGCGACGACAATGACAATGAAAATGATGCCTACTACGGATGTAACGGGGGCAACTATTTCCACTGATGACCCACTTTCTTCTGAACCACACTCTGCACCGCAACATTTCGAACTGCAATCTACAAAAGAAAAGTATATTTATAAAAGGGCACATCAAAAAATATATAAAACCCTTTCTTTTCTCATATTTCTTATCCATCTTAAACTCACGTAACCGCATTATCTGTATTTGTTAAGATACATGTAATTATTCACTCTGTAGTTCCTTACTGCCTTGTTTTCTGAAATAAATTTAATTTCAAAAACGCTTCTTGAAATTATTTTTACGATAAAATAAACATAGGCCCTAATGTTTATTTTTATGATATAAAAAAGGTGTCAAAACAAAATTTTGTATATTTTACCTTCTACGACACATTTTTGGTTAGGACATGATTCCTTCAAATTGCAATATCCACCAATTAAATCGAACACGTTTCCCTCCATAGTACTTGTACACCAGGAACAGCCAGAAGTACGGAAACACTCACTATAATGTATAGAATATTTAAAAATAAACAAATGGCAAAAGCGGATCCAGGGCCGGCGCGCCATTCGTGCCCCCCCCCCCCCTTTGAATTTTTTGTGTGTAAAACTTCTACATGTATGTCCATTATCAAGGAAAAATCATCTCTTATTTGTAAAAGTTTGTTAGCTTCCGGCGGCGTCGGACCCCTGGACCCACACCAGGGTCTTGCCCTAGAACTACCGGGGGCTTCAGTGCAGCCTCCTGACCACCTGCTTTTCACTGCGCCCTCGTTACGAAATTCCGGGATCCGCCACTGAATGGTACACGTTATTTATTTTCACCAGGAATTTACAAATTATTACAAAGACATAATATTAAATGAATAATTAAATGAATAATTCGTTGAAGATATTAGCATGTGATATCATTTTTATTAACAATTGGATAAATTCGTGATATAATTTCATTTTTTCAATATCTATTCAAGAATGTACAACCAAATATCGAGGCAAACCGTCCACAAAGTTCCTCTGGTAAAACCTCACCTAGGGTACCAGGAGCTCCTTTGATCGGTATCTTTTTTTTCAATATTTAATCACAATTATATACAATAGAAAAAGAAGAGGAAAGATACATATTACATATTATTATTATTGATATTTCATTTTCATATTTAAATAACATTGAAAAACAATTTAGAACTAATTATATACATTTACTTATCAAAGTACTGGTTTAACATATTATATACAGAAGCATGACCCTTGTTGCAGTGGGAATTTGTGTATAAAACGAAAAGGAATTCATCAATCCCACTGTAACTAGTATCGATAGCCAGGTCACCCTCCAATAAGGGTCTTGTTATAGGGCTTAAGAAGATCAAAATTTAGAGTATTTTGAGTATTTAAAGTATTTGTAATAGCTTGCCGTTCTGTTTTTTTTTAACATGGACAGTTTGTTGGAAAGCAAGTTTCTAGATTTATAGTTTTGTCTTCCTCTGGTTCACTGACACTGGGATTACACGGAACAGTTTCACCCCCGAATTCCAAAAAAAATGCCAAACTTTCGAAATATTCAAATAATTTCATTTTATTTAAGTGAAATATCAGCAAAGTTAACAAGAAGAAGTTTTATGGCAAAGGTGACTTTGCCTAAGATAACAGTGAAGATTACTTACAGGTTTGTGTTTGTTTTCACAGTCCTTAAAATCCAGGTTTTTGTAACAGAGACAAGTACATTGTCCAGTCCCACATTGCACAGCACTGGCCATAAAAAATCACCCGCCACCATCCAACTGGGTAAATGTGGTGCTTTTTTGTCCTTTCAAATTAATCCACTGTTTGTGTGCAGTGATGAAAGCTCAGTAAGATGGTCTACCTGTACAGTGCACTAGAAGTGATTTTTTAAATTCTAGCCTCGCATGGGTCATTATTTTTTTAATGCAAAAATCAATTTTTTTGTCAGTTTCATTATAATTTATGTACTAATTTATAAAATTTTGCATTAGATAAATGGTTCAATTGCATCGAAAGCGAAATCAATCTCAATCTTCTATTAACGCATTCCAAAATCAAAACAGAAAATCTTTTTTTCTGTTTTAAGCATTTTGCCCTTAGGTATTGACAAAACTCAACAGATAACACAGTTTACAAGATATTTATTGGTGTGAATATCAAAAGTTTAATGAACGCAAACATCGTTCACATAGCTAGATTTTACGGAGTAAATTTCCTCCCAAAACTATCACTGAAACAGTTTTCACTACCACATTACAATTTGAAAAAGGCAAAAATCTACAGAGTAAATTTCCTCTCAAAAAATGACACTGATACAGTTAACATACAGTAGTCAATTCAAAAGCGACTATCCTTGATATAACAAGATTTTACGGAGTAAATTTCCTCCCAAAGAATATCACTAATACAGTATTCAATACAACAATTACAATTTAGAAATAGCAAAAATCTACAGAGTAAATTTCCTCTCTAAATTCACATTGGTGCATTGTACATTTAGTATTTCAAAGCCAAAGCAATCATGGTTTACATAGCTAGATTTTACGGAGTAAATTTCCTCCCAAAGACTATCACTGAAACAGTTTTCACTACCACATTACAAATTGAAGAAGGCAAAAATCTACAGAGTAAATTTCCTCTCAAAAATGACATTGATACAGTGTAATAGACAGCTACATTTTAGGGGGTAAATTTCCTCCCAAAGAATATCATTGATACATGTACAGTGTTCACTACTAACATTACAGTTTGAAAAAAGCAAAAATCTACAGGGTAAATTTCCTCTCAAAATGACAATGATACAGTGTAATAGACAGCTACATTTTAGGGGGTAAATTTCCTCCCAAAGAATGTCACTGATGCAGTGTTAACTACTAGCATTGAAGTTTGGTAATAACAAAAAATCTACAGAGTAAACTTCCTCTCTAAATTCACATTGGTTCATAGCACATTCAGTATTTTAAACCAAAGCAACCATCGTTTACATAGCTAGATTTTACGGAGTAAATTTCCTCCCAAAGACTATTACTGATATAGTGTTCACAACTACATTACAATTTGCAAATAGCAAAAATCTAGAGAGTAAATTTCCTCTCAAAATGACATTCATACAGTAACATACAGTATTCAATTCAGAAGCGACTATCCTTTATATAACAAGATTTTACAGAGTAAATTTCCTCCCAAAGAATATCACTGATACAGTATTCACTACAACAATTACAATTCAGAAATAGCAAAAATCTACAGAGTAAATTTCCTCTCTAAATTCACATTGATGCATTGTACATTCAGTATTTCAAAGCCAAAGCAACCATCGTTTACATAGCTAGATTTTACGGAGTAAATTTCCTCCCAAAGACTATCACTGATACAGTGTTCACTACTAACATAACAGTTTGGTAATAACAAAAATCTACAGAGTAAATTTCCTCTCTAAATTTACGTCGGTGCATTGTGCATTCAGTATTTCAAAGCCAAAGAAACCATCGTTTACATAGCTAGATTTTACGGAGTAAATTTCCTCCCAAAGAATATCACTGATACATTGTTCACCACTACATTTCAAAATAGGAAAAAACTCTACAGAGTAAATTTCCTCTCAAAATGCACGTCAGTGCATTGTACATTCAGTATTTCAAAGCCAAAGCAACCATCGTTTACACAGCTAGATTTTACGGAGTAAATTTCCTCCCAAAGAGAATCACTGATATAGTGTTCACAACTACATTACAATTTGAAAATAGCAAAAATCTAGAGAGTAAATTTACTCTCAAAATGACATTCATACAGTAAACATACAGTATTCAATTCAGAAGCGACTATTCTTTATATAACAAGATTTTACGGAGTAAATTTCCTCCCAAAGAATATCACAGATACAGTGTTCACTACTAACATTACAGTTTGATAATAAAAATCTACAGAGTAAATTTCCTCTCTAAATTCACATTGGTGCAATAAACATTCACTATTTGAAAGTCAACCAAACCATCGTTTACATATCTTGTAGATTTTACGGAATAAATTTCCTCCCAAAGAATATCACTCATACAGTGTTTACTACTACAATTACAATTTGAAATTAGCAAAAATCTACAGAGTAAGTGTCCTATCAAACATGACATTGATACACTGTATATTGGGTCCTTTCGACAGCTTAACTTTACGGAGTAAATACCACCCCCCTCCCCCTGCAAAGTATAGCACTGATACTCATGTACAGTTTTCAATAAAACTATAAAACGTTAACATTTTCAAGTTAACAAAATCTACAGAGTAAATTTCCTCTCAAAAATGACATTGATGCATTGTACATTCAGTATTTGAAAGCCAAAGCAACCATCGTTTACATAGCTTTTTGATTTGACCATGTTTACGGAGTAAATGTCCTACCAAAGAATATCAGTGATACAGTGCTACCTACTAACATTTACAGTTTGAAAATAGCAAAAGTCTACAGGGTAATTTTTTTCTCTTAATTCATATTGGTTCATTGAACATTCAGTATTTCAAAGCCAGAGCAACCATCTTTAATATACTAGATTTTACAGTCATTATTTGCAGTAAGAAAATAAACATTATATATAGAAAACAGCAGAACGTTAGAGGATTAATTTCCTCTAAAAATAAATTGATACAATATACACTTTTTACAGGAAAAAAATATACAGGTTACATCTTATTGAAAAAAAGACTTTCGAGGGACATTTTCATCTCAACATACTAATGATGTAACACATTATTTTTTAATCTATAAACAAACAACATATAATCCATACAAACGCATACAGTTTTTTTGACTGATTTCAAGCCGTATTCAACGAGCGGAGGGGGTTCAATGTGCATGCAGT
The DNA here is from genome assembly GCF_032062105.1 of Saccostrea cuccullata. Taxonomy (NCBI): domain Eukaryota; kingdom Metazoa; phylum Mollusca; class Bivalvia; order Ostreida; family Ostreidae; genus Saccostrea; species Saccostrea cuccullata. The sequence goes on from NW_026932690.1 coordinate 43,240, forward strand.
AGCATGTTGACGTCACAAACAATATTCAAAGTACGTTGAAAACTGTATTGTCCAGTCTATATCCGAGAAGGAAAAAGGAGAAGGAGGCAAGTCCCTCTCTTGATTATTGTTGAACAATTTGATTTCAAACACATCTATCACATTTACTTTCTTTGACCGAAGCTCCACTTCTATGCTTTCCTTATGGCTTATGCAATTGAACACTTGCTGAATGCATTTCCAACATGTCCAAAAGAAATCTGGCCGCCATATTCTGAACAAATCCATAGTTGACCTATTGATAAAATTTTTAGACTCGTAAATCATCTCATATAATTGTTTTTAAACTTTCAATTTTTCAAAACCCATGGGCATTTATTTCTTGAGGCATGCCGGATTACATGTTGTGCACCACAGTCGAGCAGTGGTGCTTGCACAATTTTTGTAAAATCGAAAAATAGCCTTTCCGTTGTTTTTTCGTATGGAAATTTCATTCATCTAAAGAACACGTACATATACCCCCAGTCTACACACACATTTAGACAAACTAAGACAAGATAGATTTTATTTGAGGATGATGTCAATTTTCTCATATAAAACCAGATCATATACTATTGCATTAATCACGATTCAGATTAGTTCATACAGGACATATGCAATTAAAACACTAATTACTACGCGTTGAATTTTAAAAGGGGAGTTCAGAGAGATAAATGAAAGCAACTACCTTGACCAAGGATCGGAATCCTCATGAACTGTAGTTAAGGGTAGAATACATTAGAAGACACTACCTTAATTACACTTATCGTAACATATACTTAATTATATAATTTTAAATATACCTTTATTGTTCAATGTTTGGTCTTGGTTTCAATATTTCTCCATTCATCAGAAAACAGTCACTTTTATGTCCAGTCGTCACTTAAACCACTCCTGAAATAATTGCGTTCACAGAATGTGGGGCAGTCTAACTTGGTTTTCTTTCCCTAACTTGCTTCGTGTTCTCTGTGACTTTGAAGTAGATGAACCACTGGGCAGAATGCAAATATCCGATGCCGCCAATTTCAAAACTGCCATACACACAAATCATTATGTAGTATATAAATCGGGAAACGGAAAAATAAACTGTTTTAACACAGAACTTAAAAACAAATCCATCGTTTTCAAGATAAATGAATTAGATTGTTGTGAGAGAAAATTGAGATGGTCTGCTTCTCATCATTTCACCATTTTCTTTTCCGCTGTATGAATCCCCGCTGTTACACTTGTTATATATCAACCCTTTGTATTGGATAGAGCTGCGGCCATGTCATAATAATCTGACCTAAATTAAGCTGTAATTTCAACATTTTCTCACCATCAAAATCTAAGCCTGTCAAAAGCACAAGTTGCCATACTAGCTATTATTTACAATTTGTTGATAATTAACATTATACTCTGCTGCAAGTGCATTAACATTATCTACTAAAGTCGTAGTATTTATTATTTTTTGTAAATATGCGGTTTCAAAGATCATGAAGATGTGAAAAAAATCACGGACAATTATTCCTTTTCGATGATATATCTACACTAACACAATGAGATTAAAAAAGAGAAAAATAAGCTTTATAAAAAAATTTTTTTTTGACAATAGAAGTCCAATATTGTAAATGATTTGCTTTCTTTATGCCAGTGTCTTTCGATTCTATTGTAATTTATTATTTACAGATTATTGGATGTCAGACTGCAAAAATTGTGAAGAATGATAGTAAAAATTTGAAATTTATATTATTTTATGTAGCGTAAAACAGTTACACAATCTGTCTATTTCTTCTTTTTTAATTTAAACGTGCCTTTTTTTTTTTTAACTTTTAACACTAATACTGTATAATTTGTATATTTACAAATTTAAAGAATATACATGTATAAGAAAGAATTTAACTACAGGGGAACTTGGATAAGGCCGAGATTGTCTTTTCTTTTACACTGGCTGATATCGAATTTTTTCATTAAGTTGAATTCCCGAGTGTTTTAGCATTACTCTCTTTGAAATATTTAATAATTCAAAAATGCACAGATAGACTAAATTATTTTTGAGAAATTAAAAGATAAAGCTGTTTTTAGCAAAACTTTTCGACAACAGATCTTACATGTCTTGTCGAAAGGGTTCGGGAGAAGTTGCCAAAATAAAAAAAAGACATTCTATCTTAGTTCAAAATATAGTGTCTACAAAGTTACTTTCTTCATTCCATGTTATGCAAAACAATCCCACACAGTTAAGTACATATGGTTATCAGATCTTCCACACATTAATTCTCGATTAGGAGCAATATGTGCTCAGCATGTATTCTTTAGGTCTATGGAGGTATCACAGTGCCCATCCTGCAGAAGTCGATCGCCATTACTTTCAGTCACTCAATTAAATGAAAAAATACACTTTATTGCCTAGATATCAAGAAAATTATGCTTAAATAAAAGAATGCATTTTTTTTTTAAATTTTAAAAATGATGTACATATAAATTTGAATTTTTAAGTCCAGAACAAAATTTGATTAGTATTGCTTTTTCCTTATTAACTATTTCATTTTTGTTATATATTTTTAAAAGTTGTTTTTAGCAATATAGATAGATATCCTTTCTAAGAAAGGAAACATGCAAAGAAAACCTTAGCATTCTATCCGGAGAGCGAACTCAATAAAAGCCGAATTAACGTTAATCTGTGAAACTTCCCCGAGAAAACTTGGCAATTAATGTCTTAAGTTAATTGGGTTTAAAACAAAGTACAAAACTAATTATTAAGAAGCCTTTGCACCCATTCTTTTTTCAGGGGGGGGGGGTCATATTAATCAAATACTGAAAAACGTAAATTAAAGAAAAGGAAAGTTATAATAATTATTAATTGTAGTAAACTAAATCGTTAGTAGAAATAAGCTGTCTTTCATTTTTTTATTTACGTATTTCCATATAATTTTATTTCCCTTAGTATAAATTAACTTCGGGTACGATGAACTTGGTAATTCTGGAAGAACTGCGCGTCGAATTATGGGGAAAAGGGTACGAAATTCCCGGAAGTCGGCATCATTTCCTGATTAAACAAGAGGGAGGAGGAGTACTAAATGGGTAGAGGTATCACACCGGTAATTGACCAATCAAAATGAACTTAGTCAAATATAGGTCCATACATATCAAATTGATTTTCCTTTCTTTTGAGACGTTTTTCTATTCTCTTCCAAGCCATTTTTACAACTTTGGTACCTGTGTCTAGTAAATTTTATGTACTTTATGAACAAATAAAGGTTTTTGAAAGGACCTTTTTTTCCGGGCATGGGAGGCTACTACCTGTGATGCACTCGGAATGTTTATAAACACATTAAAAAACGCGTGGATTTGAGGTAGCCCTGTTTGCAAATGGAAAAAGAAAATGCCGTGTAGGTACCGTTTTGTGTGTGAGGATGTGTCAGCTAGTGTGACAGGTAATGTTTAACATCTCCTGCTAAATATTTTTTTCAAGTAAACAATTACCTGATTCTTTTTTTTTTACGATCTTTTTTGTGAAAACATTTACCGTTGTGATACCTAGACACAACCTGATTGGCTATGTTAATATTTTCATTTTAATGTAAAAATATCACTGATAGAAATAAATGGAGGAATGTATCAAGTTTATTTTTCTTTAATCAAAAAAGCTGAAAACCTAGGATCCACCCTCCTGAAATCGAAATCTGCTGCCGTAAACTGTCTTGCCAGCGTTTGGGGAATTAAGGTGATTTGCATCAATTACACTTTTATTGACTTCATCGGTGCGCGTCAATCGGACAAGATTTCTTTGCATGTGAATGTTAACTGTTCAGATTTTTGTTACATCCTGAAAAATAAACATTTTCAATAATGCATTAATTAATATACTGTCACATGAAATAATTATACATGCATATGCGATACATGTAGCAGTAGAGTATATGTAAAACATGTAAATAGTAAAATGGAATAAACTTCAATGGATTTACATTATTGACAATTTCTCAGAGGTCAGCTTGCGCTTTCAGGTTTGATAGATAATATATCTAGATGCTTACAAAATTTAAGAATAACAGTCTTAGTAATTAAGATCAGATGTATAACACCCAATACACCATTATCGAATACAAGTCGTAAATAATAAATTACAGTTAGGAATAGAAAATACAGGCATATAAAAAGGAAGGCGATATATATTTTTTCTATTTTAAATGATTTACATTATTTGAGTTTTTAAAATTAAAAGTTCAAAACAAGTTTTATCAGTATTGCTTTTGCGTTAGCTTTTTCTAAAGTCTATTTTTCTCTTTTTTGACCTCATGGTGTTAGTGTCGATAGATCAACTAAAAAGAATAACAGTCCATGATTTTAATCACATCTTTGAAACCTCAATCTCGGGTACTGCTGCATGAGAAGATAATGTTTATGCAATTGCAGCAGAGTACTGAGTATATGTTACATATCAACAAAATGTAAATAGGGCGACCTGTGATTTTGTCGGGCTTAGATTTTGATGGTGAAAAAATGTGAACTTACAGCTTGATTTAGGTCAGAATATTATGACATGGCCGCAGCTCTATCCAATACAAGGGGTTGATTACAAATGTAACAGCGGGGATTCACACACCGGAAAAGAAAATGATGAAATGATAAGAAAAAGACCATCTCAATTTTCTCTCACAACAACCTTTGACGCTAATTCATTCATTTATCTTGAAGTTCTTTGTGAAAACAGTTTATTTTTCCCTTTCCCGTTATTTACCCACATGATGATTTGTGTGAAAGGCAGTTTTGAAATTGGCGGCATCGGATATTTGCATTGTGCCCAGTGGCTTATCCACTTCAAAGTCGCAGAGAACACGAAGCAAGTTAGAGAAAGAAAACCAAGTTAGACTGCCCCTCAATAAGTGATCGCATTTATTTCAGGAGTGGTTTAAGTGACGACTGGATATAAAAGTGACTGTTTTCTGATGAATGGAGAAATAACGAAACAAAGACCAAACATTGAATAATAAAGGTAAATTTACAATTATATATGTATATGTTGCGATGAGTGTAATTAAGGTAGTGTCTGGCATATGAGTTCTATCCTTATCTACATTTACATGAGGATTTCGATCCTTGATCAAGGTGGTTGCTCTCTTTATTGTGTGAAATGCTAAACACTTTAGTGATCATTTTATTTGTAGTAAAACTACCTGCATGTACATGTTATCATTTACCTCTCTGAATTCCCCTTTTGGCGTTAGTAATTAGTGTTTTAATTGTAAATGTACTGTCTGAACTAATCTGAATTCAAAATCGTGTTTAATGCAAAAGTATATGATCTGGATTTATATGAGAAAATTGACATCATCCTCAAATAAAATCTATCTTGTCTTAGTTTGTCTAAATGTGTGTGTAGACTGGGGGTATATATACGTGTTCTTTAGATGAATGAAATTTCCATACGAAAAACCAACGGAAAGACTATTTTTCGATTTTACAAAAATTGTGCAAGCACCACTGCTCGACTGTGGTGCGCAACATATAATCCGGCATGCCTAAAGAAATAAATGCCCATGGGTTTTGAAAAATTGAAAGTTTAAAAATAATTATATGAGATGATTTACGAGTCTAAAAATTTTATCAATAGGTCAACTATGGATTTGTTCAAAATATGGCGGCCAGATTTCCTTTGGACATGTTGGAAATGCATTCAGCTAGTGTTCAATAGTATCAGCCATAAGGAAAGCATAGAAGTGGAGCTTCGGTCAAAGAAAGTAAATGTGATGGATTTGTTTTAAATCAAATTGTTCGACAATAATCAAGAGAGGGACTTGCCTCCTTCTCCATTTTTTCCTTCTCGGATATAGACTGGACAATACAGTTTTCAACGTACTTTGAATATTATTTGTGACGTCAACATGCTACTGCATGCGCATTGAACCCCCTCCGCTCGTTGAATACGGCTTGAAATCAGTCAAAAAACTGTATGCGTTTGTATAGATTATATGTTGTTTATTTATAGGTTAAATAATAATGTATTACATCATTAGTATATTGAGATAAAAATGTCCCTCGAAAGTCCTTTTTTCAATGAGATGTAACATGTATGTTTCTTTTCTGTAAGAAGAGTATATTGTATCAATTTATTTTTAGAGGAAATTACCCCTCTGATGTTCTGCTGTTTTCTATATATAATGTTATTTTCTTACTGCGAATAATGACTGTAAAATCTAGTATGTTAATAATGGTTGCTTCGGCTTCGAAATACTGAATGTGCAATGAACCAATGTGAATTTAGAGAGGAAATTTACCCTGTAGATCTTTTTCTATTTTCAAACTGTAAATGTTAGTAGGTAACACTGTATCACTGATATTCTTTGGGAGGAAATTTATTCCGTAAACATGGTAAAATCAAATACGGTTCGGTTTCAAATACTGAATGTACAATGCACCAATGTCATTTTTGAGAGGAAATTTACTCTGTAGATTTTGTTAACTTGAAATTGTTAACGTTTTATAGATATGTTGAAAACTGTACATGTGTATCAGTGCTATACTTTGGGGTAGGGGGGAGTTACTCCGTAAAGTTAAGCTGTCTAAAAGACCCAATATACACTGTATCAATGTCATTTTTGATCGGACACTTACTCTTTTGCTAATTTCAAATTTTAATTGTAGTAGTAAACACTGTATGAGTGATATTCTTTGGGAGGAAATTTACTCCGTAAAATCTACAAGCTATGTAAACTATGGTTGCCTTGGCTTTCAATGAATGTACATTGCACCAATGTGAATTTAGAGAGAAAATTTACTCTGTAGATTTTTTTTACCAAACTGTAATGTTAGTAGTGAACACTGTATCAGTGAAATTCTTTGGGAGGAAATTTACCCCGTGAAGTTTTGTTATATAAAGACTATTTGCTTTTGAATTGACTACTGTATGTTTACTGTATGAATGTCATTTTGAGAGGAAATTTACCCTCTAGATTTTTGCTATTTTCATATTGTAATGTAGTTGTGAACACTATATCAGGGATTCTCTTTGGGAGGAAATTTACTCCGTAAAATCTAGCTGTGTAAACGATGGTCTTTGGCTTTGAAATACTGAATGTACAATGCACTGACGTGCATTTTGAGAGGAAATTGACTCTGTAGAGTTTTTAGCTCACCTGAGCCAAAGGCTCAAGTGAGCTTTTCTGATCACAATCTGTCCGTTGTCTGTCGTCGTCGTCGTTGTTGTCGTTGTTGTCGTTGTTGTTGTCGTCGTCGTCGTAAACTTTTCACATTTTCATCTTCTTCTCAAGAACCACTGGGCCAATTTCAACCAAACTTGCAATAAAGCATCCTTAGGTGAAGGGGATTCAGGTTTGTTCAAATGAGGGGTCATGCTCCCTTTCAAAGGGAGATAATTAGGAATTTGTGAAAAAGTAATGATGTATTTTAAAAATCTTCTTCTCAAGAACCACTGGGCCAGGAAAGATTAGACTCATAGTGAAGTATCCTCAGGTGGTGTAGATTCAAGTTTGTTCAAATCATGACCCCTGGGGTAAGGGTTGGTCCGTAATGGATGAGTAAATTTTAAATAAGAATACATCAGAAAACCTTTAAAATTTAAAAATCTTCTTCTCTAGATCTCATAAGCAACAGAGCCATGATTAGTTACATTAATATGCAAGCAACCTTATTTAGTGCGCATTCAATTTTGTCTAGTTTGTGCCCGTACGAAATGATAACGGATTAGGTTTACCTTTGTTTATTTTTTTTTTCGATCGGGCGCGGTGTACATAATAAATGAAAACGAGGCTCACTCCTTCAGCCATTTTTGATGTGGACGGTGAAGAAGTAACCGAATTTTGATCTGAAACAAAAGTGTTCATTGCTGATTGTTGTTTTCATTCTGTAAGGTTTGAAGAGTAAAGGATTTAGCTGAATAATTACTACCTTGCGTATATTTGTTCATGCAGCATATATGCAGTGTTTAGGCACAGCGATCGTATTGCGCAGTTGAAGTCTCCTTCGGAGAAAGTCACATGGAGAAAAACAAGTCCATTTAGGCACTGCTACATTTTACTAGTGTTAAAAAAGATTGAGAAGATTTTTTTTTTTTAGATTTACTTAGTAGAAGGAAGCGTAATAGACTAATAGTTTGTCATTGCATAATTAATATAAATAGACGATTTTTTTTACATTTCTAAGAATTATGTCCCGTTGTCGGCGTAACGCTCGTTTTCCCACTGTCTTTGTCCTTTTTAAGTTACTTGTTAATATTTTTAATTTTCAAACGTTATCGAACAATTTGGATCTGTACCTGTATTGCCAGAGTATGGGGTAAGGTAAATTATGATCATATTCATGCAGATTTAATTACTAAGAGTAGAAGTAAGATACTGATCTATAAAGTTGGTAAGGTTATAGAGGGAAAACAGTGCCTTACGCTGGTTGACCCCGGATAGTTCCCACAAAGGGGAAAAACTTTTGTAAATGTGAGTCGTCTACAGTGACAACTCTCGCATATAGGTACACCTGTCATCAGGACATATTTATAAAGGATAACTTATTATTAATGAAAGTACTTTAGCAGCAGTACGAAGTGTTTGTCGAAGTTTGCAGAAAGGAAACTCCTACATAAATTGTGATTTTGTGTCAATCGCAGAGATGAAGAATATCGCCTACACAGGTTCCTGACAATTGGCTAAAAAAAAGCATAGACATTATTAGTAGTGTGCGTAAAATGCTTAAAAAAGACAACAGTACAATAAAAAGGCTATAGATCTACTTGCAGTTCATTATTGTTTTTGGGTATTTTTTATTTAAAAAAAAATTAATAGGAGAAAGGTGTCATTTTCATGATTTTACAATTCTGCCTTTTATATTGCACTTGTTCTTTGTTTTATATTGTACTCACTGGCGGATTTAAGGGGGGCGTGGGGGGCGCACGCCCCCCCTAAAATTTTCAAAGTATGATGTGACTAATACTTATAATGCCACATTTTGATACAAAACTAATCAAATAAGTGTTATTCTGCCTGGTTTTATTCTTAAAATACACAAAAATCCAGGAGCTTCCGGGGGCTGCGCCCCTACTACTCAAAGTATGACATGACAAGTATTAAACACGTCGTACTTTGATACATCACTAACCAATACCATTATGAGTAAGTAAATCGTTTATTATATAGTGACATGTGTTACAATACAATGAGAAATGTGAAATATTCAAAACATTTATTTTTCAAACATCTGGACCTACATGCTATTTACTTATACCAAAAATAATTGAAAAATATGCACTATTATTGTGCGGCACAGGTTTTACTCTAAAATACACGAAAACCGAGGAGCTTCAGGGGGCTTCGCCCCCTGGACCCCCACCTATATGCTATATACTTTTAACAAAAATAAATTGAAAAATATGCACTGGTTAATATGTGCCTGGTTTTACTCTAAAATACAATAAAACCCAGGAGCTTCCGGGAGCTGGGCCCCCACCTATATGCTATATACTTTTAACAAAAATAATTGAAAAATATGCACTATTAATGTGCCTGATTTTACTTTAAAATACATGAAAACCCAAGAGCTTCCGGGGGCTTTGCCCCCTGGGCCTCCACCAGGGCTTCGCCCTGGACCTACTAAGGGCCTTAAGGCGGCCCCCAGACCTCTTGCCTCAACAGAATTATCCACGCCCCCCCCCTAACCACAAATCCTGTATCCGCCCCTGGTACTTGTTTTATACATGTAAGGTGCTTCAGGGTAATAACATATTTACATAAGGTGCTATATAAAAGTAGAATAATAATAATGTGGTTTATTTAATTAGCAGTCTGATTCAAGTTCTAGTGATGGGAAATCGGAAATAATTAGAATCAATTATCGGTAATAATTAGCTGGGCATAATTGATAAATAATGAATTATAATTGAAATTTTTAATTCAAATAACATAAACACTGGAAAGTTAAACTTATTCATAATGATAAATGTTTATTAATTTTTCTTTTAATAATTGAAAGTTGGAAAGTCTTATCACAAGAAATACACCTGTGAAATGTGAAAGCCATAGTGGATGAGGAGCCAATCAAAGGTTATAAGCAAGGTTAAAGTTTTTGTGGACAAGAAAACTATATATACTTCCAAAACTTGCAGACTTTATGATGATAAAAATGATGTAATTCAAAGGAATTGATTTTAATCAATCTTTTTCAAAAGAAATTTCAAGGTATTAAATGCTAGCAAATTATAAAACATGTTATAGGAATATTTAGAGGAAATGGCAGAATAAAAGGTTTTGACCAAAATAGGAAATTTTAAGAATCCAGACTGTAATTTTAGATACGAGTTATGAAAAAATAAAGATACATGTAGTGGCATAAGGGAGAAAAAAATGAAATGGCTTAAAGGGTTGCTTTTATAATTTTGACTGCAGGTTAAATACAATACCAATGTACACACAGTTCTCGATAAACACGATAAAAGAAAATTTTTATGGAATACCACAATGGTTAGGTACCATATAGCAAGTTTTTTTGGCGGGTGTAAAATTTGGTGTTATGCATGCTCAAAGGTATGCCAATAAATTGGTGTAATTTATTTTAGCTGACAGAGTTTCAGCGGTTTGCAGATTAACACTAAGATGAGTATTGACTATTTTTAGCGATTAAAATTTTAGCGGACTACCATCAAAATGCCAAAATAAGCTAAAATTAGCACCCCACTAAAATAACCCGCTACACGGTATGTAATTTGGACTTATTGCACAAAAGCTATGCCAGTATATTTTGTTTTTAGCGATTAAAATTTTAGTGGACTACCATCAAAATGCCAAAATAAGCTAAAATTAGCACCCCACTAAAATAACCCGCTACACGGTATGTAATTTGGACTTATTGCACAAAAGCTATGCCAGTATATTTTGTATACATTTATATGGTACATATAATTTCTTAAATGTGTGTCACATGTTCAAGGTAAGTCTTGTGTGAAAATGGTTTACAAATTGCATATAACTTGCGTTTCTCATAAAATGATTGATTGTATGTTATTTAACAACCCTCTGAATTTTTCATTCGTATGAGATGCCACCACTTGCAAGTGGAGATCTACAAATTTTTGTACAATACTTGGCACTCAGGGCAATTTAGCAGTGAGGGATCTTTTTCATTCCAGCACCTACAGAGACACAGGAGCTCTGTTTAAAGGGTCTCGTCCAAGCGATCAGTCTCCACATCCCACAGTGGGATTCGAACCAGCGAACTAAGGATAAACTCCTTAGTGTGTGCCTTTAACCACTGTGCAACACAAGTGACCTCTTTAAATGAATGTTGTCATATGTTTTGCATGTGATTTTGAATTTAACTTTCAGGTTTTAAATTTTTTCAACTTTCTGCTTTCTTTAATTTGATTTGTGCTACAAACTTAAAGTACCCCCGGTAAGTATATATTTTTAAAAGTATCTGCAATGTAGTTTCGAACAACTGCTCTCAAATCTGAAAGTGTCAGTGATGGCAGCATTATGAATTCGAGAATGTGTGTTAGTATCATGTGTAGGCTATGCTGATCCTTATTATATACTATAGATTATAACATTGTTATGTTTTTTGTAGATCACAGAATGCCTAGGAAGAAGAGCTGGAAGAAAGCTGCTGTGAAGAAGACGAAATCTTGTAAGGCAGATGTGGGTGACAAGTACCCCACAGATGTTGGCCACGTCCAACCATCTGTGCCTCTGGGTGTAGGCCACGTCCTAACACCTATGACATCTGTACCGGCAGGGGTGATCTCTACCACCCCTGTGACAGTGGTCTCTGCGGCTCTCCCTGAGACCACTTTGACTGAAACTATGCCTCAAGTGTTGCCTCTGGCTCAAACTATACCTCAAATGTTGCCTCTGGCTCAAACTATGCCTCAAATGTTGCCTCTGGCTCAAATGTTGCCTCAAAAGTTGCCTCAAATGATTACTCTGAATTCCTCTCAGTTGCTTACTCAGAATATATCTCAGATTACAACTCAGAATATTACTCCGTTTACAATGAACAATATACCAAATGAAACAACACATGCACTGCAAGGTAATTGTATGCATCAGAATTCAGATAATCTCGTGTTTGGATCCTTCCATCAGGGAAGCATGAGGTTTTCATCATTTTCAAGAGGTAATCAGTGTACATGCAATTCACTTATGATGTTGTCAAATTCATATGAAAATTTTTCATTTACTAGTTCCTTTTTAGATCAGACTCTGCTCAAGGGAGATAATTTGTACAACACAGCTGTGAAGAATCTCCAGAGTGCTGGAAATTTTAAAAGTAGGTTACTGATGTTTGATGAACTACCACTTCATATTGATTCTGGTGAAAATCATCACATTGTTGACAAGTTTGATACATTGTTTGGTTTATTAGTTACAGATGATAAGAGAAATCAAATTCAAACTCTACATGAATGTCTGCAACAAGCATTGGGGTTATCTAGATATGTATTAATAATGATTGGCTCGATATGTTCAGCACTGTACAAAGCTTCAGACAATGATTTTTATTTTTTTGACTCGCATTCTCATGGGGAAAATGGTTTGTCTGAATGTGATGGAAAGTCTCTGATGAGACACAGTTGCTGCTTAGATGATTTGTTAGGATTTCTGTATGCAATGTATGAAAGTATGCACATTGAATTTGCAACTGAGTTTGAAGTGATGCCTGTTGCCTTTCGCACACTTATTCATAGCTTCCCTAGTAATAATCAAAGTACACATCAATATTGTAGATTAGATCAGTTAACAACAACTGCTCTCACAAACAAACAATCTGCTGGTACCAATACTGGTCACTTAAAAACAACAGCGATAAAGAAAGATAAAAAGGATTACATGAGAGAATATATGAGAAACAAGAGACAGGAATCAGAGTTCAAACAAAAGGAAAGGGACAGTAAAAGAAACAAAAGACAAGATCAAGAGTTTAAAGAAAGGGAAAGGGACAGAAAGAGAAACAAGAGACAGGATCCAGAGTTTAAAGACAATGAAAGAGACCGTAAAAGAAACAAACGACAAGATGCAGAGTTTAAAGGAAAAGAGAGGGACAGTAAGAGAAACAAGAGACAAGATCCAGAGTTTAAAGAGAAGGAAAGGGACAGTATGAGAAACAAAAGACAGGATCCAGAGTTCATAGAAAAGGAAAGGGACAGTATGAGAAACAAGAGACAAGATCCAGAGTTCATAGAAAAGGAAAGGGACAGTATGAGAAACAAGAGACAAGATCCAGAGTTTAAAGACAGGGAAAGGAACAGTAAGAGAAACAAGAGACAGGATCCAGAGTTTAAAGAGAAGGAAAGGGACAGTATGAGAAACAAGAGACAGGAACCAGAGTTCATAGAAAAGGAAAGGGACAGTATGAGAAACAAGAGACAAGATCCAGAGTTTAAAGACAGGGAAAGGAACAGTAAGAGAAACAAGAGACAGGATCCAGAGTTTAAAGAGAAGGAAAGGGACAGTATGAGGAACAAGAGACAGGAACCAGAGTTCAAAGAAAAGGAAAGGGACAGTATGAGGAACAAAAGACAAGATCCAGAGTTTAAAGACTGGGAAAGGGACAGTAAGAAAAACAAGAGAAAAGATCCAGAGTTTAAAGACAGGGAAAGGGACAGTAAGAGAAACAAGAGACAGGATCCAGAGTTTAAAGACAGGGAAAGGGACAGTAAGAAAAACAAGAGAAAAGATCCAGAGTTTAAAGACAGGGAAAGGGACAGTAAAAGAAACAAGAGACAAGATGCAGAGTATAGGCATGATGAGCAAACAAGAGATTTAAAGAAGAAAAAAGAAATGAGACAAAATTCTAACCAGTTAGAAAAAGAAAGATTGAAGATGAAAGAAAAGAGAAAAAATGAAGAGTATAGATCATCAGAAAATATTGCTGCAAAACAATCAAAAGCACACTCACGGGGGAATTCGGACTATATTGAAACTGAAAAACAAAGATACAGAAAAAGTAAATTTGGAGTTGATGCAATTGAGTGTGTTGACAATTTTCACAACAATGTAAGATTGGGTCCTGTGTTTGTATGCACATGTTGCCAACAGACATGGTTTCACGAAAGTGTTTCAAATGTAGATAATGTTTTGTTGCATGCTGAAATCAAAAGGAAGTATTTTACTAATACAAAGTCTGTAAATGGGCAGGAATGGATATGCAACACATGCAATTCAAGTTTAAAAGAAAGTCGAACGCCAAAACTCTCTATTGCAAATGGAATGACATGGCTTCAAAAACCAAGTGAATTAAATCTGTTACCATTGGAAGAAAGACTCGTATCCTTAAGAATTCCCTTCATGCAGATAAGAGAATTACCAAGAGGAGGGCAGTATTCAGTAAAAGGAAATGTTGTAAACGTGCCAGTTGACATTCAACCAACAATCAACAGTCTTCCCAGGAGACTTGATGAAAATATTACAATACCTGTGAAGTTAAAAAGGAAACTATCTTTTCAGCACTCTTATTGTCATGAAAATATCCGACCTACAAAGGTTCTGATTGCTTTACATTGGTTAATGAAAAACAGTGAATATTATCAGAATTCAAACATAAACATAGATGACAACTGGTTCCTTGAGGTCACCAATTCCGCAAGCGAATTAATGAGAGAGTTTATAGAGGGTCACACCAATCAAGATTCAGCAATGCATGACCAATCAGATGAATCAGACTCTGATGAATTCTGTGAAGTTGATAGTGGTAAGGATGGAAATCGTGATACTTTACTAGACAGTGACTCGTATGACATGAATCAGATCTTCACATTTGCTCCAGGAGAGGGACAGCGACCAATTAGTTTGTATCAAGATCAAATGGCTGAGTATTTGTCATTTCCTACAATATTTTGTGGCAAAGGAAGGGTAGAAAACGATCAGCGTCAAATACCTGTTTCATATGCTGATATTGCCAAGTGGGAATTACGAAGTGTTGATAGACGTGCTGCACAGTCGGTACCAAATTTGTTTTTCAAATTGAAAAAGATTCAACTAAAACAGGTAACAGACAAATGCAATTTAGCCCTTAGAAAGTGCAAAACAAAGGGGAAAACCTTTACTGCAAATGAAATAAGAAATCCTGATCAAATCAATGACATTGTTAGACACAATGAGGGATTTTATGTTTTCAAACAGTTGAGAAATTCTCCTCCTTATCTTGAAACAAGAAAGAAAGACGTTTTTGCAATGATACGACAGCTTGGTCTACCAACTTGGTTTATGTCCTTTTCTGCTGCAGATACACGTTGGAATGATCTGATCAGAGCATTAGGAGTTTTAAACGATGACAAACAGTACACAGATTCTGAAATTGAGAGCATGACATGGACTGAAAAGTCAAAGTTAATTCAGAAAGATCCGATTACATGCACAAGGTATTTTGATCATCGTTTTCGGACTTTTTTGAATACTGTGCTTAAGAGTGATCATCATCCTATTGGTAAGATACAGGACTTTTTCTATAGAGTTGAATTTCAACAGAGGGGATCACCACATGTTCACATGATTGTTTGGATTGAAAATGCTCCAAAATACTTAGAAAATGATAACAAGGAAATTGCTGCATTTGTTGACAGCTACTTGAAGTGTGAAAGGAATACAGAAGACAATTTGACAGAATTGCAGGTTCATAAACACTCACAAACATGCAAGAAAAAAGGAAAGGCTGTTTGTAGATTTGGATTTCCACTTCCACCACTCCAAGCTACTATGATATTAGAACCTTTGGACAGTGACATTGATAAATACAAGAAAATGCACAAGACTATGCAAGACAAAGTGAATGACTTTAAAAATGGATGTGACATAAGCTGCACTTTCCAAGACTTTTTGCAGAATGTACTACAACTTTCTGAAGATGATTATATAAAATGCATCAGAAGTTCTTTGAGAACACCCAAGGTATTTTTAAAACGTAAACCCTGTGACTTGAGAGTGAATGCTTACAACAGTACTCTTCTTCATGCTTGGGCAGCAAACATTGATATTCAGTATGTTTTGGATCCATATGCTTGTGCAATGTACATTGTCTCATACATAAGTAAATCCCAAAGAGGAATGAGTGAGCTGCTGAGTAGAGCTGCTAAGGAAGCAAGAGAGGGCAATCTTGACATTAAGAGACAAGTTAGACACATTGGAAATCAATTTCTTAACAGTGTTGAAGTTGGAGCACAAGAAGCTGCATATCTAGTTTTGCAAATGCCCCTTACAAAAGCATCAAGAGATGTAATGTTCATAAACACATCTCCAGTTGATGACCGTGTAATACTTGTCAAACCTGATTCAGAACTTGAAAAGTTGAATGCTAATTCCACAGACATAGAATGCAGTAACATAGTCAAAAGATATGCAAAACATCCAAAACAACTTGAAAACTGGTGTTTAGCTGACTATGTGTCACAGTTAGATGTAGTTTTCCCAAAGGAAAGTATAAGTGAGCTGTCTGAAATGGAAACAAATGATGATGAGAAGCACCAGTCAGAAAATGAAGATAGTGGAAGTGATACTGAGGGTGAATTTAAAGAAGACAGCACATTAGTTGTGTTGAGAAATGGAATTAAAATCAAGCGCAGAAAAACACCAAGAGTTATAAGATATGTGCGTTATAGCTTAAAGACAAACCCAGAAAATTACTATAGAGAAAAACTAATGCTGTTCACTCCATGGCGAAATGAATGTTCTGATCTTCTGTGTGGACAGCAGAGCTTTGAGCAGTCATTTAACCAGAAAAAATTTTTCTTGGCTCAGAAAATCAAACAGTATGAACACAATGCTGATGTGCTTGAGCAGGCAGAACAGATGGCGCAGGATGATTTGACAGAAGCATATGATGAATTAGCTCCTGGTACTCAACAAACTGACGCAGATGATGAATATGAAGGAAATGTTGATTCTGAAACATTCGTTCACTTTAATCCAGAAAGGCCAATTGAACAGAGAGAGTATGATATAGGAAATGAAGTTGGAATTCCATCAACAAGACAATTAAATGAACAGAGTTCTGTTAGATTACCTGATGATGAGTATTTAAAGCTTGTAGCCAGTTTAAATTTGAAGCAACGCGAATTCTTCAATCATGTTATGCAATGGATCAAGTCTAAACAGGAACCTATTCATGCATATCTTTCAGGAGGTGCAGGAGTTGGGAAGTCAGTGTTAATTAAAGCGCTTTATCAAGCTTTACATCGGTATTTATGTGCTAAGGAGGGTGAAAATCCAGACGATATACGAATTCTTCTTTGTGCATACACTGGTAAAGCTGCGTTTAACATTGGTGGTCAGACAATTGCTTCTGCATTTCACCAGAAAATTAACCAAAGGCAGCAAAATATGCATTGTGATGAACTCAACACATTTAGAACTAAATACAGAAATTTGTCAGTTGTCATCATAGATGAAATTTCAATGGTTGGCAATGCAAAGTTGGAATTTATCAATGGCAGACTTCAGCTTCTTACTGGTTTGAAGAGGCCGTTTGGAGGCATCAGTATTATTGCTGTTGGAGATTTCTTTCAACTGAAACCAATTATGGATGGCTGGATTTTTCAAGATTTAAAACAAAATGCCCAAGCACTTGCATGTAATCTTTGGAAAGAAAACTTCACCTTATTCGAGTTAGATGAACTAATGCGACAAAAGGATGATTTAGAATTTGCACAGCTTTTGAACCGTCTTCGTCACAATGAGATGACTTCTGAGGACTTGGATATAATTCACAGGTGCATCATTGCTGAAAATAGTCCAAATTATCCACACAATGCTCCCCATCTTTTCACAATGAATGCAAAAGTAGATGAATATAACAATAAACTTATAGAGCAACTTCCTGGTGAAAAAGTTATTGTAAAAGCTGTTGACAGTGTCCTCCAAGACCACAGTAAGTCTGTGAAAGACCGACTACTCAGATCATTGCAAAATCAAGATGATGTTAGCAAAACTGCAAATCTCATGACAAAACTAACTCTAGCCATTGGAATGATATATGACATTACAGTTAATATTGATGTTACTGATGGCTTGACAAATGGTTCATCATGTACTGTATTTCTTGTTGAAAACAGATTACCTGGTGTATCAAGGCCAAGTATAGTATGGGTGAAGTTTTTGGATTCTGCATTAGGGAGAATTGCTCGACAGAAATACAGACATCTTTTCCATGATGGTGTTATGGATGATTGGACACCGATATTTGACTGTCAGCGATCTTTTGTTTTCAATTCAACTACATATCAAAGAATACAGTTTCCTTTAAGACCAGCTGCAGGTAAGACAATTCATAAGGCTCAGGGCTGCACTGTTGATGAAATTGTAGTAGATTTATCTCAGTCAAGGATAAGGAAAACACCCCACATTCATTATGTAGCTCTTAGTAGAGTTAGATCTGTTGACAAATTGCATATTCTGAATTTCAATGAGCAAGCATTAACTGTTGATGATAAAGTTGTAGAAGAAATGGAAAGAATGAGGAAGGAAGCACCTCTAAAGCTGTGTTATCTTCCATTGTACAAAACAGAGCAGAACAAACTAAAAATTATGTTTAATAATGCAAGATCTCTTCACAAACATTTTGATGAAATTAAAAATGAACCCAATGTTGTAGCATCAGATGTTATTGGTTTTTCAGAAACAAGACTAACCATCAATGATGAACAGAATTTTATGATGGAAGGTTACTTGACTTTGTTTAATCATGAAAAGAGAAGTGACAGCAATCGGCCTCATCATGGAACAGCATTATATGTTAAACAAGACCATTTGATGACATGTATCTCAAAATTCAGTAACACTTTGCTTGAATTCATCATAGCTTTAATAAATTTCAGAGACCTTGGAGAAGTGCAGATAGTTGTTTTATACAAGTTCCCAGCATGTTCTTTTAAAGAATTTGAACGTGAAGTTATGTTGCACTTGAAACCTTTTGTAGACACAGAGAAAAAATTGATAATTCTTGGAGATTTCAATTTTGATTTGTTTACAGGTCACAAAGAATTTCTGAACTTTATGAAGTTGAATTTAAAATGCACACAATTGATCAAAAAGGTAACTCATGATTCAGGTTCACAACTTGATTTGATTTTCACAAACTTCCCTCATTGTGAAACTGATGTGATTGAGGCATATTGGTCGGACCATAAAATGATTTACTGTACATATTCTTTATAAATCTGATATAAGGGACGCAAGAGTATTTATTTGGGGGAGATACGTCATCTTGTCCCCTCTCCCACCTATCGATGTGCCAGTGTCACTTAGTGACATTTGGTACATTGATTGCTGTATACAGGGTTATATTCGCCCTGGCTGTGTTATTTTCAGCCTTTCACACAATTTTTTCAGCGTTTAAATTATCCCCACTCACAGTATTATTGAAGAAATCATACTACGTGTTCTTTTAATTTACCCTGTTTTAAATTTGTCTTACCTCAGATGGATGACAGTGGGAAAAATGAAATGGGGCGAATATTTCCCTGTATACAGTATCTTATAGACACCAATTACTTGATGTAAAATCTTGTTTGTTTTTAGTAACTTTAAACTATTTTTTATATGTATGCATTGAATAGCCTTAAAAATTTGCAAATAACTGTACTAAAATGATTGTACTAAACAGGAATCCTTCATTATGAATTTTTATTGTGGGTTAATTTTTAACAGACAATAAATGTACAAATAATTGAATGTTGCATGTTAAGGGAAATTTATGTACCATCAATAACAATCATTCATGTAAAAAAAAAATGATGATCATTGTATATATTATGTGTTAATTAATATTTAGAAATTATGAATATACTGTATTGATGTTTGTGAGATAATAGTTTTACCCTTACTGTTTAGATTCTTTTCTTTAATGATTATACATATGAATATCATGAACTTGTATTTTGAATACCGGTATACATGAAATATTTTGAGATTACATGAATTGTTTACAAAGTTTACTTTAAAGAAAATAATGAGTTCTGCTTAATAATGATTAGAGTTGCACTTGCATCAAGTAATTGGTATCTTTGATATATGTTCAACACTGTATTCTATAATTTTATGAAGTAAATTCATCGAATATTACCGGCATCTGTTCATATAAAATTTTGCTGTATAGAAATATTGTAAGTTTAAAAATGTTACTATGTCTTGTGTCATTTAGTCCCTGCTGAACAATACTGGAGTACATGAGAGTATAAATTTTTACAGTGTATATGAATTAATATTTTTCCCAGAGCAAATATTTTCTTTTAACATCATTTACATGTATGTTCATTGTATATATGAAACTTTGTGTTGAAATAATTTGTCTTGAATTTTTATCTTTTTGGATTTTTTTTGTCTTAAAATGTTAAGTTTATTGTATTTTTGTATTTCAAGTCATTCAGCTTTAAACATTTACTTTTACTAGCTTTAGCTTATACCTGTGTAGAATAGGAAAGCAACCTGCATAATCAGACAGAAACTGACAACTCATTCTAAGCTACTAGTATATTGCTGATTTCAGTTAACTCCATACTAATTGATATTTAATTTTCTCCAGCATTGAGATATTTAATATGTGACCACCATTATATTATAATTTCATGAGAATCGACTTATACCCAGGTAAGTATGAAAAGAGGGGGTCAATGGCCAGCCCGTAAAGGGAGGTAAACCTACCTCTTTATAACATTACAATTTTTCCTTTAAAAGACAGGGAAAAAAAGGTGGATCACTATAATTTCTCATGACTGGGCTTTAAAATCAAAATTATTGATTGCAAAAATCTTAATCACTCCATTTTGGAATATTACCATCAAGTTTAGGTTATCTGATTCCTGCAGGTACTCCAATTACCGGTAAATGTTACTTATTAAAAATTCTTTAAAAATAATAGTTGATGTTCAAAGTCAGTGTCATATAATTATTCATATAATTATTCACTTTCAGTTGGAATCTTTCCAATTTTCGCTTTCGTTATGTATAGGAAAGATTTACTATTAAGTGAACTTAAAAATAAATACAGTATATTTTGTATCTTTCAAACGATTACCTTGATGTATTTAACTTTCCTCTAAACAAATTTTGAACTGTTTAAAAAGCATCTATGTTTACATGTAATGTTATTGTCAGGAAGTTTTGCATTTCTGTCACAAAATTGTTGCAATATTGCATATTTGATACTGTGATTATATATGTCTGTTGAAATCATATGAAATTTAGATAGTTGATTGTTATTAACGCTTCTTAGTTTTCATTATATTCTCTACTAATTGTCTGATAAATTTTCACCAAATCTGTTGAATTTTGTAAAGAAATAAAAGTAAAATCTTATTCGCATTTTCTGTTTTTATTATACTGTAAAATCACATATTTTCGTGGGGTCAAATTTTCGTGGTTTGAGGAAAATTTCTTGGTTCGTGGGGATTTGATTTCGTGGATCAAGAATCAATAAGTACTTATGTGTGTGAAATTTTACATTTCGTTGTAGACATGAATTCGTGGGTCTTGTCATACCACGAAAACAACGAAAATTAACCCCCCACGAAAATTTGTGATTCCACAGTAACTATCATAGCTAATGTTACACCCCCCAAAAAGGAGAGAAATGTTATTGTTCAATAAAAGCATAGTACACTTCAGAGTTGACAGTACAAGTGCTATATTCCGCAGAAATACTGAGATTGACCTCTTTATGACTAAATTGATAATGAGGTACACTGTAAGCATTAATTAAGCACTGGTTGAAAAGAAAGCCATTCTAAACAATTTTATGCTCAGATCAAGCCCAATTACAGAAAATGAATAAAAAGAAATTCATACTCAACATCTACATGCATAATTCTTGCAAGTAAAGGTCTTACACTCAGGTGAGCGATATGGCCCCTGGGCCTCTTGTTTCTATTTTGAAATGTAGTGGTGAACACCGTATCAGTGATATTCTTTGGAAGGAAATTTACTCCGTAAAATCTAGCTGTGTAAACGATGGTTTCTTTTGCTTTGAAATACTGAATGTGCAATTAACCAATGTGAATTTAGAGAGGAAATTTACCCTGTAGATTTTTGCTATTTTCAAATTGTATTTGTAGTGGTGAACACTTTATCAGTGATATTCTTTGGGAGGAAATTTACTCCGTAAAATCTAGCTATGTAAACGATGGTTACTTTGGCTTTGAAATACTGAATGTACAATGCACTAATGTGAATTTAGGGAGGAAATTTACTCTGTAGAGTTTTTTTCTATTTTGGAATGTAGTGGTGAACACTTTATCAGTGATATTCTTTGGGAGGAAATTTACTCCGTAAAATCTAGCTATGTAAACGATGGTTTCTTTGGCTTTGAAATACTGAATATGCAATGAACCAATGTTAATTTAGAGAGGAAATTTACCCTGTAGATTTTTGCTATTTTCAAAGTGTAATTGTAGTGGTGAACACTGTATCAGTGATATTTTTTGGGAGGAAATTTACTCCGTAAAATCTAGCTATGTAAACGATGGTTACTTTGGCTTTGAAATACTGAATGTACAATGCACCAATGTGAATTTAGAGAGGAAATTTACTCTGTAGATTTTGTGCTATTTTCAAATTGTAATTGTTGTATTGAATACTGTATCAGTGATATTCTTTGGGAGGAAATTTACTCCGTAAAATCTTGTTATATCAAGGATAGTCGCTTTTGAATTGACTACTGTATGTTAACTGTATCAGTGTCATTTTTGAGAGGAAATTTACCCCGTAGATTTTTGCCTTTTTTAAATTGTAATGTGGTATTGAAAACTGTTTCAGTGTTAGTTTTTGGGAGGAAATTTACTCCGTAAAATCTAGCTATGTAAACGATGGTTTGCGTTCTTTAAACTTTTGATATTCACCAATAAATATCTTGTAAACTGTGTTATTTGTTGAGTTTTGTCAATACCTAAGGGCAAAATGCTTAAAACAGAAAAAAAGATTTTCTGTTTTGATTTTGGAATGCGTTCATTCTACTTAAACTTTGGTGTACATGTACACGTATCAT
This sequence comes from Saccostrea cuccullata, assembly GCF_032062105.1. Lineage (NCBI taxonomy): Eukaryota > Metazoa > Mollusca > Bivalvia > Ostreida > Ostreidae > Saccostrea > Saccostrea cuccullata. Next base: position 66,208 of record NW_026932690.1, read on the forward strand.
CTATGCCTTTCATCTTATAGGTATTTATTTTTTATGTAACATTACTATGTTGTAGTACCTCCTAAAACGGTCATTACCGTTACAATCTGACACGGTATTTCAAAGTACATGAAAAAGTTCTATGGATTTTTTTTAAATCTGACCAGCAATATGTATGGTCAGCCATGCAACCAAAACACGCCAAATACGAGGGCTGTTCAATAAATGTCATTATATAGTATTCGGAAAGAAATAATAAACCCCGCTTTTTAATGTTGATGATTTCACTTAAATACTCTCTTTTAATTAAGATACATGTCCGTAGCATTTTTATTCAATTCCTAATTGTTTTAGAACACATTTTTGAGTATGACCCTTCGTATACTAGAATATGGCAGATCCTATGACTTCCTATACTTGTTTTTTCTTCTGTCTGAAAGGTGTTGTTTTACAAGTTTGGTAAATAAAACAAATCAAATGTTGAAAGGTCTGGTGAGTATTGTTGGTATGACAAAACATTAACTTTCTGTTTATCCCCCCCACCCCTAAACAACTTTGCTCTTCATGGCCTGTCATGAAGAAATTTAATGTAGTGGATTACTGATTCTGGTTCCTTTCTCTCATAGACCTTTCAATTTCCTGCAAAAAAAATGCTTTCCAGAAATTTAACTGCCTCCCGAATAAGAATTTGAACAACAACACCACTAATATTTAAGAAAATTGCATAGAAACCTGTTTTTGTGCACTTGCAATTCTTTGCTCTTCTCAGCCCTTTGCTATTTTGTCAAGTGAATCTTATTAATGTTAATTTAATTTGAGGGTTTTAAGTAATGGATTCAAGTTTCATTATCTGTTTGAATTTCAGACAAACGTGGACAGTTTCTGATTTTTTTTTAAAAATAATTGTTTAGATATTTCTACACGCTGTCGTTTTCACTCATTTTTCAAAACATTGGGTGATCTTTGAGTACAAAGCTTTTTTACTATTAAATGTTTCTTCAAAACACTGTAAACTACCTCCAAATTGATGCCTATCAAATTTGCTACGTGTCTTAAAGTCAATCAAATAATAGGCAAACATAATCAGTGATAATTTGATGAATTTTCGCAAATAATACATTGTTTGTTGCAAGTCCTTGTCGTCAAGGATAATACCGGGTATCCATTTTTGATGCCCATTTTATCATTTCTGTTCTTTGAAATCAACCTGCTTGTGTGTCTATAAAACAGACATTGGTTGATCTAAATTTCAGTAAATATTTCTTTGGGATTCTAAACAAGTTTTACAACAACTTTATAGAAGCATTTAACTTCACTCTAGTTTACTGATTCTTTACCATTCATTTAATGCAGTGTCTCGAATAGCCCTTGTTTTCTAGCTTCCAACAACAAAACTATGTGATGAAAATTGGTCACATGAAGTGTTATCAATTCATTAAAGATTCAATAATGAGAGAAAGTCAAGCTTAATGTCATATGATTTCTATGTTGTATGACATCCAGCTGATGACATTATTTATTGAATAGCCCTCGTACGCCGATCTTCTTTGTGCAATACAAAATTCTATTTTTTTTCATGTAGAATAAGTTATACACATGTAGTTCACAATAAAAATATATATCCAAGGATTTTTTTTCTTACTGTGTACTAGTATTCTATATATTACCCAAAGACTTTAACTTTGAAATGCATGAAACAGAATCGTACAAGAAATTAAACAATAAACAATTGACAAATGAATACTAATTACATTTTCTGTTTCAAACTTAAATAAATTGGTTTTCTTTAGACAATACTGAAATTCTCTTTTCTAAACTTAAAGAAAGTACATGTAAAGAGTTTAATCTGAAACTTGTTATGAAGAGCAAAAGAATGGACAAAGCAAAACTTGTGTCTTAGCTATTCAATGGTATGACAGTTTCAATTTTCATCAAACACACTCCTAACATTAAAAAAAAATTAAATTACTGATTTAAAACAGTATCTCCATGAAAAATACAAGCAAACATAAAAAAAAATTATCTCTTAAAAGAGGTACAAAATATCACACTTGTTCATAAACTCTAGAAAATATGTTTCAATACATAATAACTATAGTCTGCTCTACAATCATAAGAATTATTATTATCAAATTGATGACGAGGTAATGACCCAGAATGATATTAGCTATGATATGTTAAATTTATTTCATTCATTTTTTTATGAATTGTTATCGTACATTGTCTTTAATTTTTCTTCTGCTTTAGCACTAAGTTCCGGAAGCTCAGGTACTGTGACGTAATCAGTGACGTTGCTGTCACACTCGCCAAAGGACAAGTCGACACCGCTGTGGACAGCGTCAAAATATGTGTCATTAGTTTCAGGTCGTCGTTTTCGTACAAAAATGACGATGATGGCGACGACAATGACGATGATAATAACGCCTACTACGGATACAACGGGGGCAACTATTTCCACTGATGACTCACTTTCTTCTGAACCACACTCTGCACCGCAACATTTCGAACTGCAATCTAAAAAAGAAAAGTATATTTATCAAAGGGCACATTTTAAAAAAAATATTTAAAACCCTTTCTTTTTTTAATTTTCTTATCCATTTTAAACTTTAGTAACAGCATTATCTGTATTTGTTAAGCTACATGTGATTATTCACTCTGTTGTTTTTACTGACTTGTTTTTCGATATTTTGAAAATTTCAAAAACGCTTCTTGATATTATTTTCATGACAAAATATAAGTAATGTATTATACTTTTTATATTATAAAAAAGTGTCAAAACAAAATTCTGTATATTTTACCTTCTACTACACATATTTGGTTAGGACATGATTCCTTCAAATTGCAATATCCACCAGTTAAATCGAACACGTTTCCCTCCATGGTACTTGTACACCAAGAACAACCAGAAGTACGGAAACACTCGCTATAATGTATGAAATATTTTAAAAATACACAAACGGTAGACGTTACACGTTATTTGTTTTCATAAGGAATTTACAAATTATTACAAAGACATATCGTTAAATAAATAATTCATTGAAGATATTAGCATGAGTCGCTTTGGTATGCTCATCAAATTATTACTAGTGATTGAATTGACAAAACATTTAAGGAACATTTAATCATAGTTCAGGACTATTTCAAAATAAGGTGATGCTTGAAAGTCCTATTTCAATGGAAAATATCGTCTATCCTTTTTTTCAAGAGCTAGAGTTTGGAATAATTTGCTATTAAGCGCTGGTATTAGAATTATTAATGAATTACTAATATTTACATTTGCAAAAATCTCTTTAGATGAACCTATTGAAGAGAAAATATGTTCAATTCTTTATGAATTTTATTTGGGTGTCAGAGGTCATAGCGCGACCGAATCAAAGAGCGAGGTGATATTTTGTCTATATGGATATTTTTCAATCACGAGATGTACTTTAAATTTTCTTTTGATGTGAATAAGGTTTTAATACTATACATGTATTTAACCTAAAACTGCACTTATCTTTTTAACCCGAAATTCCTTTGGAGTTATGTAAACTAAAACAGGCGATACCACCGCTTTTGACTTCAAATATTTTAAGAACTTATGAAATAGTTAGATTATTCTCAGCAGCGATCATTGTTCTTTCACTATATACTAGGGATGACAACAGTACCCGGTTAACCGAATACACGATCGAACGTCCGAGTATCGAATACTAAAAAAGGTACTCGGTTACTCGGATGTATATTTTTTTTATTTCAGAGTATATACAGATATTTCCTGAACTGGAATGTAAACAATCAAATGTTGGAGCGAGGTGAACTTTCAAGATCAAACAACTTCTATGTCATGGCGCGTCACAGCATAGCAATACGGCGGCCCGTTCGTGTAATAAATGCAGTTTTACTCGAAATGTATTCCTGTCAATCGTAAATATAAGTAATAAACAACAATGTTAAAAAGTTCACTGGGAAATGAACTTTAAGTTGTACGTGATCAAATCTACTGAGAAGCCCTTCAGGCTTCAAAGGATTTGATCACATGACCTACTAAAAGTTCATTTTCCAGAGATCTTTTAAATTTTGTTGATTATTTCTTAACTGAGCAGTGTTTTGTATAAAACAAAGATTTTATGGCCAAATTGCTATTAATATTGATTCAAAATGTAGACAGGAATCTCGAGTTAGCGTGCGTAGCTCGTAATTTAAGAGAATTTTGAGAAAAAAAGAAGATAAAACGAAAACAACAGAAAATTTTCTAAATACAAGAATACTTTTTTCTTCACATACATAGTTTATTTTAATATTATTCAATATCAAAGATATCATTAATCTAATTATTTTAAGAGATCTTTCACAGATTTACTGCGCGCATAAAAAGACGAGATAATTCCTGACATTTTCAAATAATCAATGATATCTTTACTTATTTGAATTTATCTAAATCTGGCCGTTTTGAGCCTTGCACTTCTTTATAATAACTTGCCTTTCTGTTTTTCGACAAGGACAGTTTGTTGGAAAGCACGTATCTAGATTTCTAGTTTTGTCTTCCTCTGGTACACTGACAGAACTAAGAATGGGCAATTTAGGATTACACGGAATATTTTCATCCCTGAATAAAAAAAAAAACCAAACTTTCAAAATGTTCGAACAATTTCATTTTATGTACCGGTAAGTGAAATAAATAATTCTTTCTTTTTATATCTGCTAAGTTAACAAGAAGAAGTTTTATGGCAAAGATTATTTTGATAACTATTTCCTTATACAGTGAAGGTTACTTACAGGTTTGTATATTTGTTTTCACAGTCGTTAAAATCCAGGTTTTTGTAACAGAGACAAGTACATTGTCCAGTCCCGCACTGCACAGCACTGGGAGATTCGGAACTCTGAAAAATCACATACTAATATGATTTTTATCGTATTTATTAAATGTGAAGGTCCATAGACCAATTGTTTGCAACTTCATCTCAAATATACAAAATCCAAGCACTAATTATCATTAACAACAAAAGAGCATAAACATGACGTGGGCTTATTTTTATGAAACAAAAACAGTTTAATGTTTAACCAGACATCAAGAAATTCGACACAATTGTTGAAAAACACATATAAAAAAAAACAAGAAAATAAATAATTCGTGCAATACGTAAAAAGAATTCTTACTTGTATCAAAACAAACTGTAGCAGTGCTATAGATTTGAGTTATTATTTTACATTGATATCCATACTTTGAAAAGAAAAAGAGTGTCCATCAGCAAGAGTTAAGTGTCTTAAAAATTAAACGTTAATCATTAAATGCTTTTAATGATAACTGATAAATTTTGCTTGTTTTTAATTCCATAGGAAAAGATAGAGATATTCTAATTTTTAACATGTTAAATTGAAATATATGGGGATAACGAACAATATTCGATCTCGGAAGTCCATTAAACATTATAAAATAATGACAATGACAATAAATATATTCTCATATACTGACATTAAATACAGTGTAGAGACAGATTTCAAGTATAGTTAAACATATGTGCATGCGTGAAAAAGAAAAAAAGTACAAAGTTACAAAACAATGAGCTGACCAGGAGATACAACTCTCTCAGTTTTGTCAATTTAATTGTATTTTTGTATTAAAAAGTTGATCAAACTTATACTCATTTTGGTATATATAGTGTAATGTTTTGAGATAATTGATAATCTTGATTTTAAAATAAATGAATCATTACAATTCAATAAATAATGAAATTCATCACCATTTTCATTATTGGAACATAATTAATTTTACAATTTTTATTTTCTCTTGGTACAACATGCCATCTTCCTACTTCAATAGGTAATTTAATTTATTATTGCAGGTTCTAAATCTACAAAACATTTTCCAGTACTAAATAGGCAAAAATGCTAAAATACTTTTATAAATAAAAGGAAGTTTAATATATTTTATAATTCAGGCTTTAGACGAAGGTAACATTTCACCGTCCCATGACTGTTTAAACCGATCATACAGAGTGTTAAAAATTACTTCATTCAGCCAAGATACATTTACTGGTTGGCAACTTTGCCAGATAAAAGAAAGTCCGCATTCATTCAGTATAGATTTGAGAAAGTTACAGTTACACCATGGATAAAATATAAATATAGCCCTTTGATGAGGTCGATTCATAGATATATCAACTTCACAGAAAAGAATATCGACCGAGCACGAAGCAATCTCTGGATTGACCGAATTAAAGGGCTATATTTGTTATATTATTTTTTACATAGATTGACAAAATAAATTAAGCTGTTTAATATTAATGTGTTTTCTTTGTATTGATGGAGTAATTTAGAGGATTTACTTATTCAAAATACTTAATTTATTTGATTATGTTTTGTATCAATTTTTAAAGAACATATCCAATATGTTTAATTATAAAGTAGATCCTAATTCAAGGCTTCAAGGCATTGTTACATCTAATCAATTAAGGAACATAAAAAAATTATAATAGAAGTTGTAGTAAATATATTTTTTTCAAGATACAGTTTAATTTATTATTACAGGTTCTAAACCTACAAAACATTTTTGTTTTATAGACAAAAATCTAAATATTTTTTAAGAAACATCAAGTTTTATATATTTATAATTCTATTAATAGTAACATTTCGTACCAGTCTTTATGATCATACAGAGTGTTATAAAATACTTATTCAGTGATACATTTACCAATCAGAAATTTGCCAGATAAAAGAAAGCCCACATTCATTCAGTATAGATTTGAGAAAGTTACAGTTACACCATGGATTAATGTAGTTATTTAAAATACTTAACAGATTCGATGATAATTTATCATCTTGTAAAAAAAAATTAATTGAAATAGGGTCTCTATCTAATTCTTCATAAACCATATACATGTACCATAAAATTTGGTGTTGATGATTTTATATGCTAACACAATTTTAAATGCAATTTTTCAATCAATTAAAACTGACATTTCTCATCCATCTAAAAATACAGGTTTTACAATTTAGTCAAACATATCCAATGTACATTCTGCAGGTTTTTTTCCTACTTTTCTACATTTTCAAATAACACCATACAAAGTCTTTGTTGCTTTTTGAGATAATTCTTTAATATTTGTGTGAAATGAACCATTTTTACAAAACTCACACCTAAATATTTAAAATTATCTGCATTTTCTAATGTGTTTGTAAATGTTTTTTCATTTCTTGGACTGTCTTTTCCAAAGATTGCATCCTTAGTTTTATAAGGGTGTTAACTTTCAGATGCCATTGTTTACAATGATTGTTAAATTCATTCAATTTATGTATAAGGTCTTCTGGTGTTTCTGACTTAAAGAATTGTGTCATCTGCATATAACAAAACAAACAAAATAGGAGCGGAGCAAACACGGATCTCCAAATGAGTGCAAAAATATGAATGATAACATTATTATACATAATATTGACAAAGGATGCTTAATTAGGTCAAGTAATTTTTCTTTCGTATGAAAACAACAAAGAAATATTAATTTTAAGTGAATACTTACCTAAATAAGTGACCTCCTGATGAAGGGCTTTTGCATATTTTTTGAAAAATTATCTCGTTTACCGGAGAGAAAAGACCTATTTTTAAAGATTATTTTCAGCACAAAATTATGAGCAAGTTTGATTAAGAACAAAATGACTAATAATAATAAGATAAATAACCTTTTTGAAACAGCAAGGTGATTCCTCCCCCGGCATCCTTTGTTTTAAAATGAGGAACACATTAGAACCTTGAACAGGGCGCATTTCATACCCCTCCTTGGGGTCCTCTATTCCATTCAGGTGACTCTGGGGCAATCTGACCTGTGCAAAAATATTGCGTAATTTACATCTTTTGAAATTAGGAAGCAGATGAACATATTTCAATTTCAGTCTTTAAGACTTAAAATAACATATATTTTAAAAAAAGTTTCGTATTTAGATCAGTGTTCATACTCATTCTGTAATTTCTTGTTTTGGAGTGTAAATAATACATATACATGAATGTAAATTGTTCTCATTTTTGAAGTGTTCGATTTGTTCTCTATTCATAATTTATATTGGTGGTCACTGGAGAAATAAAATATGTTTAAGTTGATAACAGGTGCTATTTAAGAATTCACTAGTTAGTAGAATGCTGGTACTCCAGGACAGTCTTACGAATGGAGATACAGCAAAGAAATATTTGGAAACATGGAAGCCAGAGTAATATGGTAATCTGTAGGTTAATTATTTTCTTTCCTAAGAGTTCACTGACTCTGTATGTGAATTGCTCTTTTTTCGTCTCTGTATCTCTGCATGGCTCCCTGAACATAACACTGGCTGCAATCAAGGACTTCGATATTCTTCCCTCCTGTAGGCAAAAACAAATCACTGGGGTTGGTATTCAAAATAAAAAATTAAATATATTCTAGCAACGAAAAAGTTAAGGTAACGAACAGATATCATCTAATGAAGCATGTGGAATAACGAACAGCATTGAAGATTAAAAGTCCATAAAACAAAACAAAATGGGAGCAGAGCAAACACGGACCTCGAAAACATCCGCGGTGACATCAGGTGCCATGGAGGAGCTGACCGGTCACACCCGCCGTGTGCTCCATGTCATGATCGGGAAAAAACGGGAAAAATTCGTCGTCAATTCAGTGTATAAATAATGGACTAACAATTAGTATGAGAAACGTCCTAAATATACGTGAATGATAATTGTATTTGCTGAATTTAACGACCATAGAACTTACAAAATGAACTTTAAAATTACTGCCTTTATTTTATGTTTCATCAACTTGTTTGTTAATAAAACCCGTTGATTAAATTGTCCATTTGCTTATTCTTATGCTCTCGCGATTTGCTGATATATAAACTCCGTATGCAGGCGATGAAGGTATATTGCTGCATAAGTAAAGGAAGCTGACGATTGTAAAGTTAAAGTCATCACGTTTCTCATAGAGCTTCGTTGTTAGATTAACATTAACATCTTTTTTGAAAGTAAATATTCCAAATATGAAACAGATATGTCGGACTCTGTGGTATGAAATGAAATGAAAACAACGCAAATCCCTGAACAAGACACACAATTTATCCCGTTTTAAATTTTTAAAGAGCATGCTCTTGCGTATTGAAAGAGCTTACGATATATAAACCAAAAACTTTAGTTACTTCTAAAATTTTATAAAATGAATGATTCTGTTTACAATTGTTGGAATAAAAATATCTTACTGCATTCCGTTTGAAAAGATAAAAACCATTTTCAATATAATTTTGATTAGAAAGGTATATGCAGATTGAAATTTTGGTATTGAAATGAAAACAAGTTCTTTTGAACAAGGCACACAACGGAGTCAGCAGCCAGACAGTTAAGAGGTAGAATCAGGTTCCTTTTAGGAGTAAGCATCCCTGACTGTGGATTTCATCATTAGCCCTATTGAGATCATATTGATCAGGCATATTCCATAGATAAATTTAGAAGAAAACAGGTCAAAGGATTAGTACTAAACAAGTCAGTCAAGTACGATCTGATGATTTTTGTGATATATTGCTAACAATTTCATTATTAGTTACAGCCATGACGCTGATTTCAGTTGAAAACAAGAAACAGTGATCAATCTAAAAAGACACAGCCAATAAAAATCTGTTATCAGGAAATAAACACAGAGATCATGAAATTACAGAGGTGGGATCAGGTGCCCATGTGGAGTAAGCAGTAATTTTAAGGTAATGAAAAGTGAAGACATGTTTTATTTGTAGCCGACCCTTATCAAGCCTTGCTGAACATAGATGGATCAATCACTTCAAAGACCATTAATTTTTATAATACAAAGCTTTTGTTTTGTTAGCATAGAAAGTCAATAAATTATCTGCAGTTTATAACATTCGTACGTTACCTTGTAGGTGATGTGGATAGGGTCCTCTATAGGAGATGTTGTTTCAATGTAATACGGGTGCATGACTAGAAATCCGCTGTTGTCTATTACAATGCAGCTAAAATACGTCAAAAATGTCAAACATAATATGAAAAGCAAAACAAAATTGAGATTATCTATTTTATATTATATCAATCAATACATTTTTTTCTGATTTAAATTACATTACATTTTGCAAATCATGAAGAATAGAAATAAATTTAGAGATACAATGAAAAAAATGCTATGAACTACAAACAAGAATGAATGATGAAGAGATTCCACATGCGATATAACAACAAAAAAGCTAAGAGAGCATAAAGAATCGAAGATTTATAACCTGTAATAAGTAGTGTTTGCACATGCAGGATATTTATCTTTAAGCAGCTGATTGAAGTAGTAAATGGAAAAGTCAGTCCCGAGAACAGCCTCTATCTTGGCATTATTTGTTTTGCTGAAACAAAGAACAATCGAATAAGATAATGTCTTTAGGCTCTCAAAGTTATAAAACTTTCAAAAAAATGCAAAAGTCACCGTTTCACATTTAAAGCAAGAATCCTTGCCATATAAGGTAACTTACTTCAACCAACATCCAACAACATCCAACTCATTTGACAGCTGACTTTTACATTTTAGTGATTGGAGTTTGTCTCTGTCTAAATTGTAATAGTCAGTCGTCGATTGTAAAAGTAAGTCTCTTCATAAAACTCCTTTATGAATCTTCAACTCAAACTAAAGCTTTCAACATGTCAGATCTGTGTATAACGAGGTATGTACCTGTTCAGAATGGCTCTGGTTATTGAGATGACTTTTCCGGATCCCCAGGCGTCTTCATACGGAGCAGACACCACATTCAGAGACTTCTGAGAAACTGTTCGGCGGTACCTGAAGGTCAAAAAAAGTTTTGTCTGAATTTACTCTAATTTGAAAATGATTCATCTCTATTCTTGGTTTTATTATTTTATTTCTTACGCCTAACTTTAAAGGTTCATGATTAGAACATCTATGCATGCATAATTGTATTAAAAATGAATGTCAAGAAATCTTACACTTACCAAGGTCTAAGTTTATGGTCATAATCATTGGTTAACCGAATTCCTGGGTAGATTCTGTTGACGCCATCTTCCGTCATTAGATATCGCCAGACCAGATAAGGAGCATCTAGACTAGAATTTTTTATCCAAAAATCCTCAATGGGATAAGTGGCTCGAATGGAATTAATTGCGGACGTCTTAAATGTTCAAAATATATGATTTCAAAATTTTAAGATAACTAACATAAAAATGTTATATTCAAATATATATTCAAATATATTTAAGGCTCAATATTCCATCAAAGATGAATTAACATAACATCAGAGGTTAGATAAGGTGCCATAGAGGAGTGAGCATCTCCTGCAGAGTGTCTAAGAACAATTCTGAATGCAGGAAAGCAGCTAGGGTTTGGATTTATAATTATGTAATGTCCTTTCCAACAAAGATCAACCTTATTTACTAGATATCATTATCATTTATGGTTTCATACAGATGAGTTATAAGATAGAATTATACAGCTGCATAAAGCTTTTACTGTGTTTTAGAAGATTCAATGCTTAACCATTCTCGATTAGCACCTTACAAGTGTATTAAGGTCTTTCCACCCGCACATTCTGATGGTTCAAATACTAAAACATCATTTATTTTCATTCAATATACCTTAAATTTTTCAATTATTGCAATAAATCTATAGGTCGTCATATAATTTAAGATGGGAGACATAAATAAACAGAAGTATATGTCAACAACAAAAAATTGCAAATTTTTTGTAAACAGTATTATGAAAACATATGTAAAACTGGTTAAAATGCATTATTCTGATGCTAAATGTCCCTAAATACTTCCTACTTATAATATACTTTTGAATTGTGAATATCAGGGAAACTTTTTTACATTAGAAGTACAATAAAGCAAATGCCCGAATGAAGAGACCTGAGAAGAAGTTATTTCCCTTGTCAACATTTTTTAAAGATTATATAATTGATTAAATAAAGAAAAATGCATTTTTAAATTCTTTTACTTTACAATATTTATCAGTATACCTATTGAAAAGCATTCCTCAACATATTGTTCTATCAGGTACTATTTCAGACTAAAAACAGTTTTTGCAAAAACCTATGACATCATAGGAGAGTGGAATTACCTTAATATCACGCTAAATCTTTTTTCCATCACTAGGTAATTTTATGTAAATTATTCAATGCATTTTCATACATGTAACACTTCAGGGAAAAAAAATCATTTAATGTTTATTTCATAAAATCAAAGAAACAAGAAATTAAGTGTATTTGTTTATTCTTTTTGGTTCAAAATACTTGGAAAGATGGGCTACCATTTTCGTTGTTTTGGGAGTGAACTTATATATGATATTTAATTTTATATTTGGAGGGGGTTATGTTAAATTAAATAAAGGGACAGAGAATACTCCACTCACTTTAAGTCCCGGGTTTGTTGTAATTGTTCCAGTGAGGTATTTCACATACTGTTGCACTCTTTGCTCGGTTTCTTCAACCCCCTTGTATTCTAGCGGATCTGTGAACGCGTCTGGTGTTAATTTAACCGTCGTTGATGCTTTAGAAAAATAATCATATATAGTACAATTTCAGAGCAGACATCGACCTTAAGAAAAATTAGAGGCAGGATCAGTTGTCATGCTGAAGTAAACATCCTCTATCGAGCAGTGACTGTACCTTGACTCAAACACTTTGATTTGATGGGGGTAAACATACTCTCCAGCCACGATCCGGAGTCCGCATATAGCTCTCTCCTACCCGTGGTTGCTTGATCACAAAAAGTGTCGTAATGTTAATATTAACCGTTACTCTGACGTTATATTCAGGCAAAAAATCGCAATTGAAATCAATAAATGATGTCAACAGTACACGAGAAATATTTCCTATACTGCGATTGGATATATTGAAAGGTCGCAATAAAGTTCTTCATCCGACTATGCTTTACTCGCATTGGTCAAAAGTATTTTAATGAAATTCGAAGAAAACAAACTTCAACCACGGCCAGAAGGAGATGTGTATTTGACGTGGTTTGCGATGGAATAAACGGACTATTAAATATGAAAATATTGGAATGAAAAAAACCCTTACGTACCTTTTGTAGCATATCTGTTGAAATGTCTACAGTAAGGTTGAGGCCATCTTGTTAAATCCCATCTATGGTAAACAAAATCCCTGGTGCTGATTGGCGGACGCGGAAGGTCATTAAGTGTAGTAATGTTGCTATTTTTCTCCAGTACAAGACACAGAGACAAATTGCTTCCGGATGCTGTAATCTGTCCAAAATATAACATTGTAAGATTTTACTTGGGAATTCTTTTTTTGGTCACACTCGTGTACCTTCACACGACCGAGCAAACGGAGCAATCTGCAGAAATTTCAGTGTGTAAATAATGGTCTAAGAGCATGTTCTTGTGATCGAATGAACTGAGAGACATAAAGCCGATACTGATTTACACCTACCGGAGTCCAGTAGTACACGGCATCTAATTGCCTCTGTGAGTCTCCGTCGTGTAGTCTCTCTCCTCTTGACTCTATCACAGTGGTCAGTAACATTCTCTGTCCCGTCTGACCCCTGTCAAAGTAAAATGTGGAATTTTATTGAAACATTATTGAGATTTTATTATCAAAAGTCCATAAAAAATTGCAATAATTGAACACAGCAAACATTTCCAAAACATCAAATGTGGGATATTTGACCGGTCACACAGACTGTGTGCTTCTTGTCATGATCGGAAAAAATCCGTCATCAGTCAGCATTTGATACAATGATAAATTGTATTTGCTGACAAGGTCATTGTATCGACCATAAAACTTACGAAATTATGACTTTAAACGAGACTGCTGAAATTCTTGTTTCATCAACTTGTTTGTCAATAATTTAGCTTGTTTTATAACTTGTTCATACGTTCAGCATGCTCTTGCGTATCGAATCAACTGAGATATATAAACTCCGTATGCTGGTGATGAAGGTACATGTATATTGCTGCATAAGTAAGGGAAGTTGATGATAGAAAAGGTAAAGTCATTACATTTATAATACAGCTTGGTTGTTAGATGAGCATTAGTGTCTTTTTCAAGTAAAATATCCAAGTATGAAACAGATGTGACAGAATCTGTGGCATCTTTTACTTCAAGCTCACCGGGATATATCATGTCGACAAAAGAATGGAAATCACCATTGTTAATTGACAACACGCCGTCGATATATCTAAATGTCGAACTGAAGGCCACAGCAAGTGTTTTTTATTTTATGTTAAGATTTTGCACAAATTCTGCTTCATATGAATACAAAAATTGGTCTGCTAATAACGGTGAACAATTTCCACCCTTGGGAATTCCAACAGATTGTTGGAAGACCTGGTCTCCAAAAACCACATAGATATTGTCAATCAGAAACTCAAGCATCTTTCTGATGTCAACTTCAGAGTACTTGTGTGTACAATAAGAATTTTTTAACAGAATAATTCTGCCAATGACTAATGACAATGGTAAGTAAATTTACGAGTTTCATTTTTATTGAAAGAGCAGGTGATATCAAAATGCCTGGACTTTAATATATTGTGGGGAATGGTTGTGTATAAAGTTGAAAAGTTGTACGTTTTTAAGCTGTTGATTTTGGTAGAGTTTTGTGATTTCAATCTGTCCAAAAGTTCCTTTAAATTTTCAAACATTTTTTAATAACATTACGATTACAATTTCGGAGAAGTGCCTAAAAGCGTACGTTATTTTATTGTACGTTAAACTTCATGTGTTTAGAATTAAGTAAAATATATTTTCGGAAGACAACAAAACAACTATTTGCGTTTTTTAGACAACGGAATGTTCCATCTCTTGATCAAAACATAGGACACAAGGTGGGTGTGACCGGTAAACAGGGGGTACTTGCACATCCTTAGACACCTGATCAAAAATCTTCATTCAAGGGGGCCCTGTTTTTTTTTTTGGGGGGGGTTGCCCCCTTTTAAGTTTTGTATGTTTTTATAGTTTGTTTGCGATCGATCATTGTTCGTTATTTTCAACTTTTTTTCACATTTATTGACGTATCCAGTTGAAAAAGGAAGCTACCTCTTAAGCTGTTTTATTTAGATGATTATTTAAAATTAATCGAAAGTTTGGGAAATATCATGTTATAAACGCAAATATATGTTTTTATTTATATGCCAACTCACTAAGCTTAAAATAAAGAGAACGAGGTCGTCTTGAACAATTTCTCCAACGTTGCGCAAAAGTTTTGACTTTCTTCTGCGAAGAAAATGAGGATACTTACTCCTCCCAGGTACTTGATCCCATGTTATAAACAAATTCTATTCTAATTTGTGATTAGATCGCAAGTCTTTTCACTCCTATGTATTTTATATGCTCTTGCCAAAGACTCGGGGGTATAAAGCAATACAAGTGTCGGTTCTGACTATGCCAATGGTCACGGCAAAAATCTGAACAATCTGGATAAAAAATATATATATCTAAAAATTCATAATATATGTGCACATTTATCAACTTTATACTTTCTTTTTCATGGAATTTATAACTTCATGAACATCTCCTGCTGTCTCAAAGTTATAAATGTCGTTTACGTCATAATCCTCTGCGGTGACGTCACGCGGATCTGGAAGGAGCGGATGAATCATTGTTCGTTCTTCACCATCGATTATAAAAGCGTAAGAATATTCTCCTTCTTGCAGGTACAAGATTTCCGATACCAGCTCACTTAACAAGACATCGGCACACACCACCCCAACAAAGGCTCCACGATGCCCTATGGGCAGGCATCCCGTCATCACAAATTCTACACGTCAGATAAAATGAAATTTATTTCAGGAAATTTAACACAAAAATATTTTTAAATAATGAAGTGTATGTTCACTGTTATTGTTTTTAAACAAACAACAAACAAAAAAGACCCAGAACGTCCCACCTTTGCTGAACAAGTCTTTGTATGGCCTTGTATACGTAGGAGCTTGGGATATGGGTACACTTGAATAGTCGTAATAAGTACCCAGCACCTCAGACAGTGAAGTCGCCTGGATATCCGCTGTTATGACAGATTTTCCCGACTGCAAATGAACAAATATTTTGTAAAATTTTGTTCCGTTTATTAAAATTACAAAACATTTTGTCTTTTAATCTAAAGGACAATAACAAACGAATTGAAAAAAAAACCTGTTTTTGTCGGAAAATGTTAATCAATTAGAAAAAAGAGATTTTTTAACTGTCTTTTAAATATCTTTAAACTATTTTCGTGCATTTTTTATTGAATGAAATACCGGTAATTGTAAAGCATAGAAAAATACGCAAAATTATCTTAAAGATTTAAAGACATTTAAAATCCACGAATAAATATATATATACATGTATTCTTGATACTACATGGTGTGTTTCGAAGTTGAAATGTGTTTCATGGAACAATTTTAGGACATCAAGGCTTTAGATATAGAAGCGTGCATGTACAACCATCAAAGGTTTTGAATTTAGCAAGTTCTATTCGAGGAAGCTAAATGTCGAACCTAGAGAAGTTGACTAGGCTTTGGAATACAATTTCTGAATGATTGCCCGTAAGAAATGTAACGAATGTTTGAATTAAGATTCATTCAATGTAGTGAATTAATTGTCATGACCTTGTAATAAATACTTGAACACTGCTTTTCTTGCAGCAAGTGATCAATACATTATCATAAAATATTTATATTACATTTGTTTTTGTACATAAAGTAAATGAAAATCTATTGCATTCAAAACACCATAACACGGACAGGGTGCCAAAAGATTAAAACATGCGTTTTAAAGGAATGATCACAATCTTCATTGAAACCATGGCAACAACGTCATAAGCGAAAATCAAAAATCATGCTCACATTTTTGTTATTTTGTTGTTACCATGTAAGTGTATATTTGAAAAGATAAACATAAAGTAGTAGGTTTTTTATAAGGAATTTGCAGTCAAGGCGTAAAATTCCTATTTTTTGTTCCATGGCACACACCGTTGAAGTCAAAAATGATGATTTGCATCTTGTATCTTGTGTGCCAACATATATTGAAATCAGATAAGAACTGTAAATAATTAAAGGAATATCATTGAAATTTCTATTTTTAGTAATTATAGCAACACCGTTCATCGAAATCAAGATCCGATACACAGAATTAAGTATCTTAGTAGTCTACTTGTGTGCCAAGGTATATTGAAATCATACAAAATCTGTAGGAGGAGTAGTGTTTTAAAGGAATAGCACAGAAATTTTGATTTTTGTAACCACGGCAACACCGTTCTTCGAAATCAAAAACCGACGCACTAAATTATGTATTGTAGTGAAGTCTACTTATGTGCCAATTGTATAGAAATTGTATCAGATTCAAATTGTAGGAGGAGTAGCATTTTGAAAAAAATGTTTACTGACAGACAGAGAAGATAGACGGATAAATGTACGATGACACCATTCAGTTAGCATAAGCTCTTCTGGTTTTTGACCAAAAGAGCTAAAAATAAGTATAATAAGTATAATGAGTATAATTATAAATCCTTGAGAAATATGCCAAAATATTTTAAAAAGTATCTAATAAAGTCTGACTTATAATCCATAATAGAATACTGCAGTTTCTTCTTTAAACTACATGGAGATAATGTCTTTCCAAATTAGTCACTTTGTACGAAACAAGCTTTGAAATGAATGCAGAGAGTTTTAGAAATGTGTTTCATGGAAAAGTTGTGAAGGCCATGGAAATGCAATATCTGAATGATCGATTATCAGTAATGCCTTAGTCACATTTCCCGGCCGGTGGCCGTAGACCGGTGGTAATCCTTGGTGTGAGCGATGCCCAAATATCGGTCCCACATCGGCCTAGTAGTCCTTAAAGTATCGATCACATTATCCTGCGATGGGGTGTGAGATGGGCAACCAATGCGTTTTTTGATCAAAAAATGGTTGTATTTGCCTTACAAAGGCCCATTGCATTGCTTATCATAAAACTTAGGTAATCGACCGATGCATAATTATATCGCTCATACATTGGTGAAATCGTTGTAGGTCGGTCATATAACCAATGATTGGTCGATGTAATTTACCTCTTTTATGACCTTGATTCAACGGATACTTGACGATGCTCGGCCATACATCGAATCAATCCTTGAAAGATGTGTTAATATGGGTTCCCAATGAGAAGCGATATGGGGCATCGGTGGAGACATCGCTGATTTTTAACTACAACTAATTTTCTACCAATGACCTCCACCCGATTAGCCAAATGGCCTCAGTCACCGTCCGATTACTATAGGGATCCGGCCGGCAACCACGCCATTTTTATCAAAAAAAAACGTGTCGGTTTCTCATCGTAATTCCCATCGCTGGATAATGTGACTGATGTATATAAGAATTTGAAATTCATTTAAAAAATTGTTAATACGTCGTTGATATATAATGAATGTCGAGTTCCGGGCAAATTATATATTTTAGTAAATAATTAACATGGTATCATTGAATTTGCTTTGCTGCATAAATACATACATGTAATAAAAGACTATTTTTTCCATTAAAAAGGTTCTTAACTTACTATAACATAACCATATGAATTGCTGTTCAACGTTTGTTCAGACATATTTTTCAGCAGCTCTTTGTCTTGGCTGCTCAGACCTATGGAAATCCAAAGATAACTCAGTATATTATAATTTTTTAAAACTTTAACTATCGCAACAAAGCAATGAATCTTTGTAAAATACAGTGATTTGATTATGACTTTTATTTTTTTAAATGGTCCATGGCAAAAAGATTTGAATATACTCTTTAAAATGGATTGTAACAACACTGCAGTAATTGCCGATTCCTTCTTAACCCTTTAATACATGCATATGTGTGAACAATCCAGTAAGTTGTAGCATTTATCATCATTGTGGTATCTGCCCCTAACCTGTTTTGTTGACAATTCTTTGATTCCCTTCGTGTGATGCTTGTTTCTGTTAGCACACTTACTTACTTGCTCCTATACCGTAGGTATTAATGATAACTCTATTTCCTAGCTGTTGATTCTCGTCTCTGATGACTTCTAATGGATTGCCTCCTGTGTTTTCCCCGTCAGTCAAAAACAAAATAATCTGCTCTACAAGATATCCATTTCATATAGATCATAACTGTACAAAAATGTATTTTGCATATTTCAATAATTTTTTTCCGTAAGTAGTGCAACTTATACATATTACAGTACTTAATAATCAACTGGTGTATACTAATACAGCGTGATTTGATTTCTTTCTTTACAAATGTAGTACATACGAGATACATTTAGAATTAAAACTTTTAAAATTTATTGAGCAAAATATGACATGTTTATTGGTAGCTTCCTTGCTCATGAGTCTATAAGCGCTATCATAATTGTTTTAAGTTCCCAAGAGTTTAGCAACATCGAGTTATTTGCATGGAGATATGGATCTTACCTCTTTGCAATGACCCTTTGCTTGAGTTCGTCTTAAGGTAGCTGAATGCTTTACGGAGGCCTTTAGCATAGTCAGATCCGCCACTCGCCCCTTTTGAGCTCAGGAAACCTTTCAGGTGTTCTTGAGTCTTGTTTGTGACTGGAACTAACATATCACTGTAACAACCACCGGGACTTTCCGCCTCGTCGTTATATACGACAATGGCAATCTATTGTGGATTTTAAACATCAACAATGTTTGCTTGTAGAATGATATACTTTTACCGAATATTTTTAGTTGTTTATCTGTAAAATAATACTCGTGAATCAGACCGAAATGTTGATTGTAAAAAATATTGGTTTGGTTATTCCAGTGATGAATTTTTCTAGGATTTTAATTGTAATATATGGAAATAACAAACTGTATTCAAAGTCCCTTATACAAAGCAAACCAGGAGCATAGCAAACACGACCTCCAAAACAGGTGGGAAGATGTAGGGTGGGGACCGGTTTCCCATGGAGGAGTGATCAAAATAACAAAAAACTGTCCACAATTCAATGCGTAAATAATGACCTAACAATTTGTATGAAAAACAGTCAGTATATGGCAATGGTGAATTTCATTTAACTGATAAGGTCATTGTATCGACCACAGAATAGAAATATCATTCTACTATTTTTATATTCCAATCAATCCTAAAAAATCTAGCGGTTGAATGTTGCTCTGCAGAAATATAGCATTAATTATTTTAATATATACCTTGTCCTTGCCACTAAGTGTTTTTATGACGGTGTTAAAAGCATGCCTGGTTTCAATCAACTTAAACCCTCTCATGGAGGCTGATATATCTATAACCATCACTATGTCCCTCGGAGTTGTAGTTGTACTGGCCACAAAGAAAGGTCTACAAAGAAAACGATAGGATATAAACGTGAATTTATATAGGAGAACTATAGAAAGCAAACATGTGAGAGAAATTATTAAAAAGAATTCCATCATAATGCCTTGCTGATAGAACATTTACTAGACCTTCTTTTGTAAAACAATTATCACAACACATTTAAAAATTTAATCCGGCAAATTTGTAAAAGTGTTTTTAGGATTTCTTCTTATTCTAACACGACAGAATTTCATATATATCATACTATGGTGTCATATTTCTTACCTATATGGAAGATAAATTATGTCAACATTTGAGAAAAGTATGTTGACATTCAGGATAATGTCATACATACGCATAATAGTTATTTTAACACTCAAACAAACTTTTTTCGCAAAAAGTACTTCTTGCTATGAAAATGTTAAGAATTAGATTACAAGATCAATGCTACTGGTCTCGGCTGACAAACCAAATAACAACATTGTCTTCGTTTGTAAGCCTCATTATACAAAATGAATTTAAGAGGAACTTGGATTTTAATTCTACAAGTACTTTTTCTCCAACTTATATTCATTGCTCTCTTTCAATGGAAGAAATGTTTCATTATCATATGTCAGTTTTGAATATTTGTAATATTCCAATTTATCAAAATGAATTTGCATTACTATATCTATACCAAGACTTAATAAAAATCCTTACAAAGATACGTAACTAGTCTACCAAGCCTCTTTTTATACTCCTCACTAAGAAATTAACAGTACTGAAGGGGAAACTTCAAGAGCAATATTCAACAATATATTCGAGAAGTGGTGTGTAAATCAGATGTGGATACTAAAAATTCCAAGGAACTTTTGGAACACATGAAATCATAAAACTTTACCACAATTAACAATATACAAATTAACGGCTTTTCAACTTTATAGACAACCATTCCCCACGAAAAACTAAAGTAAAGGCTCTCCGACTTCATTGACAGCTGTTTGGTTTTTTTTTTAATAATAATAAAAAAAAACTCGTAAATTTAATTACATCTTCGTTGACCATTTGCAAAATTACGTTGTTAAAAATTGTGATTGTACACACAAGTACCCTGAATGAAAAACTGTATATGGAGAATTAAAGCAACATTCAAGCTCCAAAGTCCAGTATGCAATACAAAGTAGAAGCAGAACCAAATGGAGACTCCAAAACATCATCAGGTGGGATCAGGTGACATGGATAAGAGATTTCCCGGTAAACCCGCCGTGATATCCTTGTAATGATTGGGGGAAAAGGGAAAATCGCACAATTCAGTGTATAAATAATGGACTAACAATGAATATGAAAAACTTCAGTCAGTATTTGACTTAATAATAATTTGTATTCGCTGACAAGGTAATTGTATCAACGATTGACTAAAAAAATGATGAATTCAAACGAGACTGCTGATAATCTTGTTTCAGCAACTTGTTTGTCAATAATTTACCTCGTTTTAAAACTGTAATAATAACAATAAGAACGTTTTTAAACAAAATAATTTAAAAAATGACTAACGACAAGGTAAGTAAGTTAATGAGTTCAATTTTCATTGAAAAAGCAGCTGTCAAAGATATCAAAAAGCCGGCCTTGACTTTAACTTATCATGCCAAATGGTTGTCTATAGAATTAAAAAGTTTTGAATACTGTTGATTTTGGTAAAATTTTGTTACTTGAAATTTTCCAAGAGTTCCGTGGAATTTTAAAATACACACATCTGATTTACACCACTTCTCAAATATGTTGTTGCACAGTACTCTTACTGAGGAGAAAAGAAAGTAGAATATTTGCATTGATGTTGATATTAAAAAGAGTCAAGTTTCTGATTGGCAGTATATACGTGTTTTTTGAGACCAGGTCCTCCAACAATCTATTTGAATTCCCATGGGTACCAATTGTGCCTCGTTACGTGTATAAGCAGACACTTTTTTTCGTATTCATATGAAGCAGAATTTATTTAAAATCTTTTATGTTAAAAAAATAAAACACTTGCTGTGGCCTTCAACTCAATGAACTAATATTATGATATCATAATAACCTAGGATTACCAACAATGAATTCTATCTAAAATATTATGTTTAAGTTTGAATGAAGTATTAATTACCTGAACCTGGGGTCATAAGTATCACAACCAGTTAATTTTGTTGCTGGATAATTAATGAAGAGTCCAGAATTCAGAGCAATGTATTGAAATTGGAGATTTCTGTTGTTAACGTGGTTCGTTTTCATGGTAGCCAGTAAATTTGACGTTGGATATCTTACGTTTTCTTCTTTAACATAATGTGGTTTACTGTAACAAAATTCGTCTAATGATACCTAAAGAAGAAACATTGAAATGGAAAAGAGATTAAAGTTTGAAATAAGAGAACATTTAGTCTCCACTGTGGGATATTTTTTTTATTATTCATGAAGAGAATTCATAATGCTTCGGTCCTATAACCACTGTGCCGGAATATAACGCGCGGTAACATTGCCAGGTGTGTTGTAAATTTTAAATTTACATTCTCTAACAATTCTTCATAATTGCTTATTTTTAATCTCAAACGTGAATTTTTATATATGCATATGATATACCAAAGTTAAATACTCAAACAAACATTGCGAGGGAAAAAGTGAGAAATTAATTCTTAACGCACATTACGTTTATTTTTACGTTAATTTTTCAGGGTTAAAGTTTTTCATTAAATTGAAATAAAACATTTTACCGAAGAGTATTGAAAATATAAGTTTTTTTGACAAGGTTTCGCGTGTGTTAAGACTGAATTTTTTTAAATATGACTGAATGTAAATATCTGTGTATATCCCAAAATATAAATTTATGACAAGCTGAATTTTTTTAAAATGATTGTCATAGAAAAGTTGAACTATAATTTATGCAAGTTTTCCAACATTATTGATGATAAAATGTTACAATAAAAATGTATCGATTTTTGGATTTTATGAGTTATCTTTCTTGTCACATAAAGGACATTTACCTCGGTTCTAAAATGTAGATTGTTTTCGTAATTTCCGTCCATGCAGCAGTCCTGGTATACGCTGCTGGGAGTCATCTCGTCAAAGGAATTCTCCATTGTTTGTTTAAGATTGGTCAATGAAGTTTTCATATTCTCCATTCGTTGACTAATTTTCCGCGCAATCTTTATGGGCAAGGAAAAACATAAACATTAGAATTCCATGACATCTCTCAATTATCTTTCATATTATTACAAAATTGCCTCTCAAAAAGTTCCATAAAAATATTGTGAAAAAATAAATATCGATATTTTCATAAGCTTAATTGTCTGAAGGTTATACTTACGTCTCTTGAATGAACCCCTCCATCTCTTGCCGTATGTGAATATTTTAGCTTGTCATATATATTCTAAAAAGTAAAGCGAAACACATAACCTTCTTATAGCTTGGAAAAAAAGACTGAGCGAAAAATAACATGACATGACAACATAATCAATTTACCCGCAAGTAGGACTTGTTTCTATATGTACGAGGGCTGTTCCATAAATAATGTTCTGAACTGTATGACATACAATACAGATATCATAATCATATGACATTAAACTTGACTTTCTCTCATTATTGAATCTTTAAATAAACAGTTAGGTGGTTTTCATTGCTATGCTGGCATTTCCAAGATGCGCGAAGCATAAAACTAATGCTATTATAATCTCCATGTTCACTGAATAATCGTTGCATTATTTAAACCCTTTATATTGAACAGTAAACTGAGTTAAAATTCTTGTAACACTAAAGTTGCTTTAAAACAGTAAACCTATTAATGTATGAACACATAAATCAGAAAGAATTTATATTTCCCCTCAAACACAGTTATCTGGTACAGCAATTCACATTGTTACTTTTACACTGTCTAAGCGATCAACGTTATGAAAACACTGGACAAAAATCAATAATTTAACACTATGATGAAAAAGAATTTTTTTTATCTTTATTACACAAAATGCTTATATATACAATTTTTATTTTCATGTTAACTTAATAGCTTGAAATCATTCTTGAAATACAAAAATATTTGACCCAAGTGTGAAGATATGTTCTTTAAAAATATGCATGAGAAAAACATCATATGGAAGTTCTCTATGATTTGTGTTTATTGTACCTTAAATGCATTGAAACTGAATTTTTTAAGATATAAATTCAAAAATTTTTTCAAAAAAATTATTACCGGACCTTACGAAAGCATTTATATATATTTTCAAAAATATGCAAGTCATTTGATTGTTATACAGGCTGTTTTGCACACATATTAGGCAATATTATAAACGTTGATATCTATATTGTAGAGAAATGTATGCAAAACAAAATTATGTGACCATAATAGTTTCATTGTTTGAATAAAAAAGGCTATTGAATTGTTTAATAAATGAATGGTAAAGAATCAGTAGGTACTAGAGTGAAAAGAAAGATATGAATAGCTGCTGTAAAAATTTTGCCTTAAGTATTATCTGAAATATCTGATGTTTCTAATGGACTGATTTTCAATGATTCAAATTATTTATTGAACTTGAATTGTTGGATCAAAAATTATCAACTTATTTGTTTGCAAATTTCAACAAATATTGGGAGATTATTTTTAATTGACTTTAACAGATAGTAAAATAACATCATAGAATTATTTTACACTTTTTTATTTTTCAAATATTGGTTTATCACTAGAAAAAATGATTAAACGACAGCGTGTACGTACTTTTATTTTAAAATATCAGAGTTGTAGATATAAATTCTTATTTTTTATTCAAACAGATATTGGAATCTTTGAATCTATTGCTAAAAACCATCAATGACAAAATTTGCGATAATGTACTTGATAAAAATTTTTCATAAGGTAAATACAAAGACATTTATATATTTTCCAAATTTTATTATACCCAAAAATCTTTCTGGAAACTCAGAAAGCAATAAAAAAAATCGAAGGTCATTTGACATTTTGTTTGAATTCTTACAGCGTCCAAAATGTCTGAAGAGTAAAAATCATTGTAAACTAAAGGTATTTTTTTTCACATTAACAATATTTGCCAGATTTTGACCACTGGCTATCCAAACTTGAAAAAAACACCTTTGAAGGGAAAACAAGTCCATCACTGGTAAGTGTATTTTCCAGTACTTTATATATTTCTAAAATTTCAATTGCGATAAAAAATTACGGACATGTGTTTGCTTTAAAAGAGATTAATAAGTAAAATCATGAAGACTAAATCATTGAAAAGCGTCGTTTGTTTCTTTATGAGCACCGAGAACATTATTTATTGAACAATCCTCGTATTCCCTTTACATATTTGGATGAAAAGTATGAAAAGGGTGAAGATAATGAAAACTGATCGATATCAATTATCTACAGGCAAGTGTACTATGTGAAGGGTATTTAAAGTATTTCTTCGGAAATTCCAGGGGTGGGATCAGCTGCCTTAGAAAAATAAATAATCCCTAATGCTCGGTCAGACCCACCGTGAGCCCTTTATATTGAACAGGTTAAAAAACATTCCGTAGTCAACTTGAGTTGCTGGAAAACAAAGGACTACTAATTGTTGTAAACACATATCAGCCAGAATATGACCCAATAATGGTTATATTTGTTATTTTTTTTACTTTATTTTTTACTTTACTTTATACAACTGGAACAATCAATCTTTGTGGTTCATTAATGAATAGACTTTTTCATATTTTTCTTTCAAAAATTGAATTCAGGAATTTCTTGGAAAAAAACTCAGTATTTCTTGTTATCTCTGTGTCAAACAATTTTCATTTTCATTCTCATCTCAATTCAATATGCATCGGTTAACTCGAAATAAATGAAACAAAGAGTGTGATAAACGCGATGACCTTTCCTATGTCTGCAGAAACATCACCTGTACATTGTGTTTTATGTCCTTCAACTGATTTAATTTTCAAAAACTTTTGGCACATAACTTGATAATACAGGACTTTAACATCGTATTAAGCATTTTGCAAGTTCTATCGTTGATATTAGTATACGAGGCTGTTTGCAAATAAAAATCATTGTTGGGTCATATTTTGAATGAATACCGCGGTAACTTTGAGGCCATTATTTTAATACTACTTTTTACTACGGATAACTCGTTAATCTAACGAATACAGAGTGCTTAAGGTTGATATGACCAGCCAGGGATGTTTGCCCCTCTTATGTATCTGAACCGCCTTCTGATGTTTCTAATGGACTTGTTTCCTTGTTCAAATTTTATATGGTTTACTTGATTTATGGATCAATCAATGTTCATTACTTTTGCCTATCATATATTTGGAGATTATCTTCAGAATGATAACAAAGAAAAAACTAGAATTATTTTAAGTAACTATATTTTAAAAATATTTTTATTACTAGAATATTAGACTAATGGTCTTTTATTTTTATTCTCAGACGAAAATATCAATTCTTATCTTTTTATGCAAATTCGGAATTTCAAATATTTATACATATATGGTAAATAAGTACTCAAATTTTCCATCATTGTCTGTACTAAAGTAAAACAGTCATTTGATATTTTGTTTGAAACCTATATAAACCTAACTGTATAAATGTAAACCTATATACCTACCTGTATAAATGTTCTCCCCACTGCATCAGCCACTCTGTTAAGTTCAGTGGCAAGTGTAACTCCGTTTATTTTTTGACATTTCATTTGCTCCACTGCTCCAAGGCTCACAAAAATCAAAACGAGGAAGAAGTTTGTCGTGTTCATTGTACGATCAGTAAATCATAAAACCTGTATATAACAAAATAGTATTTAAAAGATTGGTAGTTTTTAGTATCTGGCCACTCAACAACAAAGCTATAGTAATGAATTTATATTTAAAAATTAGCAAAGCAAAAATGTATTTACTAATATCAGCATGTATTGAAATGGTTGAAATTACGTATAGGTCATCTTCTTTCTTTATTGAGGTGCATTTTTCAGAGATGATATACATTCTTGCATGATTTTTTAAGTGTATAAACACATATGCAATATGAACGCTAAATTCTAGAGTTTGCGTGAATATTAATTTAAATAAGAATTACTTCGGGAATTCCAATCCTCATGTTTATAAAATCAGCAGTTAAGTAATTGAAATCATGACAATAATATCTGAGAATTCGCCAGCTAATTAATATTCATCCGCAGTAATTATATTCAAAAGTTTATCGTTATAGCTTATCTTATTATATAGGGTATATTATTGTCATTAGATCTTCAATATATATTCAGGAAAGGCGTATAGAAACATCAACTACCGGTGTTATGCATTTCGTATTGAAACTTGAGTTTTGAAAAAAAAACTACTTAGTATACATATCCAGATATACAGTGAAGTTTGCATGTTTTAACATTTACTCGGTATTCTAGGTATTCTATTCCCTTTATTCATTATATATATGATACATTGTGTAAAGGGATTGTGCTATCATTGCAAAATAGCACAGATCACTTCTAAGTTTATGCTCAAAAGCACCAGTCTGGTATGTAGGGGTAACATCTTATTCCTATAAAAATTGTATTTATTTTTTCTAATTTCTTAGGGTACAAACGCCAACTTTTTGCAAGACCCTAATTTAAAAGACTTCAAAGAACTTTGGATCATATTGAAATGCATAAAATGAATATCGATAAAAAAAAATTGCATGAAATGTTTTCAATTTCAACTTCATAATGAGATAATATATTTAAAATTAGCGTATAGTAGAGGAGCGAAAATACAAGTCTAATTTTAATTAGATTGATAATCAAACTTTTAAATTGAATAATGATTTTAAGATTTATTCTTCCTGGATGAGGATTGGATATCCTTAAGAGAGTAACTACTTTTGCAATTTTGAATTAAAGCTGAAAATTCCGATCGACTTTAAATGGCTTTTTATCACACATAGAACAATATTTAAGAATTATTTTGTTCTATCAGCATATCTATATAGTTTTTTTTCTCCAAGAACACATGCTATTTGTTTTATCTAGAGAGGGTGATTTTTATGACTTGTTTATTTGTTGTGTATCAAACATTTAGATGTGTTTATAGTAGCAATTTAAGTCGGAGTGTTACATGTTATTGGCAAAAGTTGATTGTTCACCTTTGATTTTCAAGGACACACATATTACGCAATGTATATTTTTAAAAAGTTGTCCATTTTTTATTTTTTATGTTATGTCTTTAGTTGAATCATTTGAAAATCAAAATGAGCGCAATTATTTAGAGGAAAACAGCTGACAAAGAAACTGTTTACGGAAAATAAAAATTGTACGAGAATTATTTATTTCAAAGTTTGATTTTCTAATGATGCACTGGGATTTTAAACTCATCTAAGAAATATATATATATTTACGAGCATTGAACCCAATGCAACGTAAAATAAATTAAAAGTACATGTACGATATTTTACGGATTTTTTGTTTAATAATTACATTCAAAAAAGTAAGTAAGACTTACCTACATTAAATGTTAATAGATAAATTATGGTGTACATCTGTTTCTTTTTAAAAGCAGAACATGAACGCATGAATATCTTTCCTTAACCCAAATATTTTTGTATATATACTTGATATGTTGTCTGTAAAAGGGAAATCCCATTCTACATACCTGGGTGATTTTATGCCCAATAAGTTTAAAAGCACACTTGTGTGCCCCTTAATGGTTATCCTGACTCGTGACGATGGATGCAAAATATTTGAAAAAACTTGTCATAATGAATACTAATTAAATAGGAAAATAAATAAAATTCAACCAAATATTTAGTTGATGGAAAGAAATCATTTTGTGAATTCTCCTTAAAAAGTAAAATAAATTTACTAGGGATGTTTGTTGGAAGAAATTTATCATCAATCATATTTGAGAAGATTGTTCAAAATTTTAGTTTTTAATTCACTTAAACAATGCAAAAGAGGGGTGTAATTAAATGAACTTTCATTTCAATTAACAACTGATGCGAGGATGCTTACTCCTCCAAGGCACCTGATCCAACCTTTGGAATTCCCAGGGGTCCTATAGAATTGTATTGTTTGCAGATTTTATGAGATTGACGCGGTTCTTTAGTTTCATTTTATTTTTTGTTAATAATACTGATTATTACATATTTTAATAAACATTTAAATGTATTAATTACTTTTCCTGACGTTGTAAAGACAATTTTTTACGTTTACAGTGACATGCCAGATAAATAAATCTTTACAAATGCATGGTTCTGCATAACTAGTATTATGTAGAAAAAGGTTAATTAAAAGCAATACAGTTCCATGTTTTAGATGACTCTTGAAAATACTCTTTGACTATTTTAAGATAGAATTACATTATAGACACCGTTGATCAATTTAAGAAAGAATTCAACTAGATAAAAATAACCATTTTAAGATAGAATTCAGATGAAATGATGAAATTTAGACACAGTTGACCGTTGTAAAACAGGAGTAAATTTAATACACTTGACCATTTAAAATTGGAGTTAATTAGATTTAGTCGAAAATAATAAAAGAGTCAGATTTTGAAAAAATAGTCTACAGTTATAATGACGATTAAAGAGAAAAAGTACTGACTTATAAGAAAAAATATATTCCATATGAAGTTATTGGCATAAAGCAAATCTTACATATAAACTATATTGGACAAATTTATTAACTCATACTCATTTCGCACTGTTTGAAATTCTTGAATTTCCATATTTTTTATATGTATTAAGTTCTTCTGAGTTTTCTTTTCGCAAGTTGGTATTTCATAAACATAAAAAAGTTATTCATGCAATAATTGCTCTATTAAATTTCAATTTTGAATTTATCATTGTAAATATCTTAAATGAATGTGACATATAAAAATTTATTCAACCGTCCCTTTTTAGAAAAATTATCCGGGTATTTAAAAAGGAAATCCCCTAAATATATAACACATTTAACGTTCTGCCCTCTTTGTGTTAAACAATCAATTTTATAGTACATAATATAGGTTAGTAGACTTCTCAGTCCTAGTACAAAGTAACTATTAACGTTATTAGAGAGAGAGATCATTATTTTACTTTTAGAAAGTAATCATTAAAGGAAAAGACTTTTTTTATTTTGCATCAGAAAGAATCCATAAAGTTAGATAGTTTTTGGTTAAATCAGACAAGATAATTACAATCATGCACCAGATATCGTACAGTATATAGTTTTTTTAGATTACAGGCATAGTAAAAACATAAGACCCCAATTGAATTCCCCCACCCTCTACACATATTAGAATATTACATCTCTTTCTGATAAACTTTAGCATAATATCATAAGTTTTAAATAATGATAAAAACATACCAACCATAAACATTTTAGATTTGAAATAAAAAAAAAGTGAAGGAAATGAAGAATCTTGAAAATCTGTAAACAATACAAATATGTAAATAAGGATTCATGGAAATTCCAAGAGTGGGATCGGGAGCCTAGTAGAAAAAAAGAATATAATTGGTCTAAAACAAATTACAATATATAAATATTGCATGTAGTTGAGTGTAACTTTGAAAATTTTCACCTCAAGAAAACCATTGTCAACCGAGGCGCAAGAACAAGAATAAATTTGAAAATGTAAGATTTTGAACAAATTCTGCTTCATATGAATACAAAAAAAGGTTTGCTTATAACAGGGCACAATTGGTAACCGTCCATGGGAATTCCAATTAATTGTGACCTTGGGTCTCGAAAAAAAAAAGATATTGTCAATCAGAAACCCAAGCATCTTTCGGATGTCAACTTCAGAGTATATGGTGTATACAATCAGGATGTTTTCAACAAAATAATTTTTCAAATGACCAATGACAAGTAAATTTTTTTAGCTCCATTTTTATTGAAAAAGCAGCTATCAATGATATCTTGTGATTTAAAATTTTCCAAAACTTAAAATCTTGTGATTTAAAATTTTTTTTAAGTATCCACATCTAATTTACACCACTTACGACTTTTCAACTTAATACACATTTATGGTCCATATAAATTTTTGTCAATGCAGATTCCATTCTGTGAAACTTTAAATGACAAATTTATGCGGTTAAACTGGAATGTTCATTTTACTTATATAAAAATGACTCAAGAATTTGATAAAAGTTTGTTTGTATCATTAAAAATCATGGAAAATCCCGCCATACTATGATTTTAACCCCCCAAAAGTAAAAGAAAAAATGTATGGCTCACCTGTTAGATCGTGGAATTTACTTACAATTAAATTATCAATTCAATTTTTTCGACAATTAAAAGGAAAATACCAAAAAAGCTGGGCTACAATAATTTCTTTGATTTTACGCTAGGCATGAAATGTTTTCAATTCTCTATCCTTTCTAAGCAATGAATTGTAAGGACAGTCCATTATATTTTCACAACAACAACTGAATATGGATCTTATTTTAACATACTTTAATTCGTTTCACCTCATTGATATGTATCCTTTACTGTGTATAAGTTTAGTTCAAATGCAGCTTTAGACCTGAACAAGAATAAATTGTATAAGATTAACAAAGATGAACAAAAGACAACCTTGAACATAGAAGTAGATCTGAACTTGTGTTTGATTTGATCGAGCCATGCTTGTTTTTTTACACACCAGTAACGTACTACTAAAATCTCAAGGTTAACATGTCAATGCTACATGGTACAGTTCCATAGCTTTGTCTTATTGAATTTATTTTAGACAGATTTAGCATTTTGTAATCTTTTACTGGATTGTTCCCATCGCAGGGTTATTGTGCGAGTTGACTTTTTAAACAAGATTATCGCCAGAACAATCCATGTGAGAATGCAGTGGTTCAAAAACAGTCCGTTGTACCCATAGAAGTTCTTTTCTTGGAGTAAATTTTAAATAAGTTAAAAACTCAAGTTTGATAAAGTAGGACAAGAAATTCTTTTTTATAACTTATTTATATATCAAAAGTTTTTTTTTTAAATTCAACAGAATAGTAAATTATGTCCGATTCCGCAATGACCGCAAGGTTTGCGGTGAGAGGAGAGAAGGATTAAGTTCGGCGTATCTCAAGTTTTCATTTTCCCACGAAAACAAGGAATAAAAACCTTTCATTAGCATTGAAAACTCAATGAGATTAGTAACTTTTGGTTCTAATCGTTTTGTGTATTAGAAATAATCCTCACTCTAAAGTGCTAAGCCAGTTATGTCGTCGATGGTAAATCTACTTCGGCTGATCCCATGGCAGGGTCCTAAGAGGGCGCAATCTGTAGTAGATCCACGCTTTTATCCTATAAAATATCCTTATGTGTTACCCCGAGTCTAGTAACGAATTTGGAGAGGCTCTTTAGCCGAGCAGGAATAATCATATTTTCCTTAGTCCGCGCTCTGCGTGACCCTATAATCTTACAATGGTCTATAAACTACCCGCTGGTTTATAAATCACACGGTATATTTTTAATCTTATGATATATTTAATATAATCGTACTTCTGGATAATAGTTAAATATATCTGTCTATAATTTATTGTCTCTTATTCGTTATCTCTATGGTGTCATTAATTCTAGATCCCTACTCCAAATTTAAGATTGTATGTTGCTTTTGAGTATTCGTATAGGATTAGGCCTTATTATAAATCGGTATTTGAAGAAAACATAAATGCCCAATATTTATTTCATTAAGGATATTGAGCAATATCACATTAATATAGACTAAAGATACTCAAAATTTCTACAAATTCAACGCAAAAGTTTTCCTTGTTAAAATTTTGAACTGTTTTATCTGCTAAATGTCAAGAAACGGGGAATTTTTCAAAATATTAATACATGTGTACCATTAATTCAGTATAGAACCCCAGGAGGTCTGACTAAATGAAATATATATTTGTTTATAATCTTACTTGTATTTATTAGGATGTATTGAATTTATAAGATCATATTTACTTCCCTTTTCATTAGTATACAATTTAAAACAGAAATTGTAAACTGTTTGAAAACAAGCAGGGACTATATTTTGGCGGAATTTCGGCGTATGAAAATATCTTTTATCTGTTTTTCAAACATACTACTGAACAATGTTATTAGTTTCAAATTTTAAACAATCAAAGACTTTTTTTCAAAAAAAGTTCTTATATAATTCAAATTATTTGCTTTGGATTAAAGTCTAAAAATATACGAGATAAATATTTTTTCCAAACAAAATACAAACGTATTAACTTTTGAAAACATGGAATCTAAGAACAGATATGAACAAAAAATCAGTGAAAAAAAACTTTTCTTTTTCTCTCATAGTAAACTAACAAGACATTTTTTCATATCATTTTGTATGTTGTTGGTCGTCGTGCGTTGTGCGTTAACATTTGAACTCAACACCACTAAAATTAATGCAATCTTTAAAAATCTTCTTCTTTACTCCTGGACATCAAGCATCAAACTGTTTGCATGATTGTAATCAGCAATGAGTCCTCTACCAAAATTGTAAAATTACCATTTGTAAAATGAAAAAAATCAAATATTGTCATGACGACGACATAACTGGCTTAGCACTTTAGAGTAAGCATATTAAAAAGCTTTACATTTCCTAAAATTTTAAGGAAAAATAAACTAACTAAGTACATAGTTATGATGAACAAGAGTGCCTCTACCAAAATTGTGAATTTTTTTGGCACCAGGGTCATGGGTTCTGGTGTTAGGGCGGGGCTCTATTGATTATATAGTGAAAATACATTAAATCTTTGAAAATTTTCTTCTCTGCTCCAGGATATTAAGCAGATCCGCCTATATAGTTATGCTGGACAAGGGCATATCTTCCAGAATTGTGAATTTCAACCGGGATAGAAGGGGGGGCTGTACTTATATACTGGAAAAATCTGTCATCAATATCAAGGCCTAAGGGGAGGGGTTCATGTGTGGTAGGGGCACTGCTGATTATTGCTGAATATTACTGATTAGTTGAAATGCATTTTTTGTACACTTACCCTGCATATGGGTATTAAGTAAACAAACTAAGCAACTGCTAAGTGTATTGTTATGAAAAGTGCCTCTTTCAAAATTGTGAATGCCATAGCATCTGACTTAAAACATGGATCAAATTCAATCACTGGAAAGTTGTTGCATAACTCAGGTGACCTATAAGGCCCATGTTTTTAAAAAAAATAAAAAAAAAATTGAACACGTATTAAAAAGCTTTATATTTCCTAAAATTTTAAGGAAAAATAGAAGAAATTCTTATTAACAATTTTTTTTAAAATCAGAAATTGTATCTTGGGGAAAGTTCACACTATTTTAAAGAAACATTTACAAAAAATGTAACAGTAGAAAGCTAAATACTCTATGGTCACCCTATGTTTTGAAAAAAAATAAGTGAAATTCAATCTAAACAGTTATTTTTTTTAAAGATAATGAAATTCTAATGAAAATCCATTGCTTTTTACCCTCAAAACAAAATTTACAATAAGATGCACTTGACAAAAACAGCAAAGTTCTGAAAAGAGCAAAGAATTGCAAGAGGACAAAACATTTTATTTGTATGCCATTTTCTTAAATATTAGTGGTCTTTTGTTCAAATTCTTATTCGGAGAGGCAGTTCAATTTCTGAAGGAATCTAGAAAGCAAAAATTTTGCAAAAAAGTCGAAAGTTTATGAAAGGAAGGAATCCGAATCAGGAATCCACTACATTAAATTTCTTCACGATAGCGTCCAAACCCACACTCTCTGAAGTATGAAGGTGCTTTGGGGACAAACAGAAAGTTAATGTTTTGTCCTAACGACAATATTCGCCAGATCTGTCACCCTTTGACTTGGTTCATTTTCCAACCTTGACAAAGCACCTTAGGTTTGAAGAAAGACGAAGCAAGTCCATGATATCTTATAGGGTCTGTCATATGCCAGTATATGAAGGGCCATACTCAAAAATAAGTTCTAAAAACAATCAGAAATTGGATAAAAATGTTATGGACATGTATTTTAATTAAAGGGGAATATTCAAGTTAAAGTAATCAGACTAAATCATTGAAAAGCGTTTTTTTTTTTTTTTGGTTTTGTTTTTTTTTTTTTTTTTTTTTTTTTTTTTCTGTGTGTGTGTGTGGCACCGAGGACATTATTTATTGAACAGCCCTCGTAGAATAATCAGTGCCCATCGGGATTCCGACAGTTTCTTGGAAGACCTTGTCTCGAAAGACTACATAAAAAAAATGTTGTCAATGAGCCCTATGATCCTTTATTATCAACTTCAAAGAATTATTGTGTGGAATCAGAGTGATTTTGTTGATGACCAATCACAAGATAGGAACTGGGGTCCGCTTTAAAATATAAATAACAACTAAGATCTAAATATACTTCTGCTTATTACTTTCTAATTAACTTTTAATTGAAAATGGTTTTAATATTTATTAAAGGAATAAAGAAAGAGATCACTGTTGCATCAATTATAATTTTTGGGATATCAATTCTTTATCCCTACTTGTACCTTAATATTTCCTATTCAAAATTTCTATCTAAACTGAAGAAATGTTTACTTCTGGACATTGGTAAGGCGTTAGCCCCCCCCCCTCCGGGCATAAATGGAAAGAACAAAAATATCTTCAATACAGGACAGGGAGTACACTGTGCTGACAACAGATAGAGGACTGATATTTCCTGAGATATTTAAAACCTTGTATTTCCAATTTCAAAGTAAGAAAAGGGAAATATTTAAAAGAGCAGATGAGGAACTTTACATCTAGTAGGATAGAAAAGGGTCATTAATTGCCAAGTAGTAGATATGCTCCCAGAGACGCATATGTTTGAGAAAAAGGAAACATTCATTATCAAAAAAGCACACATTCAATATTACATGTTAATAGAAACATGCATTCAACGGAACTTTGATATAGCTTATGGAGTATATATATTGAGTAGCTTAAATTAGCTATGTGACATAGACTGTTTAAGCAAACATGATCAATCGTTAATGCGGTGTATCACAGAGATCAGAGAGATGTGGTTAAGATTTAGAAATAAAATTTATATGAGTAAACAAGTCTATAGTTGGCTGTATGTTCGTGATATGTATTTGATGAGAAAGGTCAGTTCTAGTTTATTCAAAACGAAAATGGTTTTACTATATATACTAAGTAAACAAAGCCCCTTTTAAAATTCAAATTCGGTTAATGCATATGAAGTATTCGAAGCTTCAAATAATTAAAATAACGCACATTTCTAAATATATATCCTAATGCTACTTTATGATTTTTAGCATTGAGTTGTGCTGTACAGCATATACAGTTCCGTGGTAAATTTGTATAATATGCATTTTAAAAAATGTTTAAGAGAATTGAGAAAAAAGATAAAAATTATTTGCTGGTAGCTCAAAGCAACATATATAGTGAAGAGAAGCTACCATGAATGCAGACTGTGATATTAAGGCCCGTGGAACATTGTTACTGTGTGTTTCTGTGCGTTGGGGGGGGGGTACAACTTAACATTTCCCACCTTTTTTGAAACAACCATGGAAAAAACATATTCAAATCATTCTTTTTTACTGAACCAGTTGAGTATTTACATGACAAACTTTCTAAAGTCACTGATCAACATTACCCATTCTCTAGCTCTTGCGAAAAAAAGTTACTTTATCATATAAATACGTATTACCTTCCCTAGCGAGTCAACACAAATTAGTTTTATACGAGGACTGTACAATAAATAATGTCCTCGGTGCTCGATAAGAAACTTTGCTTTACAAGGATTTAGTCTTAATGATTTCACTCAAATGTTCTCTTTTAATTCAAACACATGTTCGTAACATTTTTATCCAATATATAGTGACTTTTAAACTGAAATAAATCTTATGATTTCCTGGACTTGTTTCTTCTCTCCTCTCTAAAAGGTGCTTTCCAAGTTGGAAAATGAAACAAGTCAAAGTGTGAAAGATCTGGCGCATATTGTGGTGTGAAAAAACATTAACTTTTTCTTTATCCCCAAAACTCCTTTACTCTTCATGGCGTGTGGATTTGGACGCTGTCATGAGGATATTTAATGTAGTGGATTTCGATTCTGGTTCTTCCCTCTCATAAACATTTCGCATTTTTGCAAAAATTTTGCTTTCTAGACTCCTCCAGAAATTGAACTGCCTCCCTGAATAAGAATTTGAACAACAAGATCACCAATATTTAAGAAAATTCGATATAAAACTGTATTTGTGCTCTTGCAATTCTTTGTCCTTCTAAGACCTTTGTTGTTTTTGTCAAGTGCATCTTATTGTTAATTTTTTTTTTTTAGGGTTTAAAGCAATAAATTCAAGTTCCATTATCTGTTTGAATTTCAGCCAAACGTTGTTAACTACAATTTCTGATTTTAAAAAAAATAATAATTTTTTAGATATTATTACACGCGGTCGTTTTCACTCATTTTTTCAAAACATAGGGTGACCATTGAGTACTAAGTTTTTTTTCTGTCAAATGTTTCTTTAAAACAGTGTGAACTACCCCTAAAATGCCTTTAAAATTTGCTATGTGATTTAAAGTCAATCAAACATTTTCAGTGATAATTCGTTGAATTTTGGCAAACAGTACATTGGATGTTGTAAGTCCTTGTCGCCAACGACAGTATCCATTTTTGATGCCTATTATATCATTTTTGTTCATTGAAATCCACCTGCTCATGTGTCTATAATAACAGACATGAGTTGTTGTAAATTTCACATATTTCAGTGAATATTTCTTTGGTATTTTAAAAAGTTTTACAGCAGCTTTAATGAAGCGTTTAATTTCACTCTAGTTTACTGATTCTTTCACATTTAATTCAATGCAGTGTCTCGAATAGCCCTTATTTTCCAGCTTCTCACAATGAAACTATGTAATGAAAAGTGGTCACATAAACTGTAATCAATTCATTAAAGATTCAATCATAAGTCAAGCTTAATGTCATATGATTTCTATGTTGTAGGTCACAGAGACATAATTTATTGAACAGCCCTCATATAATTATTATTATTAAAGTGTTTTTAAATAATTGTTATTTTTCCTCTCTGTTACTTACCAATTTTGTCATTTAATTTTTAAAAAGATATGTTTTGCAGAATTCTTTTTTAGTCAGTTCTAGGGCTTTAACTTATTCTATTATTCTCAAGTTTCAACAAAAGGATCTGGCACAAACTTAAAATGTCCTTTTTGAAAATTATTTTGTTCAGTAAATTACAATAAATGCAATTTCAAATTGCACAAAATAATTTTCTGAAAGTGTTCATATATTAAATGTTATTTAAGCAGTCTGTTGAAAAGAAAACAAACAACAGGAAAAATTAAATAAAACAATACAAAAATATTAGGAGAAATTTTCCTTAATTTTCATAACAAAGATTTTTAATGACAAATGAAAAATAATGCAATATATTTTTGTTTTATACCAATTTTAATTCTGCATTTAACAGTGTCAAATGGCCGTCTTACCGACTTAGGAAAAATTAAATATCGATGGTGAGAATGTTCAAGTTCCCATTTACCCAAAGTTTGCGGAACCAAATCGGACAGAAATCTACACGCGGATTTTGGTGATTCATTGTCCGAATTAACTCCTCTGCGGCTCCTTTGTAAGTTTACTACAATCATGAATCCCCATTGTCCATTGCAGGGGTTACAAATAGCGGCTGACTTTTAACTCTTAATCTTCACACTCATTTACTTTTAAATCTTTTGTTTTTGTTTTTTTCCTGCGGGAGAGGAAAATGACTTTAAGTCATCAAATCACTTAAAACGATTAAATAGAGAGATATTAAATAACGGAATTGAGATATGGTATCCACACTCTTTGTTGAAAGGTTTGACGGGACAGTTTGAGAAAGGAAAACATGGAACTCTACAGAAGTTTAGCACTGGAGGTAAGAAAAAAAATATATGATGAAGTTTTCTTTATTGTAATCACAAAACACTTGTGTGAAGGGAAGATCAAGACATCGCAACCTTCCAAATCTCTCATTTTAACATTGCTTCAGCATGCAGTCTTTTTTTTTTAATTTTATTCTTATCTTTAATTTAACTTACTATTTATTTCAAGCTAATATACAAAGAAATTGCAAGAGAAAATTTTGAAAATTTTAGATAATTTATAACGATATTTTCGTGTTCCTCCACTGCAAGCAATAAACCATTTAAAGCGGCAGATTTTTCCTGTGGAAATATTGAGCGGTCTGTCCGTGCTTTCTAGATGCGCCTGTAATTGCTGTGGTGTTAAATGGTACTAAAACCCGGCATCAGTCATATATGATCTCCCAAAGCCAAAGCTATCATCTCAAACCTTCGTTAGGAGCCCGACGGGAATTGTTAGTCTTCATAAGGCAAAACACGGGTTTGTCAAAATCGCAAATTAGCAAATCCCTAACAATCGGCAACAATGGATTATCAAGATACCCCGTTTTCACAACAAACGGTAATTATTTATCTCTTTAGAAGATGGTGGTACCCAGGGATCGCTGTTTTTGATTGTTTACCTGCTCCGGCGTGACACCTCTGTCCTTGATTATGCTTTATTTAGCGTAAATGACCACGCATTGTGCTCTGTCCATACGGACACTAATGCATTTTACAAACCGACAGTCTGTTCTCGTCTAGGTGATAAAACCCGCAGGTTCTCCTTCGATCTCCGGCAGGCGAGGCGAGGGATCGATCGCGATTCAATCAGGACAAATTGATTTGTTGTGGTGGACGGCAGGTGATCCGCGCCTCGGTCATCTGCCTACATTGGACAGATTAGGAGCACCCCCCTGTCACCATTCAAGATTTCTTTAGAAATTATCCCTGGTTTAAATTTGTTTTCAACATCTAAAATAAACAATTTACAAATATTATATGTTCTATCAAAAAAAAATTAATCTTTAGAAACATCGAAAAAATTAAGTATTATAATCAAATTAAAAGTTACTCTTGAAATATGCGGTTTTTATTGAACATCTAAATAATTATTAAGGAATTGACAAAAAAGATAAGATTTTTTAAAATACTCAAACTCTGAGCTTTCAAAAGAGTTATATTTGTGTAAAAATTAATGGGAAGAAATTTCTCCTTTAAAAACTGTCCATATCTTGTTTACTTCTAATACGGAAAAATATTTATTTATTTATTTATTTATTTATTTATTTGGATAAATCGCTTCATATCCTATGAAAATGTTTAAAAGTAAGTAGGTACTACATAAAAATTAATTTACAATTGAAAAAAAAAACAAGAAATGACATATTTATTTATGATTATGAAATTGATACATGTTGATTAGTAAACAAAAATAAAATAAAGTAAGTTCTATAAAACTTCCATTAAAACTAAAAAATGCAAGAAATGACATACTTTTTTATCTATATATGTTCACTTCATTATCTACGGTTTTTGGGTTAATTATTCTGTATAATTATTAAATAAGCCTTGGTCCACGGTAAGAAATGCTTACAACTGTATTGGATTCATTTTCCCTTGTTCTGTAATTACATTATTTGTCAACGGGTGTCATATACGAAACATAGCGTTAGTGTGGAAACATAAGGACAGAAGATGATAAATAAATGAAAAAGTGACAAAGACGTTATTTTCTATTAATTAAACAATAGAATTAGCGCCGGGAACATGATCAAACTTATTAATATATAATGACTGGAAAACTCCAAAATCTGTGACTTCAATAACGAGATTAATCAAATTTCGATTGTCAGGTGGATAGGATTAATTTATTAAGCTACACGACAATAATCCTACCTAAGCTTTTACAAACCTATGGATCGCGCATTGATATTTATTAGGGGGTGTTACAACTCTCGAGTTTCGACCAATCAAATTGCTCGATTGACATTTTTTCTAAAAAAAGAACATAATGTGATTACAGAAATGTTGTAATAAAATATGTGAAACCGATGAAATGGAATAAAAGACCAGGATACATGTCATAAATCGCAGAACATAGAATTTTTCTGAATTATATAAGAATCGGGATTAGTTTTTGTGGAGTTTTGATAATCAAGTACTGTTCCTAGGTTGTTACGGAAAGATTTACAAAACAAGTTTGACTTTTTTAAGATTCTGAGAGAAGAAAAAGACATGTACAGGCCGTATTTGACGGAGGGGAAAGTAGAACCCATCACCTCCCCCACGACAAACTCTGGTGAGTGTAGTTCTGCGTTTCTTTTTTTTTTTTCTTCTTTTTTTTCCCCCTTTTTTATTTATATTTGTTTTGTTTTTATTTTGTCTTAATTTTTAAATGTAATGTTATTTGAAAAGTGAAAAAGTTTATAAAATTAATTTAAGCGTTAAAAAAAGAAAAGAATTTACATATCTCAAAAGTTTTATTCAATTTATTATTTAAAAAAAGGGGGAGCATAAAACAGAAACATATCTATTTTTCATATTTTAAAAAGGGGGAAACAAAACGACAATATTATTCATGTAGAAAATTGAAACAGAGACTTGAGAAAAAATTCGATATATTACACTGTCGAATTAATTTAGAATAATGCAAATAGTTATTTAAAGAAGATTTCTGTTTGTAAATTGAGCAGTGAACCTATAGGATGGTATCAATTATTATTTATTATTTTTGACAAAACCTTCTACTTAAAAAAAAATTTAAAATATTAATATTCAGAACCTACTTCACCTAATCCAAAAATTTGAATGATAATCACATAAATTTTGTCATTATTGTGAAACTTCAAATGAAAAGAAATTGAAATCAATGCGGTAAAACTTTTTTTTTTTTTTTTTTGCTTATATACAGATGACTTGTGTTTTAATTTTCAAGATTTTAATAAAAGTTCGTGTGTATCATATGTTCATAAAATATATTATTACAACAAAACAAAACTTTTCAAGTACATAAATAATTCTGTGTAAAGTATTTGTAGTAAATCTAAGTATAAAAATCAATTCAATGTACCTGTATGTATGTTTTATATTAAAAAGTACAATAAGTTAAATTCATTTGGTAGGTGAAATTGTAACCTCACTTTATATGGATTTTACTTTAACGTGATATAATGATTTGAAAAAAATTATATGAGCTATTTGTCAGTAAAGA
Source organism: Saccostrea cuccullata (assembly GCF_032062105.1). Lineage (NCBI taxonomy): Eukaryota > Metazoa > Mollusca > Bivalvia > Ostreida > Ostreidae > Saccostrea > Saccostrea cuccullata. The sequence goes on from NW_026932690.1 coordinate 108,341, forward strand.
TTATAATGGGTATACATATATCAATAAAATATTACTGATAATTATGGTTATACTTTTTTGTCTTAGATTCCGGAGTGGAAGATCCGTCTATCAGTCCGTCATGTAGCTCACCGGATTATAAGTCCGATGCCGACCAGTCCAGTACGACAGGATCTCTATCTCAATCGGAATCATCAGCCTTCAGCAAAATTCGGAAACCCTCGGCAAATTTGGACCCTCGATACCCCTTTCCATCTGCAGCGGTCCCTATGATGTATCCCACTCCAGGACTAGGCTACTTCCCTTCTTTCCCCGTGTCACCGTGGTTTCCAGCCGACGCCTTATCAAAAGGATTTCCAGCAGTTCCTACGTCAACTTCTCGAGCGGAAGTCATTCCGCGCGAGACCCCGTCAGATGATGTATTCTACCGCGTGGACCCCCGAGTTCCCTTCACCAATTACTTTATGAACCTAACAAAGCTTCTGAAAAAAGAAGAAAAAAGTTCTAATAGCAGCACAAAAGAATATGAAAACTATGAGACTGTAACCAAAGAAGAACCGGAGTCAGATTCCGAAGAGGAATCCAACAGAGAAGAGGACGGAGAGACACCGAAATCTCCCACCAATCCAGCAGAAAATTACAACTCACATCCGCTCCGTGACCGAGAGTACAGAAACCTCTCTGCCATGATGGCTAACCCAGCCCTGTTGTGTCTTTCTCAGATGCATCCCTACCCATCCAAAGTTCCCACAATGGACGCCCTCCCTCATCTCTCCGGCTCCATACCCCAGGCGTCCATGATTCAGTTCATGAGCGGGATGTCCAGTCAGTCCGCCATGATTCACCCAGCGTTCCTTCACATGACAGCCCTGGGACAGAAGCGACTAAATCAGGAAAAACCTCCGCCGGTGAAGAAATACAAATGTGACGTTTGCGGCAAGGCGTTCTCCAGGAGCAACACCCTGGTCACCCACAAGGTACAAAACATAGCAATCAAGAGCTCTCACTGGCGAATCAAAAAAAATATTTTTTAGAAATTGTTAAAAAATATTTATTGAATTGAATTCCATTAGTAACTATAAGCGCTGAGGGATATATTTTTAAAGAATAAATAAAGAAATGTGTATATTTTACTCCCACTATTTTCTAATGAGGAATTTTAAAAAAACGGTTTAAATTTGAAGACATCTGTTCAAATATGGACGATGGAAAATATTCTGCCTATGTAATATTGATTGAAATAATCCTTTTCGGCATTTAAACGAACATAACGCCAAAAGCCACTCGGTAACGAAATGTTTTGATGTGCCAAATAGAGAGAAAATATCCCCGCGCATCGCATTTGTTTACAAAATACTAAACAAACAACGGTTCAACTAGACAATTTCCGGCAATTGTCAAGAACATTGATTATAATGAGAAAATAATGGAATTTCCTAGGGATATTTTACTATCTGAGAGTACTACAAATTTGGCATTTGCTTTGTAAGAATTGAAAGTTCAGATTGAAAAGGATTGATATGAAAATTAATGGAGTATTCAATTAACACTTTCCCGGTGTTTGGAAATAGATTTTACCAAAAATCAACAATCACTTGATCAATGGTTTGCGGGCGTGAAGAACACGCGACTATCTCACTTTTATCAATAATATCGATAGTGATTCGGTCACGAATCTGTTTGTTTGTCTTTTAGGAAAAGTTATTGCACAAGTAATTTTAATTTATCCAAACAACTATATATAAAATGGCTAATGTCTGATTAAGCAGAAAAAAATATATGATTCTTAAATGTTTAAATTTTTAAATGTTAAACTTATTGTCAGAAAATGAATATACTTTCACAGATTATCCATATTAGGAATGGAAAAAAAATGATTAATTTTGTTTTCTATATTTTCCCCCTTTTTTGTTTTTCATCCTTAAAAAGAACAACTTACAAATGTAATTAAGTGCATTTTTTAAATAGGACATTGATAATACAAAAATGAAAATGTGTATATTTATAAAAATTATTGGTTTTTAATATAATGCAATTTTGATATTTTTTTTATAGCGTATCCACACTGGAGATAAACCCTTTAAATGTGAGATTTGCGGGCGAGCTTTCCGGCAGCCGGGCAATCTGACACGACATCGGCTCACTCACACCACAGTCAAGCCCTATGTCTGCCCGACCTGTAACAAAGCCTTCAACCGGGCCTCCAACTTACACACGCACATGCGCACTCACACCAACTACCGGCCCTTCATCTGCCCGTACTGTGGGAAGGGGTTCCACCAGAAGATTGACATGAAAATTCACTGCTATACACATACCGGTAGGTAGGTCTCATGTACATGATTAATGAAATGACACAGTTGAATTAAATATACTTGTTATGAGTAAAAAATTTGATTAATTTTAATTCATTATAAATGTCACTTTACAGGTGAGCGCCCCCATCGCTGTGACATCTGCGGAAAAGGCTTTACCCTGGCCAGCACCCTCAACACACACCGCCGTATTCACTCGGAACAGCGGGGATTCCCTCTGATGGAGACTGAGGTTTCTCCATCGGCAACCACCTCAACCTCACCGAGCGACGCCTAGCGGCTGGCGCAGCATCCTAATGTACAATTCACTCATAAAAAGTTCACACATACTCTTAGTGGTACTCTTCCTGGTATATATATGATGTTCTTGTTCACCATCTTTTTACATTGTTACAGTAGCATAGAATTCATCAAATCGTAATGAACAGTAAATTATCGTTTATGTTATTTATTGTTAGTAATGTACTTTAATTTCATTTTAGCTGTGTATATGGTGCAATTTTGTTATATTTTTTGTTATTTATGAAATAAACAAATGATTGAAATTTGTGAGAGATTTCTTTTAGGAATCAATGTCTAGTTAGTATAGTATGCCAGGGCATCAACGATAGTGAGAAACATAGGATAATTTGCATAACGGGCGAAGTCCGTTATGCATAAATTATCCCATGTTTCCGACTATCCTTGATGTCTCTGACATACTATACTAACTAGACAGTGATTCCTTATATTTCCATTTCATTTTGAAATAAAATTATAGATTTAGACTTTAAAAATGTAGACATATATTTTAATTACACGAGGACTCCCATGCCAATTTCAATAGTCCAACTGCACGAGATTTACATGCACATTTGGCCTCCTTAGCGTCAGACACAGAGACACATGCGCACGAGATTTGCATGAATATTAGGCCTCCTTAGCGCCTGACTCATTGACCTGCCTAATTTACGTTCCGGTAGAATTATCAAGAAATCAACTCCGCTAACTTTCAAAGAGTTATCACAGAGAATTTTATAGATAATTTATGTGTGATCAAAGATCAGACTAACATCTTGCATTGATTCAGGTAGAGCGATCACGGTTGGATTTATTTACTTATCACATTTTGTTTAAAAAAAGTACAAAACTGAGAATGAAATCTTTTACATCTGATTTAGACACTTCAGTTATTTTGAAAAATCAAACACCATTCTCCACACAGTGATAACTTATTCATCACGGCGAGGTCGGAATGACTGCCCCAAGGGACGTTACTCCTGTATGTGAGGTTTAGTACCTCCCTGAATTTCCCGAATCATTTGCTGTTTGAATTATTAAATACAATATAATTTAGCAGTTCAGGGGAACTTATAACTCGAGAAACCCACTATAAACTCACTTTCCTTGGAGAATTCACTGTTCTTCCCTCTTCAACGACCTTTGTATTGTAACATCCTTTTTTACACTTACGGACTGTCATAAACATAAACTATTCATATCGCTCCTAAACGCGGCCCTGGTTCCTGGGAGCTCGTGTTGATTTAATTTGGTTGACAGTAATTGAGTTATCACCTTCCATAAAACAGACATTCAGGCAAAAGTGTGGTAAAGAAAATACTAAGTATGCATTGTAAAGACTGAATATTCAAAAGCTACGTTTTAAAGAATTTACTAATAAACTTCACTAGTATACCTTCAAAAACCTTTCCTTTTAGGACCAATCTAGGGGAAAAAATTTAAAAAGGCTTAAAAGCTAAGTAAAAGACGTAATTATTCAAGGTTATTTAATTCTGGTTGTAACGCTGTATTTGATTGGATAAAAAATTACTTTATATCGTATAAAATGGGTTGCCTACGTCACAATGACTTCCGTCAAAAACGTATCAATCCGCCTGACGTTACATTCAAATTTTGTACAAATTGAAGTCATTTTGTTAGGACAATCACCTTTTTTTCTTACATCAAATGAATGAAAATAAAGTTATAAGCAATGAAATAAATAGCTACCCCCTTTATACGGTATAAACTGGGTTGGAACAGTTTACGCTGTTTTATGATTTTTCAAAAATACCGTAATTAAATAGTCATTATTAGTTAGAAGCCAAAATGGAAAAGAAAAAAAGGAACAAAATCATTTAAATTTACCCCCATCCCCACCCCCTTCCTACCATTTTTCCTACTGTTAGCAAAAACAAAAGCAGGATCGGCCTTTTTTTAATAAGAAAGAAAAAAATTATTTTCATAAAGTCATAAAGAGATATTAACTTTTTAACGATTTTTTTTTAATTGAAATTTAGAACATAGCGACATAAGCCCCTAAACTTCAATATGCGAACAAAGGAGTTGATTCTTAATATAAGCAATAGTCTTAATAATCACTAAAGTTTCCAGTCTTGTATTCAATCATATTTCTAGGTGAAGTTAACATCTGATTACAAATATACATTAAATTTACTCTAAGTTCCAAACGTTTAATTACAAAAAAAATCAGAGGAGCCTAGAAATCGACGTCCAAAGCACAATACTCTGACTTGTTCATTTTCTTCTTCCCCAATTAAGCACTAAGTATAGTCCTGCTGAACACGCTTTTACTGGTGAAGTGAATATAACTAATAAAGAGGAATTTTAATCACTTAATTTAGATGGTACAAAATTTAGGGAACCAAAATACCTTCGTTAATATTTGAATTCTGTAGAAGATTACGTCATGCAATGGGACAAATGTAAAAAAGAAGACCTTGGCACTTTGTCCAAAAAGATTAAAAGTATCAGATGGATGTGATCCCACCTCTGATGTTTTGGAGATTCGTCATAATTGTTCATTTGCAAAATTACTTCGTAACAAAAATCTGATTGTTCACAAAAGTAATCTGAAGTCGATATTAAAAAGATGCTGGAGTTTCTAATTGACAATATCTATGTGATATTTGGAGACAAGGTCTTCCAACAATATATTGGAATTCCCATAAACAGACCTTTTTTATATTTATACGGAGCATGATTTGTTCATAATCTCTTACATGGAACGAAGAAAACACTGTGTGCTCTTAACTCGACATTTTGATATATCGACGACGTATTGTCAATTAACAATGATTATATTTCTATTCTTATGACAAATTCATATATACCGGTGAGCTTGTGATAAAAGATAACCACAGAGTCTGACACATTTGTTTCATATTTGGATATTTTTACTAGAAAAAGACATTGATAGTAATCTAAAAACCAAGCTCTATGATAAACGTGATGACTTTAATTTTTTAATCGTCAACTTCCCTTACTTATGCAGCAATATACCCGTATAATCTGCATACGGGGTCTATATCTTTATTAGCTGATTCGAAACGCAAGAGCATGCTCTACGTATGTAAAATTTCTGAAACGAGGTACATGTAAGCTGTTGACAAACAATTTTATATCAGAAGTCTCGTTTAAAGTCATCACTTCGTAAGTTCTATGGTTGATACATGGATCTTGTCAGCAAATACAATATATAATTTAGTCAAACGGTGACGTTTTTCATACTAATTGCTCATTATTTACACATCAGGTCCATCATTGGATGCTGGAACTTGATTGACATTTACTCAGTGGTCCCTGTGTATATCCTGTACACTCTGTTTGGCACTCATGGGGACCTTCAAATTAACTTTTGATCCTTTGATGTTTACCGAACATGGTAACTGAGAAACTGTAACGCTATGAAAATTTTTAGCTTGATAATGTATGAATTAAACATAGCTTTAGTATTTACAAGGATTATAATCAACATTTTTCAAAAAATTCAAATTTTTGAAACTTTTTTTGAATGAAATTTTGGTTTTAATTTTAATATGCTAAACGGGTAAAGCTAAAGTGGATATGTTACTCATTAAGTTTAGAGCAGCACTGTGTGAAGTTATTAAATTTTGAAAAATATTCATAAATGTTTCTAATTATGGGCTGTTTATATTTTTCTTTGTTATTAAGAATTTAATTTACAAGCAATCTTTTTTTTTTTTTTTTGCATGTTTGGCGGTAACAAAATTCTTTTAATATCGATTATCATGGATAAATCTAGATATTTTTTTCATAAAATGTAGTTTATATTTCTTTTTTTAATAGATTGCACCCTGCCATTTGGATGAATGAATACATTCTTAATTGTTGTTACTGGAGTTAATTTAATTAACACATGCACTAACATCTAAAATAATCCTTGTTTTAATATTTGAATTTATATTATGATATCAAAATATTTTTTTTAATTGGTAGAGGTGTTTTCAATATTCAAACATAAATAAATATACGAGGGTTGTCCTAAAAAGTCGTAGACAGGGAAAACAGTAAAGTTTCTCTTTGGTTAATTAAAATTCTTTTCATGTCATAATAAAAAGTAACATTTTATGATCATGTATTTCAAGTTATATGATGATATCACATTTAATAAGAAAATTATGAAGAAATAAAGAAAGCATGTTAGTGTACGGCGCACGAAAGCAAGCGTAAATTACGTCTCTTATAACGTCATGATCTCTTTGTCTGCTTCACTCGTGTCTATTACTATTCGATATTTTTAAAAAGTAATAGACCACTCTTGACCAACTGACTTATTTGAATTCACTACTGTCCGTTTGTTTGTTTTTTTTAAAGCAGATTCAAATTTCAGTCAAAATTTAGTCGAAAGATCTATTTACATTGTAGGCAGCAGAGAAAACACATTGTTTGACGTCGTTTGCGGTCCAGATTGACCCCAATTGTCTGTGTTCAGCAGTACTCTACATATACTTCTTACATGCCGTAACTATTGTCGGTATAGAGAAAAAAACTCTCATTGAATATCGTGCCATTTAAAAATAACTTCTTTATTGAAACCTGGTGTGTAATGTCATTTCTTTATTCTTTTTTCCCTCTCTGATGTATATAAAGCATATCCAACACAATTTATTACATCTCCGTGCGCTGCTTACGCGTTTGACGACGTCATTTTCATCAACCTCAATTCAAACGATACTATGAAAATCATGACACCAATCGTCTGTTTCTAATGCTATTTCTATGAAATTTTGACATATTATTAAGATTTTGATTCTGGTTTCAGTGTTTTAAATTTGAGTTGAATGTATTACATAGTACTACAGAAATAAAAGCAAATGTAACAGTTATATGCGTAAATTATCGTGCGCCGACAGGCCTTATCGGTCTTCATATAAATCGTCCTAATATTATTAATATGAAAGGTATATATTTAAAAATTCATAATTTTAAAGAACATTGAATATATTATGTCTATGCAAAATTTGGTTAGTATTGATTGCATGATTAAAGAATTATAAACATTGTCTTTGACTTTTTGGGACAACCCTCGTACTCTCAGATTATTTAGACTTTACTTCCAACTTTTTAATTCTAATTTTAAATTGTCTCAAAATCCCCAATACAGGTAAAGTTTGACACCTGGGGTATTTAAATCACTTCCTGTGTATAGGGATTAGGAAACAGATGACCATAGGTAGACTGCTAGCCCCTAAGGCATTCAAATCTGTACAAAATAAGTCCCTCCCTCACCTGAATTTTACCACTCGGTAAAAAATCTCTGCCTTTAAATCAGCAATTCACAAATTAAATTGTGGATACAATGACATTATTTGTAAGTACAGTCTATCTTTGGGTCAGATATTGACTTGTGTTTTGTAAAAATAAATCTAAGCCTTCTACATATTTTATATTAAAATGTCGCCAGATTGCCCCATTTAGCGTATATTCTTGAAAATATACTCCACGACAGCTGTTTAACTTTAAATCTATCAGTAAGTAATGCAGCGCGTATCATTAATGTCATACATGTACATGTATATCAAATTCCAAATATCATATATGTAAAATCACAATTTTCTGTCCGCTCTGAAAATTTACGAGAGGAATTGAAAATATTAAATTATTCAAAGAATACAGACCTTTGATAACACCACAAATCTTGCAGAGATAAAATTTCATGTGTAAGATTTCCACCTCAGTGTCTAGGTTTTTTTTTTTTAGCTATTTATGCTTTACCTTGGAATATATGTTTTATTATGACTTATTCTGATCAATAAATCAGCTTTTGAATGAGTATCTGGCGCTGAAAACACCATTTAGCATTTATTTCTCTGAAATATGTTCTTTAGACTAGAAATAATAGATTTGAAGAAGTAAAGTTAATTCATGGGAGTTGTACCATACCTTTTGGCATTGAGCAGTGCAGACTTTGTCAAAAGAAATTGAAAGAAGATGGGGGATAAGAAGGGCAGAATGCCTATAGGGGGACAGATAGGAAGTGAAAAATTTAATCTCAATTATATTTAAATTTTATTTCATATTTCACCTAATATCAAAGTATACTTAATGTAAAATCTCTATAATTTACAAAAATCTCACAAAGACTCAAAATATTTGTCTATGAAATAAGCATTCTGCCCGCCTTATCCCCCCATCTCCTTTACTTGAATTATTTGAATTTTTGTTTCTCTCTCTCAATCAACGTTCAGATTTCATTCCAAGTGAAAACTTTTTCTTCAATTTACATCATTGTAAAGATTGTGAGTGTACTTTTTGAACAAAATACTGTTAAAACATGTATAAACATAATTCCTTAAGCATAACAAGTAATTGACATGGCAAGACATGTTTTTGTAAACCGTTATTTGGTAAAAATGAGTTATCTCTCTTTCCCCACCTCCCTCGTTCTCTTTTCTATGTCTCTCTCTCAAATAAAAAAAACTGTACTCGATATTTAATTACCAGTTTAGTTGTTTGTCAACAAAAATTAGCAAAAAAGTTGAACAGTAAAACAACATTTTTTTCATCAAATTTGTTGTTAGCTTTCGTAGATTATTTGTAAGACAACTATACATGTAGCTGATTTTTATAGAAGTTCTGTGGAGTATTTAACAAAGAAATTGAGGACATTCTAGTAGACAAAAGGGGTTTTTGTCATATTGGATGCGGTTAAAAGGTTATAAGCCAAATCTTAATATTATTCAACCCTAATACATGTATCAGTAGCAATATATTTTTTAAACTTTATTTTCCAAGAAAAAGACATGGATCTCAAAATAACAAGGACATACAGTATATAGATATAAAGAACAGTATTCAAGCTCAGAAGTCCATAAAACAATATAAAATAGGATCAGAGCAAACGCGGACCTCCAAAACATCAGAGGTGGGATCAGGTGCCATGGAGGAGTGAGTGTAGTCAGGATACCCTACCGACCGGTTACACCCGCCGTATGCTCCTTGTCTTGATCGCCAAAAAAACGGAAGCATTTGACTCAGTGATGAATTGTATGACAATTTTGCTGATTTGCTGACAAGGTCATATCCTGTATCGACCATAGAACTTACAAAATGATGACTTTAAACGAGACTGCTGATATTATTGTTCAATCAGCTTGTTTGTCAATAATTTACCTCGTTTTAGAAATTGTTCATACGTAGAGCATGCTTTTGCGTATGGAATCAACTAAGAGATATACACTCCCTATGCAGTTGATAAAAGTATATTGCTGCAAATATAAGGGAGGTTGACGATTGAAAAAGTAAAAGTCATCGCGTTTATCGTAGACCTTGGTTGTTATATCACCAATAACGTCTTTTTCAAGTAAAATATCTAACTATGAAACAAATGTGTCAGACTCTTAGGTATCTTTTATCTTAAGCTCACCAGGATATATCGTATCGACATGATGGCTGAAATAACCATTGTTAATTGACAATACGTATACGTCGTCGATATATCTAATTGTCAAGTTGGGGGTCACAACAAGTGTTTCTTCTTTTTTGCATATAAGATTTTAGACACGTTCTGATGAATACAAAAATAGGTCTGCTAATAACGGGGCGCAATTGGTACCCACGGGAATTCCAAAAGATTGTCCAAAAACCACATAAATTTTCTCAATCAGAAACTTCTTTTTCTTGCATCTGTTTGATGTCAACTTCAGAGTACTTGTGTGTGCAATCAGAATGTTTTAACAAAAAAATTAAAAATGACCAATGACAAGGTGAGTAACTTTACGAGTTCAATTTTTTCCTGAAAAGGCAGATGTCAATGATATCAAAAAGCCTGGACTTTAATTTATCGTGGGGAATGGTTGTGTATAAAGTTTAAAAGTCAGTTATATCCATAAAATCCGCATGCCTTATTGGATCTACAAATAAACCTTTGCAAAGAATATTGGTGTTACATAATTGTCTCATTCAAAAGAAAATTAAAAAAAGAGGTCATTTAAGACCGTTTTCGAAAGATGAAAGGAAATCATACAGCCTCTTTAGGGGACCAGCTTCGTAAACAGCTATCACAAGTTTTCTGAGTTGTTCCCTGGTCAAGTCTAAGATTTCAACTCCTCGTTTTTTACTCTTTTTGTTGGCACTTTCTTCTTTTGGCTTAAATGCTTGTAGTTGTGCAGGGCTTAGCGATTCTACAATCATGTCTTCAAGATCCCCTTCACGCCATACAAACACATTCCTTGATTTTAATATATGAGAGAGCCTTTCAAAACCCTCTGGCTTATTTAGGAATTCATTGAGAGACCTATGATGAAAGTTTTTGAAGTTAAAATACTGCTCGGAAAATGGAGAGAGAAATTCTTCTTCCAATCGAATTTTTTGTACTCTCTTTTTATCGTCCATTACTCTGACGTGAGCGTTTCTATCGAGCATGAGGCAACACTGACGATCGATTAGATTACAATAATCTATTGTATTCTTCTCTGCACTCTTGGATTGTATGCATATTATGTGATTCCCTAGTACTGTATCAGCTTTTTGAAATTTAGATGTTTCCTTTTCATCAGCATTTGGGCTGTTGATAGTTTCCCAAATGTAGCTGAAAAAGGCATCCAGAAATATTTTATCTCTTTTTCCTTCCACGCCAATCACCTTAAAAGAAAACAACAGTTTCTTCATATCATCTAAATCTAGAATTTGGTCACTCAATCCTCTGATAGAGCGAACTTGATGGATTATGTCGATATCACCTTTATAATTTTTAACCCTTTTTCTGGAGCAAACGTTGATTTTAGGCACAGTCCAATTGTTAATGAAGGCATGGCTATGAGATACGATGATAAACACACGTGCTTCTCTCGTCCGAAGAAGGATATCACGCATGCGCTCTATCATTTCAGGATGCATGCCAGTGCCTGGTTCTTCCAAGCAAATAGTTTTGAATTCCTTACAGGCCAAAATCAGGCAAAAATGGATCGCTTCGATGACGCCTACAGGTGTCTTCAGTAATGGTTGATTGTTAACTGTGATTTGAGAATCCACTATCTCCACATTGTACTCGATTGGATAGCAAAGATAATTTAGTGTTTCTAAGAAGATTTTATCCTTTTGAAATCTGGGAAGCAGTGCCTTCATTATTTCAGCTCTTTTATTGGCCTCCTTGTAGGTATCTTCTGCTTTACTCTGGGGAATACTTCTCGTCCACTGCAGGGGACTAACCGACCTCACAGAAAATGTAGCCACAAAAGACTCCTCGATTCCTTTTAAAACCTTTTCTGTTGGAATTTCATCACCCTCTTTTATTGTTCTAAACGATGAGTCCCCAATTCGTTTGTACAGTACGTCCACCTCTTTAGATATGTTTTCCAAATAATTTTCTTCCTCTCCTGTTTTCAACAAAGAAAATTCATTTTCATGAAGTTCAAAATCGCAAACCTCAACATTATCACATGAAAGTTTTTGGTTCTGTACTGAATACTTGGATACTTGGCACATATTTCTACTTGATCTTATTTCTATGACAAGCTTAAAACATGTTTCTTTCAGCATAAGTACACCTGACCATACATGTAAATCTGCTGTCGACAAATCAAATTTGCAGAAAACAAAGGCGATTTTTGTTGGGTTGAAGGGGTTTGAAATCATTGCATTGCAGCTAGTCGTCATCGAGCGTCGAATCAGTTCCAATATTGCTGATTTTCCAGTCGAGTTTCCACCGAACAGAAAAGTGGGCCCTCTCTCAAACTGAACTTCCTGAACATCCCGAAAATGAACAAAGTTCTTGAACACCACTGATCGCAGCATCTAAAAAATAAGAATCTGATATTATGGATTAATTGTTAATTCCATAAATCTTTGTATATTGTTAGAAGTCCTCGCAATAGGCATACGAAATACAATACGTATTTATATTCTTAAAATACTAGTAATGTTTTTTTTTTTTATTTTGTGTGACCTTAAAAAAACAGAGAAGGGACCCGACACATATCATATGCCATAACATGGATATAACACACATGGTTTTTTTAATAAGTATAATTACCTGGTGTGTGATTTTCTTATTGTTAATAATTGAATAAAATACTGTCATAAAATTAGATTATGTTAAAAAATGACAAGAAATGTCAAACGTGTGAAAGATTGAACTTGATTATTTTAGTTTTACTACACCTGAAATTTATCACCTATAATGTACATGTACTAGTAATTTCCTATTTTTAACAAAGTAGAGCGTGAACTTGATGAAACAAGAATTTCAGCTGTCTCGTTTAAAGTCATCAAGTTCTATATGGTCGATATAATGACCTTGTCAGCAAATTATCATTGAGTCAAATGCTTAGTGAGGTTTTTCATACTAATTGTTAGTCTATTGTTTATACAATTGACGACGGATTTTCCGTTAATTCCCGATCATGACAAGGAGCACAAAGCGGGTGTGACCGGTTGGCAGGGGATGCTCACTCCTCCGTGGCACCTGATCCCACCTCTGATGTTTTGGAGGTCCGTGTTTGCTTTGCTCCTATTTTGTATTGTTTTATGGACTTTTCATCTACAATACTGTTCGTTATCTCCATATGTTTCATTGATAAGGTTTTTTGTGACAGTCATTTAATTCTAGACTTACAGCTGTTTAGCTGATAAGGAAAATAAACATTTGATCCAACTGTAAAATTCAATACGTTGTTTTGACCTAACAGGGAAGATAAATTATTATAACCAACAGTCAAACTGAATATCTACAATGTAGTGTCGATTTTTGTAGTGCATACATGCCATAGAAATAAAAAAAAATGGAATGATATTAGAATTATAGATTAAGATGCAGGGTGTGATGCTGGAAACAATTTACATATTCACAAGTTCATTTGCCTTTATTATACCCCGCTTGAAAAGTGGGAGTATATATAGTGATCGGGATGTCTGTCTGTACGTCCTTCCGTTACGCTTTTGGATAGCCATCTCTTATCCGCAACTCCTCTTATACCACTGAAATGTTTAACGAGACTTTCAAAGATTCTTTGTTACAGTGTATCTAAGGCCACTGTTTACCTTCTATTTTACTTTTTGAACAGAGACATATTTAGGGTTTCCCATAGTTAAATACTGACACTGTCATTTTCTTATATGAAATATTGAAGAGTACCCATCTTTTATCCGCATCTCCTCCGATATCACTAAATAAATTTAATGATATTTTCACAGATTCTTTATTACATAAGTAATGTCATTGTGCACCTCCTATTTTACTTTTTGGTCTGAAACCTATTTCAGGTCTCCCGGTGCAAATGATAAAAAAAATTCTATATACTAGATGTAGCATACGAGATTCCACTCAATAGGTTTGCCTTTTTTTTTTTATCTCGGATTACCTTGTCTTGAAACTTTATCTTTTCTTTAAAAATTAGAAGACTCTGAGGTCTCCTTTGTGCCTTTTAAACAGGAATTTCCTGACAGTACATGTTTGATATAAAATTTTTAGTCTGTTTTGTCATCATTAATGCTTTAAATTCAATATTTGAGCTGATCAATTAAATAAAAAAAGGAATATGATGAGAAAATTGGAGAAATACGAGTATCGGTCATTCAGTTTTATTCTATTGCATGCACATGCAGTGACATTGCATCACGTACCGGCTTTCATAATGATTGCTTAAACAGCCGTGATAAATATCGATTTTTCATTGACTTGTTAATTTACCGAAATTCACGGTTGCAATATTTTGGTAAGTCACTATTGAAGAAAATGCCATAACAAAAATGTTCCTCATTTGTTCAACGCATTTGTCCCGCAATATGCAGAAAAATGAAAAGTTTTAACTCACCATTATCGCTTCGCGCTTCTGAAGCGTGAATGTTTTTTGTAAACTAAATTACGAGGACTTTGTCACGGGAAATAACTCTAAAATTCATTTTAACAAAAGGAAGGTAAGCGATGCATTTTTTTTTAAATTGTCATCGTCCTAAAGCTTTGAAATGATTGGTACGTATGTGATTATATCATGCAATACTGCCCTATCTTGTCCTGTTGACATATTAAAAAAGATGTCAAAAATATGTTCATCTCTCTATAAAGTTTAAGATTTGATAAAGTTTTAAACAAGTTTTCTTTGATGTTTGCAATAATATTTTGCTTATTGTGTGTTTTTGCCATATGGAAATTTTATATGAGATGTAATCAGAGACTCTATCGAGACGAGTTTACATATACATGTATGTATACATATCGTACAATACTGAAACTTGAAATGGGGCACTGGGAGCAAAAATGTCAAAATATTCAGTACATGCCATAGAAATAAAAATGGAATGATGTTAAAATTAAAGATAAGATGCAGGGTGTGATGTTGGAAACAAATTAAATAAGCTTTTATTATACCCTGCTTGAAAAGTGGGAGGGTATATAGTGATCGGGATGTCCGTCTGTACGTCCGTCAGTTACGCTTTGGGGTACCCATCTCTTATCCGCAACTTCTCTCATACCACTGAAATGTTTAATGAGACTTTCACAGATTTTTTGTTATTTTAGCCCACTGTCCACCTCCTATTTTACTTTTTAAACAGAAACATATTTCGGGTTTCCCATAAAATTACTGACACTGTCATTTTTTTTAAGTAAAATATTGAAGGGTACCCATCTTTTATCCGCATCTCCTCCGATATCACTGAATAAAATTTAATGATACTTATTCACAGATTCTTTATTACATAAGTAATGTCATTTTGCAACTTCTATTTTACTTTTTGATCTGAATCTTATTTCAGGTCTCCTGGTGCAAAACATGGATTTGCCAGTATAATCATATGGTAGGTGGGGGATTATTTAGTGAGCTCACTGTTCACAGTACCTCTTTTTTATATAAAAACTAGAGGTACTGTGAGCAATGAGCTCACTAAATGATACCCCCCGCATCCCATATGATTTTAATGGAAAAGTCCATGTTTTGCTGTGGCCGGGAAACCCAAAATATGTGTCGGATCAAAAAATAAAATAGGAGGTGCTCAATGGCAATATTTAATAAAGATTCTGTGAAAGTTTCGTTAAATTTCACTCAGTGGTATAAGAGGAGTTGCAGATAAGAGATGGGTACCCAAAGCGTAACAGACAGACGGACGGACGGACATACCGATTACTATATACCCTCCCACTTTTCAAGCGGGGGGTATTAAAAGATATATATATATATATATATATATATATATATATATATATATATATATATATATATATATATATATATATATATATATATATATATATATATATATATATATACTAGATGTAGCATACGAGATTCCACTCAATCAAATTGCCTTTTTTTAAATCTCGGATTACACTTTGTCTTAAAACTTCATCTTTTAGTTAACAATTAGAACACAAAGACTATAACGTGTCCTTTATGCCTTTTAAACAGGAATGTCCTGACAGTACATGTTTGATATATAAGTTTTAGTCTGTTTTGTCATCAATAATGCTTTAAATTCAATATCTGAGCTGATCAATTCAATAAAAAAGGAATATGATGAGAAAATTGGAGAAATAATACCATCGGTCATCCAGTATTAATCTATAACATGTACATGCAGTGACACTGCAAATTAGCTAATTCATTATGCTTGCTTAAACAGCCGTGATAAATATCGATATTATATTGCCTTGTTAATTAAGAAGAATTCACGGTTGCAATATCTTGGTAAGTCACTATCGAAAAAATATCATAACAAAAATGTTCCAAATTTGTTAAACGCATTTGTCCCGCAATTATTAGAAAAAGAGAATAGTTTGAACTCACCATTGGTACTTCTGAAACGTGATTGTTTTATTGTGAAACGAGTTGTCACGGGAAATAACTCTAAAAAATCATTATAACTAAGAAAGTTAAGCGATGCATTTCCCCCATCCCCCCTTTTTAAATCATGTACGTCCGAAAGCCTTTAGAATGAAAATTTATTGGCATGTTTATGATTATTTCATGCAATACTGCTCTTTCTTGTCTTTATGTTGTGGAAAATTTAAAAAAAAATAAGAGAGATGTCAAAAATATGTGAATCTCCATTTAAACTTAAAGTTTAAAATTTTGCCAGGTTTTGAACAAGTTTTCTTTGATGTTTGAAATAATATCTTGCTTTTTGTGTGTTTTCGCCATATAGAAATATAAGATGAAATCAGAGATTCAATTGAGACAGATTTACATACATGTGTACAAATACAAACAATCCTGAAACTTTAACGGGGCACTGATATACCAGATAATTTATAATATACATGTAACTGTGTGTGACGTGTGTCAGAAAGAATAAGTATGAAGATTTAGATGTATTCGTTTTCTAAAGGTGCAGAACTTGACACTTTGTTTATTATCTTGCTTTACGTACGTTACCTGAGAAGACAATGTATTTGTTACATGTATAAATTCTTGTGCATAACTTTCAGAGGATCGGCTTTCTTGTATCCCCATCGCTGTGACAACATGGCGGCAACAACGACGAAAGACAAAAGGATAATATCGATAATTAAGGAAAGCTCACTTGAGCCTTTGGCTAGGATGAGCTAATAAAACATATTTGAACAAGCGGATTTCTTGTTTTCTGTACATGTGTCCTAACCAGTCACATATCATAAATTCAATACACATGTACAAATTTACAACTGATGATTTTTTTATGTAAGTATATATAACTGATGTGTGATTTTACTGATTGTTAATAATAAAATTAAATCATGTCATAAAATTGTTTTGTTTTTTTTAACGGAAAAACCCAGTAACATATTATATTTACAATATACATGTACATATAAATTTGATAAACTAATAATTCTTATCTGTAAGTCAACATACATGATGTGTAACTTTACTCCTTGTTAATGATTGTTAATGAAAATGAATGAATGAAAATCCTGTCATAAATTTGTTTAAAAATATGTAAATGTGTATATATTTATTAGCAATGTTAATGCTAAAAACCTGTTAAAAAGACGGAGAGTATGTAAATTTATTATTTTGTTTTCCTACTGAAAATTATAACATATAGTGCAATGTCCTAGTGTAAAATTTTTTCAATTTATTATTTATTTTATTTCTTGATAAGTTTTTTTTTAGTGACAGGCATCTGATTTGAGACTTAGAAACACTTCCTGCTTTTTAGCTGAAAGGAAAAAGAAAAGATTTAAGGAAATAGTGAAATAAAAGCCGTGGTATTGATCTTACAAGGAAGAGGAAACATTTAACCCACCAGTAACATTAAACACATAATATCATTTTTCATTGTATGTACATGCCGTGGAAATTAAAAGGAATGGTACATCATATCAAAAATACAGGATGTAATGTTGATACAGTCGATAAATTCATTTACAAGTATTTCTATCTCTAAATTAAAACAATGAAAATGACGAAAGAAAGCAAAATAATAAACATGATTCCACTTTTTGTACTTTTTGCATAGTTTACATTTTTTCCTCTTTATGTTGTAATTAACATTTTCTTAACACAGAAAACATAGATACTATTAGTTCAAAGTTATGGGATACACAGACGCCACAGGAAAATAAAACAATTTTGTTTTATCTGAATTTTCTCATTTTTATGCAAATTTTTATCGATATTAGAGCACATTTTGTTTCAGAAAACAAAGAGTGCAAGCTTGCCTATCTGCAAGATTTATATACATGTATTTCAGTCACCAGTATCAGATGCATCTTATGTCTAAAAAATCTCAGATAGGCAAGCTTGAGCATTTCCTGATTCGAAAAGAATCTCAAATTTCACGAAATTCCACCAGAATTGAGGAAGCTCGGGAAAATGTCCCACTTCTGCACCCTCAAGTGATCACTGTGCAAGCTTTGAATCAAAAATAGTACTGCATTTAAAGGAAGAATCATCTTTTAAATTTTAACTCTGCTCTGATTTTTACATCAAATAAGGAGCCAGATTCGGCCAATACCATACCTTTTCCTTTCCTGAAGATATTATTTTTCCTGTGATATTATTTTTTCCTGGCGATACACGTGATATTATTTTTTACTTTCCTTCCTTGTCATTCATGTTCTAATTTCTCTTGACGACTACCATTTTTTTAATCCCACAGATTTGATCTTCACAACTTATATGCTCAATTATTTAGGAATATAACTGGACAACTAAGAGCATAGGTCATTCAGTTCTACTCTATAACATATATTGATACCTTAACGCATAACATAACTACATTATGTACTCTCAAAACTAGTGAAATTCATACTGTTTATTCGGCAACTCGTAAAATCTATAATTTCAGGCACAATACCTTACAATTGGTATATTAAAAATAGCATTCGTGCTTGCATTTACGAGTATTTTGAAATAATAGAGTGACAAAGTAGGAAAATTAATTTACCTTTGCGAATCTAAGACAATACTTGATTCTCATATACAGTGAATTGTTAAAGTATCTAGAATTCTTCACGGGAGATAACTCTTAGATTTATAAAAACTAATAAAGATGTGCAATGCCTGACTTTTTTCCGAAAAATTCTTCTATGTCTTCTAGCTATTAAGTATTTTTATACATGTATTATTATTTGACGTAAATCTGCTCTTTCTTTTCTTATTTATATGTCATTAATTCTTGATACAAAAAAGAAAAGAAAAAGAAGACAACTTCATTCCTTTCAGAATGGATTTTATAAATGGATAT
This sequence comes from Saccostrea cuccullata, assembly GCF_032062105.1. Classification (NCBI taxonomy): domain Eukaryota; kingdom Metazoa; phylum Mollusca; class Bivalvia; order Ostreida; family Ostreidae; genus Saccostrea; species Saccostrea cuccullata. Next base: position 127,543 of record NW_026932690.1, read on the forward strand.
AAACAGTTGAGAAATCTAATTATTTTTAAAATTACAAAAATACGATAAAGGCTTCGTTAAAAGCGTTTCCTTTGATATTTGTTTATTGTGCGTTTTCACAATTCAAAAATGTGAGATGGTATCGAAAACTGTATAAATCGTGATTGTATTACATACGAGGGCTGTTCAATAAATAATGTCCTGATCCCTATGACATACACTTTAGCAATCATATGTTATTAAGCTTGACTTTCTCGTATGATTTCATCTTTAATGAATTGATAACAGTTAATGTGACCACTTTCCATCGCATAATTTTATTGTGAGTAGCTGAAGAACAAGGACTATTCGAGACACTGCATTAAAATGATTGGTAAAGAATCAGTAAACTAGAGTGAAATTAAACGCTTCATGAAAGCTGCTGTAAAACGTGGTCAGAATCCCAGAGAAATATTCAATGAAATATGGGAAATTTACAGCAACCAATATCTAATATATGTTTTATAGACACATGGGCATGTGGATTTCAATGAACGAAAATTATATAATGGGCATTAAAAATGGGTTCCGTCCTTGGCGACAAAAACATACAACAACCAATGTACTGTTTACCAAAATTCAACAAATTATAACTGATGATGTTTTATTATTGGAGGAGTCTAGAAAGCAAAATTTTTGAAAAAAAGTGCAGGAACCTACTACATTAAATATCTTCATGACAGCGTCCAAATCCAAACGTCCTTAAGAGTGAAGGAATTTTGGGGGATAAAAAGAAAGTTAATGTTTTGTCACACGAACACTATTCGCCAGATCTTCCAGTACTTGACTTGTTTTATTTTCCAAACATGGAAAAACACCTTTCAGAAGGAAATAAAAAGTACAGGAACTCATAGGATCTGCTATATTCCAGTATATGAAGGGTCATACTCAAAAATGTGTTCTTAAAACAATCAGAAAGTGGTTAGAAATGTTACGGACATGTATTTTTATTAAAAGAGAACATTTGAGTGAAATCATTAATACTAAATACAGTAATTGAATACCGTTTTTTGCTTCTTTCCCAGCACAGAGGACGTTATTTGTTGAACAGCCTCGTATATGTATACGAAAAGAAACACTACTGTAACTTAATCCAAGGCAAGTTGATGTGCACCACAAGAAAAATAACCGCAAATGCAGTCATACAATATACATTGTATATTGTATTTCAATAGATGATTAGCTTTTTTGATATATTTTGCATGAAATTACAAAAATTTTACCAAGATCAATAACATCAAAACAATTTATCTTATCTTTCCCCAAGATGAATAAAAGTCCTGGGCTTTACATATCATAGACAGATGCTTTTTTCACTTTAACAAAACTTGTATATGAAATATATGGAGATAACGAACAGTATTCACGCTCAACATTGCTTTAAGCAATACATATCAGGAGAAGAGCAAACACAGACCTCTAAAACACCGGATGCTCACCGGTCATACCAGCTGTGTACTCCTTGTTATGACCAAAAAATAACAAAAATCCGTCGACAATTCAGAGTGTAAATAATTAATGGACTAACAATAAGTATGAAAAATAATAGTCAAAATCATATGTCAGTTTTAAATATTTTTAATATTCCAGAGAACCAAAATGATTTTGAACTACCATATGTATATAGGATTCCGAAACTTCATAAGAATCCTTACAAACAAAGATACATTGAAGGTTCCAGTAAATGTTCAACCAAGCCTCTCTCTTTACTCCTCACTAAGATATTGACAGTAGTGAAGGAAAAACGTCAATAGTATTGTGCAACAATATATTTAAGAAGTGGTGTGAATCAGATGTGGATACTCAAAAATTTCAAAGAACTTTTGGACAATTTGAAATCACAAGATTTTACCAAAATAAACAGCTTAAAAAATATTTTAAACCTACGAGTTTTCAACTTATAGACAAACATTCCCCACGAAAAATTAAAGTCCAGGCTTTTTGATATCATTGACAGCTGCTTTTCAATAAAATGGAACGCGTAAATTTATTTACTTGGTCATTGGTCATTTGCAAAATTATTTTATTAAAACTTATTCTGATTGCACCCACAATTACTCTTAAGTTAACATCAAAAAGATGCTTAAGTTTCTGATTGGCAATATCAATGTGGTTTTTGGAGACCAGGTCATCCAACAATTTTTGTATTCATATGAAGCAGAATTTGTGCAAAATCTTATGCGTGAAAAGAAGAGAACACTTGCTGTGGCCTTAAGCTCAACATCTAGATATACATGTATCGACGACGCATTATCAATTAACAATGGTAATTTCCATTCCCATGTCGATGCGATATATCCTAGTGCGCTTGAGATAAAAGATACCACAGAGTCTGACACATCTGTTTCATATTTCGACATTTTACTCGAAAAAGACAATAATGATAATCTAACAACCAAGCTCCATGATAAATATGATGACATTAACTTTTCTATCGTCAACTTCCCTTACTTATGCAGCAATATACCTTCATCACCTGCAGACAAAGTTTGTATATCTCAGTTGATTTGATACGCAAGAGCATGCTCTACGTATGAACAAAAAAATATTTCTAAAACGAAGTAAATTATTGCCAAACAAATTTATGAAACAGTAGTATTAGCAGTCTTGTTTAAAGTAGCCAGTTCTATGCTGGACACAATGACCTTGTCAGCAAATACAATTTATCATTGAGTCAAATGCTGATCGACTGACATTTTTCATACTAATAGTTATCTATTATTTATATACTGAATTGGCGACAGTTTTTCCCGTTATTTCCCGATTATGACAATGAGTACACAGTGGGTGTGACCGGTCGGCAGGAGATGCTCACTCCTCCATGGCACCTGGACCCACCTCTGCTGTATTGGATGTCCGTGTTTGCTCTGCTCCTATTTTGTATTGTTTTATGGACTTTTGATCTTAAATACTGTTCGTTATTTCCATATGTTTAATTTCACTGAACTCAAGATTTTGAGATTTTGTCTTTATGTATAAATTATTGAGATAACGAACGTTTATGAGCTCAAAGGTCATTGAAACAATAACAATCAGGAGAAGAGCAAACACAGGCTATCCCTAAAATAATACACTTGATGTGGGATCAATGTGTAAATATTCCCATAACAATAAGTATAATCAAAGTACTGAGACAGTACTGAAAGACGGGGTCAAAAATAATCTTCATGCTAGATTTAACAAATGTGATTTTTTTTCTTACGAGTTTTAATAACAACTTTATTTTTTTCATTAACATACTAAAAACAAAACTATGAATAATATACATTCAAATTTTTCGGTCACTGGAAACCCTGAATCGTATAATTTTTCCGGAAGTAAACTCCTTGTCATGATAGTTTTAAATTATCAAAATAAAGGGTAGACAAAGGTTCATATCAAAGTTTGATACAAAATGTTTATGTTTTACACAATTCAATGTGTAAATATGTGTTATCACCATATTTTTACAATAAGTATAAAAACGACAGTAAGCATTTGACTTAATGACGGATTGTATACTCTGACAAGGTCAAAGCATCGACCATATGAAATGTTGAATTTAGACGAAACTGCTGATATTTTTTGTTTTCTCAACCCTTTTTGTCCATACGTTTCCTCGGTTTGGAAACTGTCATACACACACATGTACATACATTGAGAATGCTCTTGCGTATCCAATCAATACGGAGACGTAAACCACCTACACAGGTGATTTACGTATATTCAGACTCTGTGGTATCTTAAATCTCAAGCTCAACAGAATACCGGGTAATCTACCTAGGCTATATCATGGGAATCGCAATAGATTGTTGGAAGACCTGATATCCAAAAACAACATAAATATTGTCAATCAGAAACTCAAGCATCTTTTTGATGTCAACTTCAAAGTTCTTGTGTGTACAATCAGAATGTTTTTTTAACAAAACTATTTTGCGAATGACTAATGAAAAGGAAAATAAAATTAACGAGTTTCATTTTAATTGAAAAAGCATTTGTCAATGATATTAAAAAGCCTGGTCTTTAATTGATCGCGGGCAATGGTTGTGTATATAGATAAAAAAAATCGTTAGTTTTTAAGCTGTTGATTTTTGGTAAAATCTTGGATTTCAAATTTTCCAAATGTTCCTTGGAAAAGAATGAAAAGAGGCCCACTGGACTTATAGGTCACCTGAGTATTATGTTACAACAATTGAATTTGATTCGTGTTTTAAAGCAGTGGCCATGAAATTCACAATTCTGAAAAAGGCAGCATTACTTATCATAACGTCTATACACTTAGCATGCTTACTCTGGTTACTTAATTAATACTCAGAGGTAGATCAGAGTACCAAAGAGAAAATGCATTTCCACTTTAAAACCAGTTATGCACCCCACCCTACCCCACAGGAACCAATGACCCTGGTGCCCATATTTCAAACTTTGGAAATTAAATCATAAATTTTATTTCATCATAAATGTTTGATTATAATACTAAAGAGCAGTTTTCATTAATTTATTTTCAGAATATGTAACCCCACCCATCCCCAGTATCCCTCAACCAGGGGCCCTGAATTAATCATTTTGGAATAGGCACCTTTCTACTTCATAAATATGTACTAAGATCATTGGCATAATACCGTTGCAGAGAAGAAGCTGAAAATGTTCAAATGTTAAGGCACAACGCACGACGACGGACGAAAACAGATACCAATAGGTCACATGAGTTTACTCAGTTGACCTAAAAATAACTGAACAAGCTTCTAAATAGGGCCTACTTAATCAAGTTGAATGGCAAGAGCATGTTCAATTCTACGTACATACAACTTCTAAAACGAGACAAGCTTCCGACATAGATGATTAAATAAGATAAAATTTCACAAATTCAATGTTCGATAATATGACCATTTTGGCAAATGCAATCTATGGTTAAATCGAATATCCTCATAATTATGCATCATAATTGTCTATACTTTTCCGTTTTCTTGATCCTGACAAGGACCCTGTGACCAGTTAACAGGCATGCTCACTTCTACCTGGCACCTGATCCCACTCCTGATATACTACATCAACATTTTTGAGTCATCAATACATCTTGTCGTCATCGTACAAGATTGAATTTCAAAACAATTTTTGAGGTTATGAAATATTTTTGCATAGGAAGTGTAAATAAAGTCTTACTGCCTATTCTGTACATATTTTTATTTTGAATAGCAAAATAGCGAGCAGAGAAGAGAGATGTTAGCGGACCATACGAGTGTTGTATATGTATATCATGTATATTAACCAAGAAAATTCATTTTCCTTTTCTAAGCAGCTGAACAGTACACATGTTGTTATTGAGAGAAAAGGTGGTGTGCATACATACAAAATATATAAATCATTGACGAAAAGAAAGGAAAACTTGACACAAGAAAAATGACACAAGAGATGTATTAATTTTTAATGAATTTTAAATTACCATTTTTTCTGTATGACAATTGATTTTCATAAGATACTTTAATGTTAATTCAAGAATCAATATCTTCTATACGAGGACAATGATGAGAGGGTGTTCTTCTTATTCCAGGTCGTCAGTCGAAAAATCTTCAGGCAAACGCCGACTGGGGTCGGGTAAAAATCGACTTAAATGTTTGTTGTTTCCGGCGAAGTTCTTCTTTCAGCGCGTCATATTCTTCCGCGGTGTATTGTCTCGCTTTTGCGGCCTGAAAAACATTTTATATTCAAAGAAAATCTGGTAAAATGTCAACTTATCTTGCTACGTTTTACGTTTTAATTATCTTTCTAACGTGGAAGATTATTTTAATCAATTTCTCATAATTTTTTTTAGAAAGTGTTTAATATTAAGGAGAACTTGATTTACCCTTTTCCGGCGCACAATAGGATGCTGACCAAACGAAACGTTAAAGGGCCGATGTCGAATTTTCTTTCCGTTTGTTTGGATTCTGACCGATGATGCTGTTAAAAAAACAAGTCATACTTAAAATCAACTACTATATTTTTCTACATACACAATGACATGTCACTACATATATGACACAACACAACTCACTGAATCTCTGAGGAAATATTACCTTTGTGGTCTATTACTATAGGTAACTTTATTACATGGAATGTAGTAAATATATCTATCTAAATAAATGTAGTATTTCTGTACACATAAATGAATCCTAAATGAATCCTACCAGATGATATCCACAGTGTTTTATTTAAATTTGAATAAAAACCATCAAATATCTACATAGCAAAAGGCATATGGTGATAATGCAGTGTAAGGGGAAAAAGCAGTGTTTCTACGGGATGATATTAAAAAGGAAGAGGATATGTATATCTGTATTACACATATATAACTATCCTTTCTGCTTTATGTGATGATAAAAATGAATCTTTTTCGCAATGTCGTTATCAAAAAGCAGAACTAAAACTAGCGAGAGTTGTCGAACCTGTCTGCGGGGCGCTGCGATCGAGGGACTCCGCCTCTCTGTAACTGCTGTTATCGAAATAGTAAGGAATCTCTTTTAATGTCTAGAAATTATTTAAAATTTAAAGAATGTGCCTCCAACAAATTGCGTATATATAAAAACAAATTTTAAATTTGTATTTCCATACCTTAGTGAACTAGAGTTATTGTCCTCCAGGTTCTTTTTTATAGTCTCAATAATATCAATGTCTTTCCTCCGTATCGGCTTTATGAACACCTTTTTACCAGGTATGGGAGCCAAGGGACCCTTTAGGAATATAAAGTAGAAATAATAAATCAATTAAAGAGGTCTGGTTTTCGATATCATTGTTTGAAATCTGTATTTCCAAAGTTCTTTAAAAATACTTCTAGAATTTTGTTTTACTCTCGAGTAAGTTTTACAGAGTATCATCTATATGCATTTAGCAGAAATCATTAGCCCCCTACCTCATGCACATATCGAGGTAGTTTGACAGGTTTCGTGTTCTTTTTCCTCTGAGTTTCGGAAGACATTTTATTATTCCAAGCTTCAAGTCTTTGTTCAAGTCGTAAAAGGTTATCATCGTTAATTTCCGGGTCAATAAAGGTGAAGTCGTGACTAGGCGACATATCTCCATGGCGACCCTGTGAACTTTCACAGACAAGTCGACTGTGGGAAGACTCTCTGCCACTGTCATCCCATGAGACATCCTCCATTCTATCTGGAGTTCTACTGGAACCAACCCCGCTGTCCAGTGTGGACGCCCGCCCTAACTGTGACACAAATGTTCCTTCGTTTGAACTCTGGTACATAATTGTTTCTACTGTAGGAGCAATCTTTGGCGGGTTCCTTGGACGTGTCTGTTGCAGCCTCTTTTTGGCACCCTGGTAACGTTCTTTTTCTAGTTGACGTTGTTTTTCCTTCATTCGAATCAGGAAGAACACACTCCCGGGTCCAAACATGTCTATTAAGGGTCCTTTTTTAAGGTTGGACACACTCCAATCTTGTGTGGGTTCTTTGTTGATTGTTTTCTGGGGACGAGTCTTTTTTGCTCGTTCCTCCTCCCGAAGCATAAACAGAAAGTATCGTATAAGTGGAAGTTCCTTTTTTGGAAGCCATGATAGTCTCAGTTTATATTTTTCTCTGACTGACTCTTTAAGAATTTCAATAACTTTAGGATTGCGTTTTTCTATCAGTCTGTCATAGTTTTTCTGGTCGAGAATGAACACTTCCGCTTCCTGGGAACATTTCACCGTGTAACAGTATGTAGGTAAATCAATCACCGCCTCCAGGTCACCTGTCACAAGTATATATCAGTAAAATCAGTAAATTAGTACAATCAGTTGTACCTTCTGTTGCTTCAGTTTCTTTTCACTTTCTTCAAATTGCAGTTGAATGAATTTATAAATGTACCTCCGTCTCGAAAAGGAAGATATTTTGAACACATTTTTTTCCATTTCATCACGTGAGAAAAGAGAGTCTTACGACTCTCTGTTATTCATGTTTATTAACTTTGATCATTAATAAATCTAATTCAAATGTGTAAATGTTCATGAATTTAAAATTTCTTTTGAATCTCATTATGCTGTGTTTTAGTTACAAAAAGAGAAAAATTTTAACGGATACTTACAAAAGCTATAATTATTGGTTTGTTAAAATCAATTTAAAAACAAACTTTTGCCAATTCCTTCTTTCGTTTTTAAAGCAATTATGAAAAAAAAATGATTTATTCACCCAGATTTAAAATGAATCTTTAGACTATTTTTTTAAAAGCAGATGAAGACACACCTATTATCTCGAAGGCCCCCAGATTACAGACCTCCATGGCGTGTCTCGGCACCTGGGAGGTCCTAGTTTTACACCGGCTCTCGGAGGAGGACATTGAGGACACTGTGGAGGGTGAATACTTTTTATAGTCCTCGAGTTTGGACGGAGATATGCTCAGCTCTCTGTAACAGAAAACACAGTCTGCACAGTGCCTGTTGTAAAACGGAATATTCCAAACCTTAATTCTTATGAAAAGGTCTGATTGGATAGTCTTTGTATTCTATTCCAATAAAAAATAGTGTTTTCAAAACTAACTTTCTTATTTTTGGTTTTGTTTCTTTCCTTAATATTTTCACTATTTGAAATTAAGTAAAATTGCAGCTTTATTTCACTGGTTCACTTCCTTGTGACTACCTGCGTAGTAATTCCCTGGCCTGAGTTCGCTCTAAGTCTTCGGGATCCGCTATCGGGAAATAGTTCGGATACTGCACTGTGTGATACACAGGGTCCATCAGCAATTTCACCTGACCACTATTAAAGAATTCAAACGTTAACAAACAAATAATCATGCTTCATTAACTGTAAAAAAGAAATGTTTTATACGGTATAAAACTGTACAATTATTTGTTTTGCTTCTTTTACATTAAACCTTTCAAGGCCAACCGTGGGATAAATGTATCTTATTAAGTTATTTACATAAACATTTGATTGGACTGGATATTAGAAATTTGTTATTATATAAATGTGATAAAGAGTTGATTTAGCAGATGCTTTATGATCTCAAGTTGTTTTTATGATTTTACGTTTACTTAAATGCACCAGATTTAAATAAATCATTAAGAAATTTTAACCAGAAGTCTCTGTCGAGACTGAAGCTCTACTGGTTTGTACTTATAGCAAAGGAAGAGAAAAGTACTTCAGCAGTTGGGAATTGAAACTTAACAACAGCAATAGATAGAATAATGATCCTTGATAAAGTCTCTTTATGTTCTTAGTGTAGTCTACAAGTTTGCGAAGTTATATTGAAATCAGACCAAAACTGTAGGAGGAGTAGCATTTTAAAGGAATTTCACAGAAATTTCTATTTTTAGTTACCACGGCAAAACCGTTTACTGAAATCAAAAGCTGATAAAGAGAATTATGTTCTTAGTGTAGTCTACTTGTGTGCCAAGTTATATTGAAATCAGACCAAAACTGTAGGAGGAGTAGCAGAATTTCACAGAAATTTCTATTTTTAGTTACCACGGCAACACCGTTTATCAAAATCAAAAAGCGATAAACAGAATTATGTATCTTAGTGTAGTCTACTTGTGTGCCAAGTTATATTGAAATCAGACCAAAACTGTATGTGGAGTAGCAATTTAAAGGAATTTCACAGAAATTTCTATTTCTAGTAACCAGGGCAACAACGTTCATCGAAATCAAAAACCGATACACAGAATTTTGTATCTTAGTGTAGTCTGCTAGTGTGCTAAGTTATATTGAAATCAGACCAAAACTGAAGGAGGAGTAGCATTTTAAAGGAATTTCACAGCAATTTCTATTTTTAGTAACCACGGCAACAACGTTCATCGAAATGAAAAACTGATAAATAGAATTATGTATCTTAGTGTAAACTTCTTGTGTGCCAAGTTATATTGAAATCAGACCAAAACTGTAGGAGGAGTAGAATTTTAAAGGAATTTCACAGAAATTTCTATTTTTAGTAACCACGGCAACAACGTTCATCGAAATCAAAAACCGATACACAGAATTATGTATCTTAGCGTTGTTTACTTGTGTGCCAAGTTAAATGGAAATCAGACCAAAACTGTAGGAGGAGTAGCATTTTAAAGGAATTTCACAGAAATTTCTATTTTTAGTTACCACGGCAACACCATTTATCAAAATCAAAAACCAATACACAGAATTATGTATCTTAGTGTAGTCTACTTGTGTGCCAAGTTATATTGAAATCAGACCAAAACTGTAGGAGGAGTAGCATTTTGAAAGAATTTCACAGAAATTTCTATTTTTAGTAACCACGGCAACAACGTTCATCGAAATCAAAAACCGATACACAGAATTATTTCTTAGTGTTGTTTACTTGTGTGCCAAGTTATATTGAAATCAGACCAAAACTGTAGGAGGAGTAGCATTTTAAAGAATTTCACAGAAATTTCTATTTTTATTACCACGGCAACACCATTTATCAAAATCAAAAACCAATACACAGAATTATGTATCTTAGTGTAGTCTACTTGTGTGCCAAGTTATATTGAAATCAGACCAAAACTGTAGGAGGAGTAGCATTTTGAAAGAATTTCACAGAAATTTTATTTTTAGTAACCACGGCAACAACGTTCACCTAAATTAATAACCGATATACAGAATTATGTATCTTAGTGTAGTCTACTTGTGTGCCAAGTTATATTGAAATCAGACCAAAACTGTAGGAGGAGTAGCATTTTAAAGAAATTTCACAGAAATTTCTATTTTTAGTTACCACGGCAACACCGTTTATCAAAATCAAAAACCGATACACAGAATTATGTATCTTAGTGTAGTCTACTTGTGTGCCAAGTTATATTGAAATCAGATCAAAATTGTAAAAGGAGTAGCATTTTGAAAAATTGTTTACAGACAGACGGACAGACAGACAGACAGACGGACAGACGGAAGACATTTATCGCATAAGCTCTTCTGGTCTCTGACCAGTAGAGCTAAAAATGAACAAATTAAAAAGTCGGCAAGACATTTGCATTTTTCGCACCGAGTTCCAATCCAATCACATTTTAATCTTATGCTGGGAATTGGATTATTTCTTTGGTTTAATGATCTGTAAGAAATTGGATTATTTCATCGGTGCATTAAGCTGGCTTTCCCTTTTGCCGCTCCCGATAATTAACATTGAATTCTCTCAATAGCCTCCCACCACCGCATAATCAGAGTGGCGACAGGAAGATTAGAAATACCGCTTTCCTTTACAGTTGGAACGAGACATGAGAACCATCTAACATTTTGCCCTTACAAATGGAATTAAGATTAAAGAAATGACTTGCCATTTCATTTTCAAAAGTGTGAGTTCTTATGTATCAGGCACAGATAACTGATTTAGAGACTCAAACCTGAATGCTAGTGTTTTAGTTTCAATGTACGTTCTTCCCAAGGTCACACTGAAGTTAATCTATATTAAACAAACTTTTGATGTCTTGGTCAGAATTTTTACCTTTCTGAAATAAGGATATATTTTTGTATTAACATGTATCAAAATCTAATTCGTGACGAGAAAACATTTGCTTTGGCCTTCAATCCGACATTTAGATAAATATGTATCGTCAATTAGGATTTTGAAATAAAAGAAACCACATAATCTGACACATCTAAAACGCTAATGGTAATCTAACGACAAAGCTTTATGATAAACGTTATGGCTTTAATTTTTCAATCGTCAACTCCATTTACGTAGGCAGCAATGTATACTTATCACTTGAATACAGGGTTTAACAGTATATCTCACGGATGATTCGATTCCCAAGAGCATGTTCTACGTAGAGCAATTTCTAAATCGAGGTAAGTTCTTGACAAACAAGTTGATGTAACAAGAATATCAACAGTCTCATTTAGAGTTTTCATTTTTTAAAGTTTTATGGTCGATTCAATGACCTTATCAGCAAATACAATTAATCATTAAAGTCAAATGCTGAATTACGTTCTTCTTACTTTTTGTTTAGGCCATTATTTATAAATTGAACTGTCGAAGAATTTTCCCTTTATTTCTTGATCATGCCAGGGAGCACACGGCGGATGTGACCGGTCGGTAGGGAATGCTCACTTCTCCATAGCGCCTGATCCAAACTTCGATGTTTTAGAGATTCTTGTTTTCTCATCTCCTGATTTGTATTCTTTAAATGGACTTTTGAGCTTGAATATTGTTCTTTTTCTCTATACACTGTACATTTAATTTTTTACACAAATTTTTGTAGGTCTGTATATTTTGGTATCTCACCTTAACAAAAACATAATGCCATCAACGGGCGCCCCCTGGCGGACAATGGTGGAGTCAAACAGGACTTTTTCCCGCCTTAGACTCATTGCCATCTGCTTTTTGTACTTAGGCATCCAGTTATCGAACATGGCATGGCTGTCCACAAACCGCTTCCTATCTTCAAAATCCTTAGCCTGAAATTCATGGAGTGATCTCTTGTACAAGTCCCTGTTGACAATAACCAGATCGGTTTTCTCATCGGCAATGATCGTGGCATTCCGTATACAATCGGCGTTTATCAGAGCTAGCTCTCCAAAACTCCGCCCAGCATCTATAAGCAAAAAGAAAAAATTTTATATTCTTCTTTGTAGATGTACTTTGTGTTTTAAAGCGGGTTATACAGTGAACTCTTTAGTTTGATTTTCGTTTAAGTTTTTGATTAGAGAAAAGTTGGCTTATCAAGAAAGAAATCGTCGGCCATTTTGCCGATTAATTTGTTTGTGACTATATAATGATGGATCCCTAGCACCAGATAAACACAGAGTTAATGTTCCACATAATCCGGGGTCCGCGACCTTCTTATACCCGTGTCCTATAAAGAATGGGGTCCGTTTGATGAGGGCTGATATTATAGGACCAAAGTATTGAGAGAGAAAAAAATCCTTTCATCAGTGAGATGAAATTGTGTTCGATTATTGCAGAGGACAAATCCTTCACGCGACACAATAGATTTGTTTCAGCTGTTTCATTGAGATTAAAACATTGTATTTTCAGTCAATTGCATTCTGTGAGAAAATGCATCAATTTAATTAAAACAAGATAGTGAAAAATTACTTTATCTACCAATCATTACTGATTGTTTTGTTTTCTAGCTTTTAGGAATTTTAAAAGAGTAGGTTTATCGATCTACAACGGTTCGGGTTTCAATTAATTAATTAAAAAATTTTAAAAATCAAAATCATGAGAACTCACCAATTTTGCCCACATAATTCCCGTAAATAGACCTATCAAGTGGTTTGTTTCGTACTCCGCTTTTAGTTCTCACCACTTCAACTTCCGGTGACGTATTTCCCGCGTCATCATCAGCACCAAAATTTGTATTGATATAAATAGATACTGTTCCACTTAGGATAATGAAGAAACTGAAAACAATAAAAAAAATTAAGGGAAAATAATTTTTAAAAGTAGAATGATACATTTAAAAAAACCCACCGAGGGTCAACTTAAATAATCTTTTGCAAATTATTGTGACGAAGGCACCAAAGTCCACGAAATAGCATTTAAGAGTGTTTGAATGATAATTGTTTAAACCCTTTTGTGCCATACCATTCGCCTTTATCTCCTTGCTTTATGATGACGTCATCTTTGTCGTCTGTCTCGAATTCACAGTTCTTCACTATGTCAGCAATAATCTCTAAATTAAAAAAAACTGTGTTTTATTAAGCTCTAAACTTTAAATGAACTAGGGGGTGGTACATGTAATGCAAAATTTACAACATGATGACTAGCTATCATCTTTTAATTTTTGCATTTACCTCCCCTTAGTAAATTCAAAATTTACAACATGATGGTTCCCTTATCTAGGCCTACAATTTATTCGATTTCTTAAGAATAGAAAAAAAATTACCCATGAAATTTCGAATTTTAAAATCTCTTGAATATGACAAATTGTATGAATTCTTTCTTCATTGCATGGAAAAACAAGAAACTGCGCCAATCTCTATCTCTCGAGACTTTCGATGTAATTCTGGGACGCCTCTCAGCCCAACCACATAAAGTTAGAAAGCGTTCAGTTTCAGTGCTTTATATTTAACGAGGGTGTTTTGTTTCACTACTTTTTTCACACGATAGCAAATCGGCGGACGGTATTACATACATAGCGAACAAAATCAAGTGTGAAGCGAACTACCCTCGTGTTGGTATAATATTTATTTGCCGTGTGGCCTTGACCTCGGAGATACGACCTTGAAACAAGATAGTGATATACAGTTGTAACAATATACTCAGTGTCAGTGAGCGTTCTAAGATTACGGCCCTGAGACACCTCACCACTAATTGGTGCATTTTTTACGTCATAGAAAAGTTCTTACCACAGAACCTCTCTTTAAAAGCTTCATCAAATAGCAGTGTTAGGTTTGCAAGAATAGAGGAAACGTGAGTTGAAGGACGTCATCTGAATATTTTAAATAAATCATTTGGAAAGATATACATTATGTTCTTTTTTCAACTTGACTCTGTCTATATACGTGTATGTAGAAAGAAAGTCTACGTGATTCACATTCCGTTAGGCAACTGTAGGCCATTTAAAGTGCCATTCTTTATCAGGAGCCACTCGGTGGATTTATGAATGGATGAAAGTTTGAGAAGTTAAAAAACTGAAGGCTGTCGTGTAATTTTCATAAATATATTTCTGTCGATATCTCGTATTGTAGCAAGATAAATGTGTATGCATCAAAGGATATTTCAAAAGGAGCGAGACACCTCCCGCTTTTTGTAACTTACTCGATTGAATTAAAGTCTCTGTAGGAACTTGACTAGGATTTTACACCTTAACGCCCATTATAGAAAAAGGAAAGCAGTCGATTAAACGTAACATAGAGAACGATATGAAACAATTATTTTTCCAATCTCACTAGGAGAAGAGGCCAATATATTCTGTTGTGAACACTTAATGCTGTCGGGACATCCGTTTTTATCCGTATTTAATATTGCCCTTGTCACCTTCTTTTCCCGTTAATCCAAACAGGTCGATAATGAATAGTATAGTTATGGGATTGTGTGCAAATATCACTGAAATATGATGTCCACCTATTTTCTCATATTTAGTAATATCAGAAGATAAAAGAATTACGAAAAGGGGTTTAAAATGAAATCAACATGTTGTCAGTAGATAATTAAATCTAGGGAAAATCAATCACCGTTATGGCCTTTCAATCATTAAACGACAATAACTGATTATCTAGGCGACGTAAAAACCCGGTAATCTTCACTCCTAAATCATAATGTCTGTCCTGGCGGTATACGCTTTTAATATCAATTATTTGTTTGAACACAATAATTCTATTAAAACGTTCAAAACATGCGAAGATTTTTATTTGTTCTGTTTTCTCCAAACTGCGCCACCCTGTTCTTGAAAAAACATTTAAGTTTTCGACGCGTATAAAAACCTAAGTGTACCTGTTGGGGAATAGCAGTACTGAATTGTTGAAAAGAGATAAGAAACAATTTTTGTCATGAATTATTAAATGAATTTCTTTTCCCGTTGTTTCGATGCTATTTCTTCATAGATATGCAATTTAAACTCATGTCATTTTCACACATGAACACAAGGAATCATATGCACCTTTCTCTTCCTAACAAAATAACTATAATGGGTATTTCTCTAATTTGTGAACAGAATTGTTTGAAACGTCAGACAATTTTCATCCAATTTTAGTTCGTCTTTAATTTTAGAGAGCCACAGAAAATCGAGAATTTATCTTCTTAATATTTAAACTTTTGATAAGATAGAACCAATATCTGACCATAACACGACAGTACAATGATATGTCATATTTAATTAGACAAATTATCCACAAAGGTAGGCATTCTTCGGTGGATAATAGCCATTTATTATATTGTTGTTCTCAATAGCATTTCTTACATTCAAAATCGTCTTAAAACATGCTCTACAATTGATAAAGTATAAAGAATATTTTTTTGATATTTTTATTTTCCCAACCATTTAGAAAATTTAAAAAACAACATCACCAATTTTACCAATGAAGAAACATTTTTAGAAATAACAATATACCCTTGAGTATCACTGGTGCATTCAAAATTGATATAAAGTTCACCATTAATTTTATTAAAATTACGAACATATGTAATAAGCTACTTTGGCTTCCGGGTTCTGCTAGGTACATAGATACTTACCGTCTTTGAGTTGTTTGAATAATTCCGACTTTTTCTTGAACCAGGATAGGATCTGACAGATCTCTAGTTCAGTCCTTCTGTGGGGCGGCTTACTTATAATGCTGATTACACGCTCGTACACGTGGGCAGAAATGTCGTTAGATCCCATTCTTCCTTTTGTTTTACTTTCCTGTCAAAGAACCTTCTTCATCCTCATGGCACGGAACTCTGAAAGATTGAAATCACGTGGTCAAGAACATCCGGTGCGATAACCAAGTTCTTACTTACGGAAAATGAAGAAGAACAAAAAATTAATGGAAAAATCATTAAAGTGTCATCTATATATATACATCCGCATCAATAAATCTGAAGAGCCACGGGCAATGAAATAATGCAAGGAACCTCTGTTCGTGAAATGAACCAATTGACAGCCAGATTTGTGTTTGCGACATTTATATGCTATTGGCATATTCCAGTAATTACGTGTTATTTTCTGATTTCCAAATGGTCTCGAGAGAAGTGGTTCTTGTTCACGACAGGATGCCAGAGACTGGTCCGTCAAAGCATCTCAATAGGAGATCGATCCCGACTTGTTAACCTTCTCTGTGACAGAAGTGCAGGTTAATTACCCTTAGTGTGATTGCGTTTTAGAATAGCAGCCAGTTTCCCCACGTTCTGTGTCAGTATTCTTTTCACTGCCTGATACACAAAAATCTTAAATGATAAAAATACGGAACCACCCTAATAGCTAGAGAGATATTAATAAAGTGGCCACTGGCGGCGATTTTCAGTGAATTAATAAACAGCCATACCGTCACAGTTTGATTTTTTTTACATGATTGAACTACATCATAAAACTCGATGTTCCATTATTTTCCAAATGGAGGTAAATCGTGTAACATTTAAAACGCCAGACAAAAAAGGCATTTTCATATCACTTAAAATTAATCAAGAAATAACCTTTAAAACAAGAGCACCTTATCAATCTATTGAAGAACCAAGACAGAAAAATCAAGATCTTGAATTGGCAGCAGAAGAAAACGAAAACATTGCTTGAGAAAGAAGCTGCAGAACTGTAGCGTTATGGTTTAATATGTACCGTATTAGTCGTTGACCATAACGTTATGGTCAACGACTATTATATATAAAAACCATAACGCTACAGTTCTGCAGCTAGCCTGGAAGTAAAACGGAGACAAACGCAGCAATAAAATTTTGTTTCAACTCTTTACAATTTACATGTACTGCAATGCGAAATGGTTCAAAACGGCGTTTAATCAAATGTTCTGCATATACAAATTTTACAAATGCTTCATTGAATGCAATTTATGACGAAGAGTTGTATGCAAATTCAGAAATTCGAGGCACTTCATTATAATAATGGAAAATCATTTGAAACTTTAAGAAAATTAAATGGGAAGAAGCTGTAGATATTGAGCTGATTTTTTTTCACCTTCTATATTAATATTTTCACCTGTTTTGAATGTTAATTGATTCCTGACTTTGTATTGTTCTGTAGAATTTGTTTTTGGCTTTCCTAATTCAATTCTTTCAAAAAAATAACCGGTAATTTTTATCAATCGGTAAAATGAAAAAAAAAACGTTTAGACTTACATAAGTATGGAATGTGCATTAAAGTCCTTCACAGGAATATATTACGTAAAGAATCCGCAGGAAAAAATGAAAACACTCTGCGATATCACGTAAAGGGAAAAACGAACACTTGGAATGGTGCACGCGATGCGGAGTTATAATGAAATCAGCCCAGTCATAGAGTTCCCGGAGACTATTGACACGAACTGAACGTTCATTGCGTTCATGCCGATTAATTAATCTAGTATTAATCTGTTTTAATCAATAATCCCTGCAAAAACAACAAGATCAAATATTTCAAGGTGAAATTCAATCTCCCGCGGGTAATCCCCGCTTTATGGTATTTAGGTACGCTAACACTTGCCTAATGGTGTACTTCACGCCGTCATCCACAGAAATTTATAATTTAAGGTCTGCAGAAATATGGAGATTGAAAAAAAATCATATAAGGCATCTTTTATTCATTTTATTAATTATGATAAGAATAGTGATATCATTTAGAACATTACTTCTCAGAAATTTGTTAATTATTGTTACGAATTTAATAAAAATCCGTTCATTCTTGGGAGCTGTCAAATCGTCATGTCAATGAAGCTTTTTTTTTCATGAAAACACTTGTCGATTTGTAGTAGTGTAAGATACACGGCATCCTACTAGCTTGGGCGAGTGGGTTAACCCTTAACCTCAACTGGTAGAGCACTGGACTGGCAAGCTCTGGATTCAATCACGAGCAGAGGGAATAAAATGTCTCTGTTACATTTGGCGCCCACGTTGGGACCCGGGTGTTCTCTGGCGGGTGAAAGTGATTGGCCCCAGAACTTCGCCCCACAGGCGTCAGCACTCCAAAAGAGATGAGACCATAGCATTTTCTGGAAGGGGGCCAATATAGTAGTGTAAGAACGGCATCCTACTGGCTTGGTCTAGTGGGTTTACCCTTTAGCTCAATTGGTTGAGCACTGGACTGGCAAGCCAGGGGCCCGGGTTCAATCCACAGCAGAGTCAATAAAATGTCTCTGTTACAGATTTATCTACATGTAATTGTTGAGATGATAGGCATAAGCGATCTCTTCTTCTCATGTATCAGTCTATTGATACTTTTAGCTTCGTATGAATACCAAATAAGCCTGCTTTTATCAGGCGCCCAATAGATACCCATTGGAATTCCAACAGATTATTGGAAGACATGATCTCCAAAGCCAATATAGATATTTTCTGTCTAAAACTCGAACATCTTAATAACAGCTTCAGAGTACTTGTTTGATGATTGTACAATATCAATCATAATGTTTTTAAATAAAACTTTGATAATTTTGCAAATGACCAATGACAAAGTTAAGTTAACTTAACGAGTCGTGTTTTATTGAAAAAAAGCAGTTTTCTATGATGCTAAAGCATTGACTTTAATTTATCGTGGGGAATGGATGTATAAAAGCTATGAAAGTCCCCTCATTAAATAAATGACACAAATATTATTTAATTTCAAAACTATTTACAGAAAATTAAAGTACAAGATATTTTTTTTCCGAAAATAAATCTGAAAAGTATTAAGATCAAAAGGATTAAAGAGGGAGAAAAATAGAAACACGTTGCCCAAAAGAAATATTAATCTGGTCTGATATTATGATTATCACATTAACTTTGACTTAAACATTACTTTTTTAAGATTCCAATTCATTTTTATATATCTCACAAAGTCAGGTCGGTAAGATAGTTGGTGATGGTGGTGTGGAGATGTTTTATAACTAATTTTTACTCGTTTTTCAGGAGTCGATGTATTCATCAGGTATTTGTGTTTACGAGTTTTAAACCTGTAAAAGCCTTTCTAATCCTCTTTAGAGAACTATTTTCGTCTCTTCGTTTTCTATTTTCCGTGCAAGTCCACATTTATATCGCATTGCCATTAAACACGTTCAGTAATTAATTAAAAGTCTTCGAATAATTGAACGAGAAAGTATTGACCCAATTATCGAACTACAAATCGTATACAGTATTACACAGGCATCTTTTACGTAAAGCTTGTTTGTCTTCATGTTTTCTGGACCAGACAATTAACATCCTTAACGATGTTCGATCCTGATATTTAAAGTCTTAAACTTTTTTTGCCAAGTATATTTTTAGTTTCTACATACATAGCTTAATTAAAATTCAGATCAAAAAATGGGGGTCAATACGCTTCTCTTGGTGCTACAGTACATTAATTATGACTTTCTTGCACTGAAATTTGTGTCTTAATCAAAAATTAAATATTTGACGTTTTCCCTCCAATATTTTTATCCAATTAAAGCATGAAACAAAATGAACTCTCAGTTTGTTTAAAAAAAAGACACTTAAAAATTGTGCCTAAGAAAAAGTTTCAAATTGCTTCGCATAATCAATTATTTGACCTTTCTGCACTAATAAAACGTGATTTTTCTGGCATTGAAAATTTAATAAGCAAGAAAATTATTTCAAAGTCTTAAACGTTTTCTGATTTTAAGCAAATAGGTCAAATTTGTCTTGAATATTTAGAAAAGAACATCAAAAGTGGGGGTATATGATGTAAATTTTCAGATATTACTAAAAAAGTGTCATTTTTACGTTGGAATTGGCTCAATTTTTTCCCGGATTTTCAGATTATATTGACTATATTTGTCACACTTTTTTGATAGAATTCTTAAGAAATAATTTAATAGATATTTCAGAACCAGCATAACACATTTCACTCAACAAAACAGCTTTGTGTGCAACCAGGATGGAAAAATAGGAATCCAAAATTAACAGTACTGTTTTAGTTCAAACTGGAAAAACTGATCATTTTCGTCTAAAAAACCTTCCGCCACAAAATATAGTCCCTAGCTTAATTCTACTTGAATGGAATTTAATCGCGGTTTTTTCATTGAATATAGTTAAATTTGCACTGTAGAATTTAGATTTAATGTTAGAACTTAAAAATGATGCAGAATTTTATAAATAAAGGAACTGACCAAAATACGCTCAAAATCTCAGGATCGAACGTCCTTAAGCTTATGAATGGTAGATAAGGGTAGATCAAAGATTTAGGTGTGAGTTCAAGGAGCGTTGAGGTGGGTAGGGGTGAAGAGTTAGGATTGGTATTTAAGTGCTATAAATGTTAAGAAAATCGTTATTTCCATTGGGTTCATTACACCATATTCCATCATTTTCCATATTTAACAATTATGTCAGTTAAAGAAAGCTTATTTATTTCTAAAAATATATTTAACAGCCACAGGTCGTAATTTTGTGGGGAATGACCAAATGTACTTGTAAAAGATAGACGTTTATTCCCTATTCCCTAAATGTTTTCAACTTCACTATTTTAACTGTTTTTGGTAGAAGTTTGTATCAAATGGATCAAATCTGATTAAATTCGACTTAATGAAAACAAATCAATGAACTTCAAAGAAAATTCTTTATACAATTCATTTACAAGATTATGTGCTAATAAGACTATAATGCATGCAATTGAAATTGAGTATTTTTTTTTTTTATTTTAAAACCTGATTACGAACCTGTGAAACCGTCTCCTAATCGACTTAAGTGATTGCTAGTTCCTTAACCGGGTAGTTCTAAGTCAACGATTCCCAAAATGACGCGTGGTCGTTATTTTGTTTGATTTTTGTTTAATTTGTTCGCTTGTAAACTTATAAATTCACATAGATATTTTAATTGTCGAAATAACGGACATTAAATGCTATGCTAAAATTCAGTGAATTAACTTTTTTGCCAAGTGTTGCTGAATCGACTTAATTGTGATTAAATGGTTATACATATGTATGATATTTAATGTAATAAATAATGCTTATATATGATTGTGAACCCTACTTAGGATTTTGTGAGGTTTTGATCAAAACAACTTGTCAAATTTTAGAAGCTAATGACAATTAAAACTTTTTGTTACTTATAAATTTGAACAAGATTTTTATCATTCTTAATTTTAAATGCGTCTTGAAATGATTTTTAACCTCTCTCTTTCTCTCTCAAATGAATACCACCTCGATTACATATATTTGGTAATAAAAGATTATTGAATTCATATTAGACAGTTGTTACTTTACATACTAACCTCTTATAGAGAAATAATTTAAATGATTCAATGAACAATAAATAGATAAAAGTGAATAAATACACAAATCACACAATGATCGGAATAAGGGAGGGATCGGGGAGGGAGCAGCAGATGACATATATTTCTATACCAAACTCTGAAAATGTTTGATATATATCGTAAAATAGTCAAACTTACCTAGTTTGCACATACGTTCACCCTCCTCCTTTTTACATTCCAATAAATTAAAAATCGCTAATAAAAAATAAATATTTAAAGTGCAAAAGTAAACGACGAACTTCAACAGTTTTCCTTTAAAATCTCACAAATGAAGATGAAAAGCTCCCTGGTATAAAAGCAGTTTTTAAAGGGTTCGCGAAGAAAATGTTTACGTGATCAAAATAATCTTGACAGTGAAAAAGCTGCCATTGGGAAGTATAGCATTTCATTGAAGTTATGATATATTGAATTCAATTTCTATCGATCCGAAAATGATATATATTTCTTTGTTATGAATGAGATAAAATCACAAAGCGACGTCGTATAGAGCACAACAAAATGGAATCAGCGAAAAAGGAACAATCTGATGGCATTTGGTACATCACAATTAAATTCATATGACAATACAAAATAAATTCATTGTTAGCATTATTAAAAGTGCTCCAAAAGTGCAAGGTTTTCTTCTTTTATTGGAAATTCGATCATGTTTACAACGCTATTATCACCAAAAGATAGCAGTTAATTTTTTTCAATCAACATTACCTTTTCTAATTAAAATTGATTAAGGACATTTAAAAATGCTTCTTAAGTTTACGAATAACATTCCATCGTGGGTTCGAATCTCACTGCGGGCCTTCGAAAACGAAGTAAAAACCGAGGTCCTTTGTCGCAGTGGATGCTGGCACGAAAACGATCCACCGCATTTAAAAGGGCGTTAAAAAATAAACAAAAAACACCATGAGCTATAGACCGTAAATATTCAACATATAACAAAACATGCATGGACAGCCTAGTTCTCGACTTGTCAAATATACATCTGGAGTTGGAATAAATCGTCACCTTATTTTTAACAAAACATTTTTTTAGAGATGAATTTAATCTTAATCTTTAATATCCTCTGTATTCCTAGTTGTCAATTATGGATAAGACACAACCAAAAGACGGAATAAATCCATTTATTTTAACCATAATAAATTTTTGACCCATAGTACATGTATATTAATAATGTTATTATTATACTATGGGTTATAAAATAATTACCGAAACAAGTGCCTGTGGACTGTATGGCGGATTTTAGTCACTCTCATTTCCCGATCTTTTTGGTTAATATTAGTTGACTGAAAGGCACATGTAGTTTTCCTTTGGAAATAAGAGAGGCTATAGCTTTTGCTAATTTAAAGATACCTCCTGGAACCACGTATGAGTAACTTTCGGAGAACCAATATTTTATTTGCACCGTTTTGCTGTAGTGTTCCGAGCTGTCAGGAAGCACCAAGTTAAATGAATAATTAATAACTTGCTGCATGTTTTAGTAAATATCTCATACAAAGAATAAAATTGGATGAATGGCCATCCCCTTTTCTTCACACTAGAGAGCTACAGATCTGCAGCTAGCTGTCATTCAAAAAAACGGTATAAAAATATTTACAATCAAATAATTGAAAACCCGATCTATGTTCGATATTTTGTTGCACTGGTCTATAAACGCACTTCTCAATGTACGTATATGAGACTAATGATGCTTAAAATTTTAATCCTATTATATAGGACATACATAGCTTGACACTCAGAAAGAGCAATGGGGGATTCATTTAATGAGTACCTGGGAAGAAATAGGCTTTTCACTGTATCCCTGAATTAAAACTCTCTGTCAAACATAACGGGTTTCTCAAATTAGCGATTTAAAAAAAAAAAGTACATTCAACCTGCATAAATGATTTTAATGACATTTCAGTACAATGCATATCCGTTCTTATGTTTGGTGACCCCAGCTACAAAGACGGAGCTCCCTATGTGGGCCGCGGTGTATGTATTTATAGGCCTCGAAGAATTCCAATTCTTTAAATGAGAAATAATTACATCACAAGATCCAGAGTAATAATTTTATGTGATTTGTCTGATTGTTGAGAAGTTATGGCGTTCATTGTTAAATAAACAGTAAACACCACTCTACGTAAACAGAGATGCACTCCTGACTTCGCTCTTTGGTGTCTCTAACCACAATAAGGGCATCAAAAAGCGGAGCATCCCCTCACAAAGAGCATATCTATAAATAGAGGCAGTACTCGACATCGATCCCAATGCAAATTAGGTCACTTCCGTTTCGCACAGTGCACACTAAACCACAAACAAACACACAATACCGTTACTATATCACTTCTAATTCTATTGCAAGGGGATAATAAATGGAGAGAGGCGTATATTCTCCTCCACCAAGAACAGACTCCAGGAAAAAAGAGGGGTTAGGAAGAGCGGGGAGGAGGGGGTGACAGAAAAGATAGATATATGAAGCCTATTACATGATCATCTGATGTGATGTTTAAATTACAATAAACTCAAATTTCCTTTATTTATAAAAAAAATCTTAGAACACAATTCCAAAATCAGTTTCCCTCCACTCCAGCCTCACAAATAATTTTCATAATCCCGTTTTCTGAATGATATAATCTCCAGTCAGAAAATTCAGAAGTGATTATTGATTTTGTTGTTTAATTTTGGTATTTTTATAGCATAAATAATGAAAATATTCTCAATCCATTCAACAGAACATACATGTATACTGTGTTACAGTAACAATCTGATCATTTTAATCAATTTTTATCCTATCAGGACTGGCTCCTTGTTGTTCTCTTTAGTTCGTCTAGTAACATCAGTGCTATCACATCACAGTGTCTCTGAGTTTTTATTGGGTTGTGTTTCCCTTGTTCTATATATAGACCTTTCACTGATTTCTTTTTGTCTGAAAAAAAAGAAATCAAATAAAAATACATTCTTACACAATATTTATATGTTTTAGTATGTATAATTTGCTAACTATAGGATACATGTATCAGCATGGCCTGAACAAATAATCATTACATTTATCTTTTTAAACACTTTAGGGACATTATAATTAATTACCCCGGGTTGTATTCCATACACCCTGAGGCCGAAGGCCGAAGGGTGTATGGAATACAAATAATTTCCTTTGTACCCATAAAAATGCTTTGTAAACATGATTTTTTGCTTTTATCATAGAGAATGTATGCATTGTGACGTCACGTTTATTTACACCCGGCTCAAGTCGGGTGCACGGATATTTACACCCGACTTTGTAACCAATCAAAAAAAGGAAATAATATTAGTTATCCAGGTCCAATCATTAATTTGACATATGTACCCAAATAATTCTTTATAAAGCTGTGTATCAAGCTATCGATATAAGATTTACTACGTCCTACAATGCATTGTGACGTCACGATTTATTTACAAATCGGGTATTTACACCCGACTTTGTAACCAATCAAAGCTCCTGTTACAAGCTAGATAGGAAATAAGACATATCCCTCTGTATGTGTACCTGGGAAAATAAAATTATCATTTTTATCCATTTTGGCGAATTCCGCAGGCTCTAGGTTCATTTTCTGAGCGAGCTCCTCTGATATATCAGTCTCTACTACCGAGTCCTGACCCGAGTAAACAAACGTTACAGGTATGCCTCTACTGCTCAGGGCAAATATATTGGTCTCCATCTGACAATGAGAACAAGTCATCAGTCTGGTGCAAAAAATAACTGACACAGCTTTTATGAATATTGTACAGAAAAAGAAAGGGGAGGAGATCAATTGGATCACCTCACCCTTTTTCTAGAGTGCAATGGAAAAGGGCCAGGTGATCCAATTGGGTAGGAGATGGATTTAAGGGGGATAACTCTGGTACTTATCACAGCTCAGATCAAAGATGAAGAGATGGAAGTAGCATCTAACCAAAACTTAAGAAATTAATGAGGATATTTGGTGAGTTTAGAAAGACAATCTATCAGAGATAAACATTGCTTCAAGAAGGTGCACTATGAACATAAATGATTTAAATAAAACTTTGTACTGCTAGAAACAAACTAAAAGATTACTGATACATTGTATAGATAAACCTAAATGTGTACAGATTAACTTACATTTTCAAACTGATAGTTGGCTGCCTCCACAGTGGACTTGATGATGTGAAGCAATGGGACATTCCGTGTTCCAATCCTCCGAAATATGTACTTGTCAATCATAACCCGTAATAACAGGAAAAATCGTAACAATTTATTATCATACATCCTGGCCACTCTCTGAACACCCTTATATGGAGAAATCCCTCTACAACACAAATTCACATTTTTTTTTAATGTTCATACAAATGTAATATTTTCATTGATAGGACAGTCAGATTTTTTTTACAGTTTATCTCGTTTAAGAACAGCTGAATATTTCACAAATCTTACAAGTAAATCTTAAACTGTTATTAAAGTAACAAAATTGTTCCAATTTTTGAAAACTTGCACAAAATAAATATTTTTATTGTTTGAAGTAATCCTTAGTGATATATTTATTGATGATTGTGATTACCTGAATACTCTGTGTCCTCCAGGGCAAACAAGACCAAGAGATTTGATCCAGGTGTGGGAGGCCGCCAGATCCAGAGCGGGGTAACACCCAGACCCCTGAGCCACTAACATGTCTACCCTACAAAACAACAGGAAATTAATACAATGTCATGTTTGTCACTAGAGATATCTCTACCTGTGAAATTGATTTTCCAATATTACTTGTCAATGCTCAGCTCCTGGAGAAATCGTAGAACAAAGTCTGATCGTTCATCTGTAGCTCCCCTAAATATGAACTCATGGGCCTTGACAAAAGGGTTGGTTTTTCCAAAACCTGCAAAGAATTTTTTATGATTATCAGTCGGGCTGTGTATTGAGTCAAAAATTTTGATACGATACGATACAATATTTTTTAAAGCGATATGCGATATATTGGATTCTAAAACAAGTCCATCAGAAAAGGCTTCTAAATCATTTTAATTCATGAATTTCATAACAATTAAGTGTTTTATTATATTTACTGTCATTCAAATAATACTTAAAACAATTTTTAATGATTTAAAAATAAATTCTCTTTGTATTTGTAATAATTATAAAAACTGTGTTATTTCCTTACAAATTATATAATTATTGAACAGTTTTAATTCAGAATGAAATATAATATACCACACTGATTTCCATTAGAGTTACATGTATTTGTATCTGTTGTGGTTATAGCGAGTGCAGCGAGCTCAGTACACAAACACAGAAAATTTATTATTGAAATTTTTATAATCTAGTCAAGCAAATTATTTTATGAAATCCTCCCCGATTTCCTTAAAAGCAATGTTGGTGAATATAACTATAAATCCTTAATATTTAGTTATAATGAACATTTAGTTCTTGCAGAGAAACAAATAAATTATTGCATCTACACTGCAATATCTTTTGTTAAAAAATTAAACAACCTTAAGTTCTGAACCAGGTATGTCTATTTATACTTGGCTATGGAAATGCAATATAACACAAACTGACAGGAAGCATAATAATGGTGAATATATTTATGGGTCCTTTAAAAGTTATAATGAACATTTACTTGATTTAGTTCTTGTGGAGAAACTAAAAATAATTGAGTCTACTGACTGCAATATCTTTTGTTAAAAAATTTCACAATATAAACCTGAACCAATTTTAATTAGATTGACATACGACATCAGTGATGCAACAATCTTGACTAGCTCATGCAATTTGAAGTGTGAAAGTTATAAGTTGTAAGCTGTTTCATTTGACATTTTCTGAATGAAGGCACAACTGTGATCAACCCCAATGGTCACATATTATGAAGAGAAGAACCATGCAGGATGTTGTAGCATTAAAAAAGAATTTCAACAAATCTCTTCACATATTCTAAACATATTTTTATCTGACCTGGAAAGTTGACTGCAATGACTCTATACCCAGCTCTTGCTAAAGGTTTCATGAGGGGTAACACATCTAAATGTGACCCAGGGGATCCCGGTAAGAAAACCACCGTCTTTATGCCCTTCCCGACTACCCCATCAGGATGTGAGTCTATGTAGCAAACATCAAACAAAATCCCAAAAGGGCACTCCTCGTAGAAGTCATACAGTGAGTGCACAGTGATGTATCGTAGAGATATATCGGAGGTCTCACTGATTGTTTCATTCTGGTCAGCAGTTAATGTCTGTGTCACACTCTCATACAAAGATTTTAAGGACGGGGAATTTCCCGATGGTGCTTCAATAGCCACTCCTACACTTTCTTTGGTGTGTGATCTCTGGACCTGTCGGTTGTGGTGCAATAAATGCGGACAAACACAAGTACATCCTCGCCAGTTTCGTCTGCCTATCAACTGCGAGAAGGAACGAGATGACAGAGTGTTTCTAGTCAGAGAAAAGGTCCGATGCACAGCATGTTGTAAACAACGTATCATATTTCATCTCTAAAACAATACTCCAAAGTACGAATAAATAATAAATCCCGGCTTAACAAGTATGAGGCATTTTCTTGATTTTGACCTTGCAACCAATGGGCGCAGCCATATTGTAAAACTAAATTAAAAATCTAGAAAAGGAAACTTAAATCCCGGATAACTTAAAGAACATGCCAAGTCACGCACAATTTAGAAAAGTCAAAAGCTATTGTACGTTTTTAAATAGAAAAAGTTAAAACAATAGACAGTGCATTCAATTGAAAAACACAACCTGGTATTTCTAAATACTTTCTGTTTTTATTTTACTTGTCGAAATCCGCCATGTAAGTATATTTTACTGAATTCCGTTCCAAAGTAAAATTTTAATTCTGATTTATTCATCAAAATTCATTTCTCGAAATTCTGAAACATCTAAAAAATATTTGTACAAAAGATTAACTTATTCCATGACTTTATGTTTCGACCTTATAATGTATTACACATTAAATGCAATGCA
The DNA here is from genome assembly GCF_032062105.1 of Saccostrea cuccullata. Classification (NCBI taxonomy): domain Eukaryota; kingdom Metazoa; phylum Mollusca; class Bivalvia; order Ostreida; family Ostreidae; genus Saccostrea; species Saccostrea cuccullata. Next base: position 156,221 of record NW_026932690.1, read on the forward strand.
TTTTTTTTTATCAATTTAATGAAATGTAAAAAAAAATTTGAAGAGAATTCCCAGTTTTTTAAACAGTTAGCGACTGCGTGTCCTTCAACTATCAATATTTTCTCATTTTGTTGATAAATGTTTCGAATTTTGAACCTCAGTAATTTTAGGGGAAACATTTTTCATAGCTTGGCACATTTTTTTACGCAGGGATCAACCGTCCTCTAAAATGTACCTTCCGGTTATGACGCAGTCTCCACGCGTCTCCAGCAAGGTGTCACTGCGTCCCCAAATCGAACACGTGCGACAGAAATTCCTCGAATGCGGCATATGTATGAACGAATACAACGACACAGACAGGAGACCTCGTGTTCTGCCCTGCCTCCACTCCTTTTGTGACCAGTGCATCAAAACCATGAGGACACGTGACGTCATCAAATGTTCCGAATGTAACGAATCGCACGATATCCCAGGGGGCGACATGAACAACTTTCCGGTAGACGAGAGTCGGGAGTACCTCATTAACTACCTAAAGGTGCAAACGAAGTCCTCACAGATTCTGTGTGAGGAATGTGCCATGAAGAAGAAGGCTACTAATCGTTGTAAGGAGTGCTCACAGTTCCTATGTGGGGAATGCACTGACGCCCACAAACGGACAAAGATCACCAAAACACACGACGTGGTCAACATTGAAGATCTCAAGGAGGCCACATTAGAGGAATACCAGCATACACACACCTGCAAGGTCCATGGTCATGAGGACCAACCGTTTGCGTTTTACTGCTATTCAAAGTCCTGTGACAAACCAGTCTGCGCTCTCTGTGCTGTTAAAGAGCACCAGGAATCCAAGGGCCACGAGATTCGGAATATTGAAGATGTTTACTTAGAGAACAAACGGGCTATCGAGGTCCTAGTGTCTGAGGTTAAACATCGCCAACTTTCAGCAGACGACACTCTTACATCCATCGAAGAAATCGTCAAGAAAATGGACACTCTCCAGACTTCCGTAACGGAAGAGATCGACGTTTTGTTTGATAGATGTCAGAAAATTGTTGACAGACGGCGGAATGAACTGAAAAACAAACTTCACGCCATTGTTAAAGGTACGATATAGTATCTTAGAAGAAAACATATTTATGTTTGAACGCCAAGTTTTTTTCAAGTACTAGTAATTATGTTCTCTTCAAATATTTTTTTCCAACTCAAGCAAAGAAAATACGACTGCAGCAGCAGACGGAGGAACTAAGCAACCATAGAAGTAATATGGACGACGCCAACGAGGTGGCTGGTAGTGTCTCTACCTACAGTACTCCGTCAGAGTGCCTAAACATGAAAGACGCCATTAAAAGACGACTGAAAGAGCTCAAAGAAAAACCATTCGACATTACTCCTCACGAAAATGCTGATATCAAGGTACAAGCCTTTCAAGTATTTTTTTAATGCTTTATTTTTGAATATTTTCATACTTACAAAAAACAAAATACACACACAAACACACCCTCACATACCACACGCACTCTGTGCACCTTTCCCAAAATACCAGCTTTCATAATTACACCTTAAGTAATAATTGAAATTGTGTATGACAAATCAAATCAAACATTGCCCATTTACTATACATTTTAGTTCTACAATGAAAATTGCTCTCACAATATTTTTTCAATTTTCCTGTAATACTTAAAAATGTTAACAGCTTCTGTAAATTTAGGTATAGTACATTGAGTTCTTGAGTAATACAAATACTTTTTTCCTAACAAGATGAGAAAATTTTCTAAACAATTTCCTTCAATATTACCCAGCATCACCTTTTGTTTTGAAATTACATAATCATTTTCAAATGTTTGATACCAATTTTCAAAATCTTTCCAAAAAATAGTTATTTACAATCATAAAAGATGAATCAATGTTTCTGGATCTGTTTTACAGAAAGAACAAAAATTGTTTTCAGCAATTTTTATCTTGTGAAGAAAAGAATTTGTGGCAAGGAAGCCCATAAGAATTCTATATTGAAAGTAAATTATTTTGGTGTCCTTTGTACATATTGAAGCATTCCGAAGGAAAAATTCCCAGTGTTTTTCTGTTCATTTAAGTAAATCTCCCATTTTAACTTTTTGGATTCTGGTGCCACAAAATTCTTATCTTTTATAATTTTATACAGAAATTTTATACTTGTATACTTTCAAGTATTTACCGAAAATGAGAATAAATGGCTTAAAAGTGCATTTGGTTTATCTTTTTTATCATTACATTGCAATTGTTTTAATTTTGCTTTGAAACTGTCTTGTCTTGTTTTAAACATGACATTTATCCAAAACATGAAACATTGCATTATTTTCTCATTTTATTTTACAGTTCCAAAAGAGTTGCCTAGGCGACGAGTTTCAGGAATTCCTGAACAGCTGTGGGCATGTTTGGTCAACATCCGCGTATGTCCCCAACACACAGGTCGTGACCAATGACGTCATTGTTGACGAGGAGGAAGTCGCGGTTGTCGTCCGACTTTTTGATGTAGATGGAAATCAACAAAACGAGGGTAAGACTTAGAGTGAGCATCCCTCCTTAAAGTCATTTAAGCAAATGACACTGAAATCTTTTAGACTTTTTGTAAATTGCTAACTTTTTTTGGAAATAATGATTATCTTAATTCACCCTTTTAGGAGGTTGAAACTTTTGTACATCGCCAATAAAGCTACATGCATATTGTTTTTAATTTCATTTTTCCAGGGGAGGTTGAAGTAAGAGCGGAGGTTAGGGACCCCGAGGGAAACCTGACCCAGCCCCTGGTGGAGGACTGCGCTCAGTCAGAGGGATGTTACAGCGTCCCGTTCGTGGGGAACAAGACGGGGAAACACGTCTGTTACATCTACGTTATGGGAGAGCAGGTCAACACTGAAGGTTACTCCTTCTACGTCCTGACTGGGAGAGGGGACTCCGGAGCCACATTTAGTAAGCTACTTATCTGTTACATATGTAACTATAGATATAACTATTGAATTGGTACATAATGGATATAACCAAAAGGTTTAGCATCACAGATGACGCGTTATAACCATGTTTTACTGTAACTCAGATTTTTTCTATTGTTGGACTTGTAGACAAAGACAGGATCAAGAGTGCATCAACGTCCACAACAGGTATCAAACCGCAACTGTTTTACTTAACCTTTGTTATTATAGCAAATAAGATTAAATGAATACTCCAGTATTTAGTACAGGTAAATTAAATTGTTTTATCACATTCCTCTCAGATGGAGGGGATCGAACGTTCACGCCTGGAGTGGATCTTGTATTGGGTGACGTCATCTGTACGTAAATTTGTAGTTTCATTACGTGTAATTTGAATATATGGAGAGCATAATATTTTGAGAATAATTTTGAAATAAAGCACAAAATTAGTTTGTCGATTTTTAACAGTTTTATTCCTTTTTGCTAGGTCCTGAATTCGTTTTCGACTCCTCCATTTCTCATGCCAGCATCGAGATTTCAGAAAATGCCAAACACATGAAAGCAAAACCAGTCAAGCGTCCCTATTTTGGAAGCCATCAATCCAAAGAGTCCGGTCGTCTGATCAACTACCGCGGCACGATGGCGAACCTTCCGCTGTATAAGACAGGCCTGTTTTACTTTGAGGTGGCTGTCCAGTATAAGGTCCTCCGTCTTATCAGACAAACCATGCTGTTTGAGATTGCCCTGGCCAGACTAGATGTAGTTGACAAACACTACTCTGTCGACTGCTATCCATACGCATGGGCAGTGAGTGCTAGAGGGTGTCACGTGTGTGGAAAAGTATGTCTGCAGACCTGGCATAATGGCCAACTCCTGGCACACAATGCCCTGTCTCCACGCACACCAAATCCTCCTGGAACCAGTGTGCGCCTGCGCTATGGGTTTCTGTTGGATACCGTCAAACGTCATTGGATCGTTGTGGATGCTAAATCCAATAAGATCGTATTCCATTTCAAGAATCTTGTGGTTTCGGAGTTGTCAGAGCCACTATGGCCGTTGTTTGGAATTTACAATCCGGAACTTGTCAGCGTCACTTTTCAGCTACTCACCGGAAGTGACATAAATAGCATACCAGAGGCCGCAACTGACGGCTTGGTCATTTAGGTCATGTCATTTTCAAGAAGTCGTTTGAACGATAGTACGCTTTATTGCCCTTTTACTTGAGTTGTTTTCTCAGATTACGTGCATGTACATACAGTGTTTATTTTACTTTTCTTGTATCTTTTCTTTCACGTGTTTGTGTGAGGGCTTGTGTGTGTATTTCTAATTCTAAGACAATAAATAAATAGATTGGGCCTTGAAATTTTGAGTGTTGCTGGCAAACAATGAGATGATGGCACTATCACACTGTTATTTACACCCAGTAGTTAAAAACAATTCATTGCCTAAATAGCGTTTCCTAAACAAACTCCTTTCTCATATTTCTATACAGGTATACATACAAAATGAATAGTTTGATGATATATCAACATGACGATTGTGGATAGTTTCATAGATTCGAAAATGCACAACCACATGTACTAGTATGAATGAAATTATACTATTTGAGACACATATTTCAACTTAAATTATTTTTATTTATCCTACGTCTCCAATCTGTAGACTTTCAAACCGAGTGAGCACGTGTGAGTTTCCCGATTCGAAAGTGGATATTGATATTTCGATAGACAAAGGCTTACCTACAAATAAACATTCCAAATTAAACACGTATATATTTATATATTTTGTCAACTGAACCTCGGTGTCCTTACGATAACTGTGATAAGATAGTAATGATGGTGTAGTCTAGATAACAAACTGGGTATGATGTCTGATAGATCTAATCGGGATACGTTTCTCTATTACACAACAAAATAATATCAGGAATCCCTGTGTTACCAATGTAAGTATATCGTATATATAATTCACACATAATGCTGTAAAATCTGTGTCCATATCTTCCAGTATCAGAAATAAAGTGAGGGGCATAGGTAAAATAAAATCTAAGGTCACATGAGAGAGATAAGTCGGATATTTACAAAATATGACCTGTATAAACTACTGTAATACAGTGCATGGTCGTATGAAGCGAAGGGCTTGCCCTCGGATTGGGGGGGGGGGGGGAAGTCCCCTCAATAATTTTGAAAAAATTGTAGAAAACAATTCTACTCTTCCTGCTCTATGCTTGTGCCCCAAAATAAAAATGGCTCATGACTTTTTAATAAAAAATTGTCAAGGAGGAATTTTTGATAGTTGATTGTGAAACTCTCCCCCTCAAGCCCCCCTCCCCCAAGCCAAATTTGCTTTCGCCGGGCCGGCTCCAGTACTGTAAAGACTTATTGAAACGGATTAAGAGAGAGAAAATCGAATATTTCTCTAGTATTCTACGTTTAATGTGAAATACATTTACATGTACATGTATATACTTGTAGTACACTACATTTCGAACTTGGACAAAACTGTATTTCGAAGAACATTTTGCGTAATGAAATCATTCCAGTTTGATGAATAGAATTGGAAATAACATTTGACTTTGAACTCATTTTTATTTTTAAAATTCTTATTACTTCTTTTTCAGAGCTTAATAATGCGTCCCGCGGGAGCCCTCTTTTTGTATAGCTTGTGTTTGATTATTTTTCCTGTTGTTCGAGGCCAGATTGACACGAGTATCTGTATTCCTGTCACCAATACTTCGGGTAAGGAACAACTATAGGTGAAGTGTGGCGAAGCAAACACCACTCAACTTTAATAATTTCGTATGATGTATATCAGTATTCACTTCTAAACGAAACTGATGCGTTTAGTTTTTGGGGAAAAAATACTGTAAAAAGAGGACTGAATAAACAGACAAACGAACGGATTTTGGACACAGTACTTTCTCATTAGCTTCTCTTGTCTCTTACCAGGAAGGCTAAAAATGAACATTTTTTAAAAACTGTTTGGCGTTGGAAAGTCAGACTACATAGTATATTTTTTCCTAAAATAAGGACTTTGTATATTCTTATGAAATTGTAAATTAAATGTGTTTTAATTTGAGCATTGGTAGAATTACATGTATATTGATTAGTTAATGTACTAATCATTTCATCACAGAGTACCAACAATGCATATAATTCCAGGAAAAATGTTAAAACACAATTCATGTACTGCAGTATATTGTCGAGCAGAGAGTCAATCGAAAGACGTGCAAAATATATTACATTTGAAAAAATGCAGTTCATATTAATATATAAAACTTACGCGATAAGAAGAAATCTTAAATTGGTTATAAGTTAAGTAATAATGCACTGTAAATATCAATATACCGTATTTTATAATTACGAACAGATGACTACAAATGCATAAAGGACAAGATCTGATAACAATGGAATCCCCCCCCCCCCGTTTGGCATTAAAAAATTAACACACTAGGTAAATGTTGTGATAGTGTCCAATAAAAAATAAAATGTAGGTTCTTTCATGACTACAACTATGAGTTGCCTTTTCTTCAATGTTTTTTTTTTCCTGAACAAGATGTGCTTTTTAAAAATGGATGGAATTTTGAATTTAAAAAAATGAGAATTTTTAATTAAAAAATAAGAAATTTTGGACATTCATTTGGAAATTCCTTTGAACTCTGTGTTTCCTGTCAATAATTCTTATTTTCAGTGATGTCATTTCGAATGTGTCCTTAGAAAGACTGATAAACAAAGGACCAAAAAGAAGTATTAGTCATGATCAATCTTGTCCTTTCCACATGTTTAGAACTCTTTGGTGTGCAGTGAATACATGTCCTAATATATCAATGAATGCGTGACAAAATAAAGTTCTACTTCTGCAGATGCCTCTCCACTACCTGCATTATCGCCTTCCTATTCTACGACAGTGGAATGGAAGTTATTACATAACAACAGCACTGTCAGTATTGAGGAATACGTCATAGGAATGGAGAAGTTGAGCAGTATACGAATTACACAGGAAGGTCATACGTCACGGATTATATATGATGAAAACGCTCAAGAATATACAGAAATTGATATTGTAAATAGTGAGTAAAATTGTTTGAAATAAAGGCTGCGAATATAGAAATACGAGAAATGCATATTTAAAATTTACTCTTTTTATTTGTTTAAATAAGAGATGTCACATGGTATTTGATTTTTTTTTTCAGGTAAATGTAAAACACACAAATATATTCTTGATGATGTTTTATTTGGAAAAGAAATTTGGAAATCAACAACAAAACAGTTATACGATATATTTAAACAATCCATTACTGTAAGTAAAAAAAATCATTAATGCAATATTTTGAACTGTTATTTTTATGGACATTTTCAATTGTACATAAAATAATAAATGTACCTGTAATTTCATATGTTATTCAGGCATGTAATCAAAAATGCAAGCGAATGTCACTTTTACATAGCTAGGTACATGTAAATGAAATACAGAGGTTGAAGATATGTGTAACAAACAGTGATCGATCTCTAAAAAAAATATACAAAAATGCATATCTTTGAACATAAACAACATATCCTTCGAAATTTCCTAGGGTTCAGGCGCCTAGGAGGAGGGAGTATTCCATGCCGAGTCACACTTACTGTTAGACATACGTATTGATAGGGAAGACGACATAATCCGTTGTCAAATAAAGTAGAAAACAAAGATCGAACAATTTATTTTAAAAACATGTATGTCAGTCACAATTAATAGAATCCAATAATTTTTAGTATTTGCTAACTTTTTAACTAAAATAGAATTCACGAAATGCTGACTTAAATCATGGTTGTTCAAATTATCTGTCAGTAGCCCATCTAGGTGTTAAAATTCTATCGATCTCAGAGCATGCTCAAAGTTGGGACACATAAAGTATCATGCAAATACATGTAATAGTTAAGACGACTGGGTGGTTGTGGCCATTTTTAGAACGTAAGTGTTTACTGCGAATTAGCTCGCTTAGCGTTCACAAGGAGAATTTAATGCGAATTAGTTTAATTCGAATTAGTTTTCTGCGCATTAAATTACTTCGCATTAGCTCCGTGTGAACGCTAAGCGAAGCTATATCAAATTCTGACGCATGCGTAATGGCAAAATTTTAAATGCCACTTGTCGGTGGTCAGCTATAGGTGCATGTGCTATTTTTGAGTGAAAAACTATGGAAAATTTTGTTAATCATCAAAATGTGCATACAGACACTTTGCCATTATGTCAAACGGATCACAGGGGCCGGTAAAATACTGTTTTTGATTTTACGTAATCAATATATATATATATATACAAATCTTTTTGTAAACATATAGTGATTACGTAAAATCAAATACAGTATGTTACAGGCCCCTGTGAAACGGATCTGCTTCTGCATAAGGTGACGTGATCTGCAAATGACGTCATGATAGCCGTGCTGACGCCGGGCTGCAGAAGTAAAATTTTAATTCGCATTAGTTTACTTCGAATTAGCTGTCGTGTGAACGCAATTTAATTCGCATTATTTTAATTCGCATTAGTTTACTTCGCATTAATTTACTGCGAATTAAACTCTCCGTGTGAACAGGGCATAATAGTAAAGAAATTTGGGTGGTTGTGGCCATTTTTAGACTATATTGATCGATCTCCTTTAGAAGATGAGCTCCATATAAAGATATACAAAATTGATCAAATTTTAAAACTAAAATGTATAAAATTTTTCTTTGCAAAATGATTGTTGAAAGCTTAAGATATCAAATCCTATAAAAAAAAAATAAGGTGAATCTGATGGTTATGTTGAATTAAAACCAAGTTTTAAAAAATACAGTTTTAAGTAGAACCATTTCAAGCTTAGTTTGGACTTTCAATAAGGCGTGGCATTCTCGGCGCTACATATTTACCGCCTGTCAAATGGCGAATAGATTCTCATTGGTTAAGAAATTGATAACATCAGGAACTTTAAATTGTTGTTGACAACGATTCGGGAATTTCTATCCCATGTATATTTCAACAGTGATGAAAAAAACTGTCTAAATTTCAGAGGTTAATACCAGGTATATGTAACGTCGAGAATGCTGCGCCTTACTGAAAGTCCAAACTAAGCTGGGGATGGTCCTAATATTAGCAATGTTAACTTGTTTGGTTTTAGGTAAACCAAGGAACTCAGTTCATCAGATCAACAGTTGTCCAGACCTGGACAACGTGTGTCTATTTATTCCAGTACAACGTCACGATGGATGCTACTCTTTATTTTGCAGGTTAGTGTCCAATGTTTACAATTAACAACTTGTTGAGCAATTGTTTAATCTTCTTGATGCTAGTATCGTGCATGTTTAATATTTGAATCAATTTTAATGAGACAAAATACTTTGATGTATTTTCAATTTGGATTATCCCCCAGCTGAAGGATGGCCGATGCCATTCGCGGCCCCCGATGCTATGGTTCCAGTACGGTTAGAACTCCGGGGGTCCTACAACAATAACGAGACCAGATTCCACGCCGTGGGGGATTACGTCAACTTCCTCCCCTCCCCTCCCTCAGATCTTGACAGCGTCCAGGTAGTTAGTCATAAATCTCAATTTTGTTTCAGGGACGTAGCAACAGGGGGGGGGCCAGGGGGGGCTGCCCCCCCCCCCACTTTTTTTGCCAAAAATACTTTTACTTTTTAAATTGTTCTTTTAAAGGCTGGTTGCCCCCCCCCCCCCCCCACTTTATACGAAAGTAAAGTACAGTGAAATATCATTATCTCGAAACAAAGAAAAGTTCAACGATGTCCCGTTTTTTTATATCTTCATGCGTAACACTATCCTGTATTACAAAACATGCAGTCTTTATGGTAAAGTCTCAGGCATATGCACAAAAAATATTAAGAAAAACAATGTTGTTGTTTTCTTTGTCGTGTATAATTGTAAAACAATTTAATATGCATGCCTTATTGCATATTCAGCGAATTTACATTTTCCAGGCCATGCTTACGTGGTCAAACGGGAGGTATCATTAGCGTTATAGTTGAAGAACCTTCTGTAAGAAAATAAAAATTTTTTAAAAACATAATTTGATGAAATTTAGTGAAAAATGTTTTTAAAAAAATAATCAGTATTCAAACTGTGTACTTGATATTAATAGCTTACATGTATAACATTACGAAGTACTACTAAGGAACACATAGTTTACGAAACTAACAATGCAAATGGCGGTCAAGGTTATCTATTTATACGCAGATAAACATGAATGTAATCAATCACTGTGCGTTATGCACTGCAACTTAACTGTTTAAGTTTGTTGTGAAATATATTTTTGTTTTATGAATTTAGGAATTTAATTATACAGAGCATATTTATTAAATGCAATATCGGTAATTTAATTTCTGAGTTGCTGTGAAGTGGTTTGTTTTATCGGTCGTAGACTATACCAAACACCCAAGCTGTCAAACCAATTAACCTGTTACAAATACCCGACATCAACATGAGCTTGGGATTAATTAAGATTCCCCAAGTTTGAAGGTGTAATTAATAGCCACTGCCGAGAGTGTGTGAAGTCACGACGCCATGTGTGTTCAGTAGACCGAAAAATTCACTGCACTTCGAGATAAGCCAGGGGCTCGTAACATAAAGCTTGCTAAGTTTTTGACTTAAGTAGGGTCGTAAGTACGGTTTAGGCACAATCTTAGGACCTGTCTAAGTACTGCTTAAGTATGTCTTAAACCGTAACATAAAGCGAACTAAGCTAGGTCCTAGCTAAGTCAGACTTATGTTAAAAATATTTCACATGAGTCAACCTATAGTTTTTGATTTTATATAGATATATTGCTAAATGTGATTCAGTTAGGGTTTTAATTAATTACATATTAAAGTTGACGTCCTTACCTATCGGTTTAAGTTATGTTAGATTAGATTTCGTATTAAAATTATAATTATATTGTAAACTATTCGGAATGTTTGAAAACAAATACTGCACGGTCAGAAGGAGGCGAATTGTGATTCATTGTAAATGTTCACGACAATTGTTTTATATCACCTGAGGTGTTTTCAGTTTACCTCTTGTAACTCTTTTGTTTTGATAAATGTTCACTTACCCTGTTATTATCGCAGACAAGAAAAGATAACCGACCGCCTATTCACTTGAAATTGATACTCTAAAAAGTTCGATACATTTTGAATCCCGGCTATGTATAATGCCACGTATGTCAGAAGCAAAAAATGCAGAAGTTTAATGATATACTTACAATCAAGGTTACAAAACAAAAATCGGGATATTTCTATAACCGAAGTCCTACTAATTTCAGACATATCCCTAAAATTAAATTTTGTATTTACATGTATGCTAGCGCTGTGCTGTGCTGTGAGTGAAATTGGGATCAGTGATCACCCCACCCCCTCCCAACGAAAAAATAAAATTCTTAAATCAGCGTCAAATATAGATAATTATTTTCTTTAATGCATAATATGAATAGAGGAAACTTTAAACATCGAAAGTCAACATTAAATAATTCTAAATATATGTACAAGAAAGTTAAGATATACTTAAGTCACCTCTACCGGCCGCCTAAGTTTTGCTAAGATTGCCAAATCTAAGTACGCTTCTAGTTACGGTCTTAAGTTTTAGACTGTACTTAAGTCCTACTTAAGCACGGTCTAAGACTTAAGTAGCCTTTATGTTACGACCCCCAGGTAAAAAAGGGCTTCGGACTTTGAATATACTTCGACATAAGCGGGGTATTCGAGATTACCGTGTTCGAGATATCAGGTGTTTTTTGAATCATATATAGAGAGAAAACGGCCGGGACCGGCGACTGACTTCGACATAAGCAGGGTATTCGAGATATCCCATGTTCGAGATACTGATATTTACCTGTAATATGAAGGAAATATAATATTGTAAGCTTAAAAAAATGGATATCGAAAGGAATTGGTACTGGAAAAAGTTTGCCTCTTAACCCCCCCCCCCCCCCCCCCCCACGAAATAGGATTTTGGGCAATTTTCCTTTCCTTTTTTTTTTTTTTTGCTTGTCAACTTTTTCAGGTAAGTGAAAAAAAAAATTTCTGTGGCTGCCCCCCCCCCACTTTCAATATCGATGCTACGTGCCTGTGTTTTCAATTTTGGAGCGAAATTTCATTCATACAGAATTAATAATAGGAAATAGGAAAACCTTATGTTGGATATCTATAGATTTGATATTCAACAGAAATTTCCTCGACTCTATAAACAGACTCATTCTTATAATATAAACTGTTTATACTTAATAATTCATCGCATTTTTATTAGAGTTTTTTCTTTGTTAATATATAGACAGAGCCGGGTATGTTCTGCGCTGGGAAAGATATTGGAAAGCCTATGCTGCCTGTTCCAAGCGACTTCTCAGCAGTCATAGAACGGGTCAACACGCATGACAAACAAGTCACGTTCGAAACGGTAAATCGTATTTCCCTTCCGTTATCCCTGATTTCTTAATGCTATTTGTTGTTGTTGTTTTTGTAGTTTCTTATGTTTCTGGTTTGCTTCAGATCTGGTTTGATTCCCAAAGGAAGTTTGTACGATATGAGACAAAGTCAGCCGGCGGCGACGATACTGATCCCTCCAAGATCGTGTTCGATTTTCATGACGGTATTCATACATTTTAGTCGCAGCTAGGACATATGGGAATTTTCATTGTACAAAAATTGACCACTTTAAAGACTAATTAAATTTCTTTATAAGCTTCAAGAATAATTAGAGGTCCATCAACTATGTTTCCCATATGAACCCTAATGTTTATATTTTTAACAAACCTTTGTGTTTCTTTCCCCCAAGGTGTTCGATACTCTATGGACCCTTATACTGGTGCGTGCGATCCTGTGACGGTTATTGAAAGGGGAGATAAGTTTGTCGATCAGACAGCGGTACCTGGGACCCGGATACAAATGCAGAATTCTTTAGATTTCTTTAAGATTCAAAACGCCACCATTCAGTATGTTGGAAAGGCAAGAACTTATTTTTTTTCACTTTACCCAGAAAAAAATCACTTGGGTTCCTTTCGCTTATTTTTTCTGATTACCATTCTTTGGTCTGCCGACACTTGAACAATTTCTTTCGATAGAAAAAAATGTTTTCAAGTGTATCGAATATATTATTTGTAAATAATAAAATATCGTATAATGCTAATATAATTACTGTATGATGTTTCAGAGATACACAAGAAAAATATTCTGTGATGTGTGGATCGGGCTGTATTATGATTTAAATATAGGACAAAACCAAACCGTGGAGTGGTATTTCCTGGGAGTAAGTTCTATAAATAACTACATGTAAACTCTGGGGAGTATTGTATTAACCGGGGAGGGGGTTAATATATAAACAATATGGTAAAATACGTAGTCAGAAATGAAAGTTCAATAAATTACAATTAATGGTGAAGCATGTCTTTGTTATACTGATCGAGTACACCCGCCGTATTTTTTTTCTAAAGGAGGGGTGGCAGGAGGGAATCGGTACGTCCATCACCCCCGGGAGTCTGGTCAGGTTTGATGTGTGGGCGGTGAGTACAGTTCTAATATTTGGTTAAATTGTCTCTGTTTTTTTAATTGTTTGGTTTTGCTTTTGTTTTTTCTTTCTTGTTTTGTTTTCGTTTTTGATGGTGTCAATTTTTGTTTAGTTTAAAGTTACATTTATTTTAACATCAAATCTTTGTTTGAGAAATGTTATGTACACCTTCATGTAATTCATGACCACTGAAAGTCTGTAATTTTTACTTTGAATTCAAAATAAGATTTCCAATTGTGAACCAGTATAATTATCAGATAAGATCAGAGTTCAGATCGTCAATCTCAGACTAACTTCGTTGTATTTGAAAACTTACAGGAGAATTCGGATTTCGCCATCATTCATAATGTACACAAACTGAACCCCTCCACTCCGTATCTCTCCTCCTTCGACATTGGACCCTGCTTCCCGGGAAATCAAAGGCAAAACTTTGTCATCAAGTTCATGGGTAAACCATTTTCTTACTAATTGATGATTTACAAAATTGATCAAAATTGTGCAAAATTGCAACAGAATTTTTTTTTGGAAATTTTTTAGCCGATGCTGAATATCACTTTGAAATTATATTTTTATTTCTTGATATATTTTTTTTATGTTAACAGCGAGTGGTCTGGACTTGACTCAAGTCAGTCAGTACTACATCACAGACCAGATACAAGAAATCCTCACTACGCAGGCGCAACTAGACAACCTCAGATTCAGCAATGTAGCGGTAATGTTAATCTCAGATTCAGTATTATAGCAGCACTGTTAATCTCAGATTCAGCAATGTACAGTAGTGGTAATGTAACCTCAGATTCAGCAATGTAGCGGTAATGTTAATCTCAGTTTCAGCAATGTAGCGGTAAATACATCTTCGCTAGCCAAGGGTGACGATCCGCTCCTCTCCTCGTGAAAAATGGATAGGAGCAGATTGTCACCCTTGGCTAGCGAAGATGCGGTAAATAATGTTAATCTCAGATTCAGCAATGTAGCAGTAATGTTAACCTCAGATTCAGCAATGTAGCGGTAATGTTAACCTTAGATTCAGCAATGTAGCTTTAATGTTAATCTCAGATTCAGCAATGTAGCGGTAATGTTAATCTCAGATTCAGCAATGTAGCTTTAATGTTAATCTCAGATTCAGCAATGTAGCGGTAATGTTAACCTCAGATTCAGCAATGTAGCTTTAATGTTAATCTCAGATTCAGCAATGTAGTGGTAATGTTAATCTCAGATTCAGCAATGTAGCGGTAATGTTAACCTTAGATTCAGCAATGTAGCTTTAATGTTAATCTCAGATTCAGCAATGTAGCGGTAATGATTAATCTCAGATTCAGCAATGTAGCGGTAATGTTAACCTCAGATTCAGCAATGTAGCTTTAATGTTAATCTCAGATTCAGCAATGTAGCAGTAATGTTAATCTCAGATTCAGCAATGTGCAGTAGTGGTAATGTAACCTCAGATTCAGCAATGTAGCTTTAATGTTAATCTCAGATTCAGTATTATAGCAGCAATGTTAATCTCAGATTCAGCAATGTGCAGTAATGGTAATGTAACCTCAGATTCAGCAATGTAGCGGTAATGTTAATCTCAGATTCAGCAATGTAGCGGTAAATAATGTTAATCTCAGATTCAGCAATGTAGCAGTAATGTTAACCTCAGATTCAGCAATGTAGCTTTAATGTTAACCTCAGATTCAGTATTATAGCAGCAATGTTAATCTCAGATTCAGCAATGTGCAGTAGTGGTAATGTAACCTCAGATTCAGCAATGTAGCTTTAATGTTAATCTCAGATTCAGCAATGTAGCGGTAATGATAATGTCAGATTCAGTAATGTAGCGGTAATGATAATGTCAGATTCAGTAATGTAGCTTTAATGTTAATCTCAGATTCAGCAATGTAGCGGTAATAATAATGTCAGATTCAGTATTGTAGCTTTAATGTTAATCTCAGATTCAGTAATGTAGCTTTAATGTTAATCTCAGATTCAGCAATGTAGCAGTAATGATAATGTCAGATTCAGTAATATAGCGGTAATGATAATGTCAGATTCAGGATTGTAGCAGTAATGATAATGTCAGATTCAGTAATGTAGCAGTAATGATAATGTCAGATTCAGTAATGTAGCAGTAATGATAATGTCAGAATCAGTAATGTAGCGGTAATGATAATGTCAGATTCAGCAACATTGCGGTAATGATGACGTCAATTTCAGTAATGTAGCGGTAATGTTAAACTCAGGTTCAGCAATGTAGCGGTAATGTTAAACTCAGATTCAGCAATGTAGCAGTAATGATAATGTCAGATTCAGTAATGTAGCGGTAATGTCAATATAAGATTCAGCAATGTTGCGGTAATGATAATCTCAGATTCAGAAATGTAGCGGTAATGTTAATCTCAGATTCAGTATTAATGTAGCTTTAATGTTAATCTCAGGGTCAGCAATGTAGCAGTAATGATAATGTCAGATCCAGTAATGTAGCGGTAATGATGACGTCAATTTCAGTAATGTAGCGGTAATGTTAAACTCATATTCAGTTATGTAGCGGTAATGTTAATATCAGATTCAGTAATGTAGAGGTAATGTTAATCTCAGATTCAGTAATGTAGCGGTAATGATAACTTCTGATTCAGCAATGTAGCAGTAATGTTAACCCTTAGATTCAGTAATGTAGCGGTAATGATAACTTCTGATTCAGCAATGTAGCGGTAATGTTGACTTCATGTTCAGCATTGTAACGGTAATGTACCGAACTGGGTTCCACAATAACCCTATCAATACTGGAAAGTGGAGAAATTCTCCCAACCGTGGGCAGACAATTTTGCGACTTAAATCGCACCTTATTTGCGGTACGAGACTTATCACACAGATGGTCAAAAACCAATATATAGAACCATAAAGCTTAAGTGCTGCAGCTAGGTTTTATAGGGGCGTGGGTTCTGATTTGAAAGTCTTCAAAATGCAGTGACTGATACTTTTACCTAGATGTGTTTTTCCTCCAACAGTTTGACAATCTTGGTTACAACCAGTGGTACTTCAGTGGCGTGCTGCTGGATAAATCCCCCGTAGATAACCCCAATATCTACCCCCCACCTCTGATGAAGGAGCCACTCAGTAGCGCCTTTGGTTTCCTCACGGGGTTTGTAGACACGCCGTGGGTGTACAACACAACCGGACAAGTACGTTCATTTCTCTTTTTTATACAGCTACACATGTATATTGTAAAATAAGGACATAGGGCATATTATATAACCGACAATTATGGATTCTACATATAACAAAGAGCCTTTTATCTTAAGTATGTAGAACATAAGGCAGTATGTCGAACTCTACCGAACTCTACTCTTCCGATGCCAACAATTGCAATATATCCACTGCTTAATAGTTTTAGTTTGATATCAGAATAAGCCGGTGTCACTTACAGAAATACATGTACTATGACACTGTAGTCTGTTAGCAGTAACAGGAACTTTAGAAAATTGGTTATTTTGGTCTTATTAGACCCCCCCTCAAAAAAAAAAAGATTTAGATATTCTTCAGTTATCTTTAAGTGGTATTTATCATATCTTGAAATATCTATAAATTTAATTATAGCAATATCTGAAGATTTGTTCAACATTTTATGTGGAATAAGAAACAATTTATTCAGTTAAAATGATAGATCTCGTCAAGGACTTTTCCTAAATATTTTATAACCAATTGGAACATGAGCAGACATGTACTTCTAAATTTTGAAAATTATAACAGAGCTTCCAGTTGGTTGCCTTGGGGATCATTCCGCTCTACTACCCGGATGAGTTCACGACAACCACCACACTGCCGACGACAACCGGAACTTACCTTGTCCCGACCTTACCTGTCCTGACAAAGGGGACCACCTCTATACCCACACCACCGGCACCACCTACCGGGCCAACTCAGACAACCAAGGTCACCACAAAGTCGCCGGAGACACCCAAACCAACAACCCAACAAACGACCAAACAACCAACCAAACAAAGCCCAGGTGAGCGGTTTCCTCTTATGCTAGTATCGATCAATATATTTTGCCGTTAAAATTGTATATCAATGGCTCTGTCAACCAGTTAAGTTAATAAAAATGGGATCTCGCTTTTGCTCTTTTACTGGTATTTTCATTGCTTTTATTGCTAGTACCAAGTTGCATGTATATTGAATTCAGTTAATTAGATTTACTTGTATTTTATTCAGCAGGTCCTTGTAAATGTGCAACATGTCCTCCATCAACATGTCCGACTGTCACGTGTCCAGTGGTAACAAGGCCCAAGTCACAAACACCCAAGCCGTGTACTACCCAAGGGTGCAACTGTCCAAAGGTCACGTGTCCAAGACCCACACTCGGACCACCGAAATGTCCGAAAGTCACCTGTCCAGTGACAACATTGAAACCAATGACGTCACCTTGCACTCCGAGTGTCGCCGGCGTTACCGCACTAAATAATGTTGGTGCGCAGTCGCAGCAATCAAGCAACGGTGTTTCTTCAGGTAGAATTTCTGTGAAATCGTTTTATGATATGTAAAGATTAAAGAATACATTTTTTTTAATTTCATTTTTTTCATGAAATAACTTGAACTGCAGCAACCAAGCCTTTGATTGGTTGACAATACAAAATATGATTTTCAAACTGATGGTTATTTTTTCCGTTACAGGTGGCGCTGTGGGTATTGCGTTTGCCTGTTTATTCTTGGGAGCCCTTATAGGTGCTGTCGTTCTGTATGTCTTTCAGAAAAAGTTTCCAAATGGATTCAGAAACAGTGATGATGGATATTTAAATCCAGTTTTTGATGGAGAGTCGAATTATAACAAATACTAGGATCAATTACTCACAAACATTTTGTGCAATATTTTGCTATGTTGTGTTTTTATATACAAATAAACTGTTATTTATTGTTTTACTTATAAAAGTATTTATCAAAGATGCTGGCAGTTGTTGTTTTATTGTACAAAGATTTTCAATTTTCACAGGTGTTATTTAAATGTTTTCAAAGATTCTGACAAGATTTCTTCATTAATGTTCTAACAGCTATTATTCAACTGGATAAAGATTCTGATAGTTTGATAGCCTAGCTGATGCTAATCTTTCAAAGATTCTGTTACTAAACTGTACAAAGTTTCTGCTGGGTGTTTCAACTGTACAAAGTTTCTGTCGGGTGATATTTTGTCTAAACAAAGATTCTGATAGTTATTTTTAGCCGGGCTTATTGCTCAAAGAGCAATTGCCGGCTTATGTCATCCTGTTCAAGACAGGATGTTGACCCCATAGTCGCCATTTTAAAGCTACGTGTAAAAATATAGTTCTTACTCTCAACCGCTTCTGAGATAATACAAACGCTAAATAAAGCAACATAAATAAAACGAAATTTTATCTAAATAAATAAACGTTAGTAGTAATGACTTTGAAAACTTCAGTCTTAAGGTAGGATTCTTCTCATATTTCTTGTATTTAAAGAATTAATGAAATTTTCACAGAGTCAAGAAGACAACATCAGTAAGTGATAGTATCAGTGAAATTTGACCGTTTTATATGAGAGGCAAGGTCAGGTCAAGGTCTTTTTCCTTGACATTTAGAATAAAAATACTATTGCAAATCATGTGATGCCTACTTCTATTTCAAAAGTTTAAAGATTGTTCTTTTTGCATAAAAGGATATTACTATATCTTCAGCACGATATTAGCAAATTTTCATGAATAATTTAACTAAACTGGATATTGGCTAATCCGAATTTTTTTCTGTTTTTCTTAATATTTTAGGATATATTAGTTATTTTCATATGCTTCCTATATTTAACTTTTTCTTATTTTCACATATTATAAAGTAGTCTTATAAATATACAAAATGACACAAAAACAAAAAGTTTTGATCGTTTACTAAGAGAGAAAAAATACTTTTTATGGATTTTTGGCTCAAATCTGGACTTTGACTGGAAGCGTTTAAAAGCTAACATAATTCTAGTTTGTTTGAAAAATCATATTTATTTTATATATTTTGAAAGTTTAGTCCATTATTATTAATTTAACTTACATTTGAAAATTTCTTCAAGTCTTTGATTGTATAAAGATTACAACTAAATTCATTGCTCTGTTATAATTTTGAGAGGCAGAAAAGCAGATATTTTCATACGCCACCATTCCGCCAAAAATATAGTCCCTGCTAGTTTTCAAACGCAGTTTACCATTTCTATTTTAAGTTGTACAATTGTGATGAGGAAAGAAAAATATGATCTTTTAAACCCTTTACACCTAAATATATGACATATAAGCAAATTTACTTTGAATGTTTCATCTAGTCAGAAACCAGAGAAGAATCCTACCTTAAGTCAAAGAACATAGTTTATTAGCGTAAGGATTTCTGATAATTAGTGTTATCGTAGCTCTCTACACTAACGAGGAAAAATAGGAGAGGGAACCAGATTGGCCTGTTTGTTTACATTCAGCCGTAGTACATGTACCAGATTAATTTTGATTCTGACAAAATCGGACCGTGGTATTTGGATCGAAAACTCACTGTCAGTGTCTTATAATTTATATTGCTAGATTTAAAATAATTTTTTCATCAGAATTTTTAATCTGATATTCTTGTTATTTATTTGTTAATGCAATATAAACGTATGATTCATGTAAGAAATTCATTTCACTCTGTAAATGAGCCCGGCTCTCTGTACTTCTGAGTACTTTGATTTACATTACTTATCCATAAATGATCAAAGAGTCTGTTATTTAACTGTAAACAAGTACATGTATTCTGACAAGTACTTTTTATATGAATAACAAATACCCTTATTTATAAGTGTTATTCATCTGTACAAAGAATCTAAAAGGTGTTTTTAATGATGCCATATAAAGATTCTAACAGGTGTTGTTCAACTGTACAAAGTTTCTGAAAGGTGTTTTTGTAAGTTCTGCACAGAGATTCTAACTTATGTTATTTATCTTCTGTCAGGTGTTTTTATCTGTACTAAGATTCCAATAGGTATACGTGGTATGCAATGTACAAAGATTCTAAACGATGTTATTTAATTTTAAATGTACAAAGATTCTAATAGGTGTTATGCAGTGTACAAAGATTCTGACAGATGTCATTTAATTTCAAGTATTTACATTTGCAAATGTTTCCTTTATACAATACTGAAAGCAATGCGTATCTGTAACCGTATATTAGAATAAAAAATTACAAGGCAACAATGTTAGTAAAACGTAAGCGCTTTCTTAGTTATTTCTTCAGACGTTTTACATTTCAAAACAATTCAAACATGTGACGTTCGGGCTTTATGGAATTTGATCTCGTGACCAACCCGTATTTATAATCCGATAGATGTTTAAAAATGATATCTTATTTCTTAAATATGCAAAGATTCTAATAAATGTTCTAATAAATGTTATTAAACTGTATAAAGATTTTGACAGATCTTATTTAGTTGCACAAAGATTATGACAAATGTTATTTAACTGTAAAAAGATTCTGACAATACCCTTTTGGTTGTAAATTCTGACAGATGTTGTAAACAGTACAAAAATTCTGACAGTACGTTTTGATTGTAAATTCTGACAGATGTTGTAAACAGTACAAAAATTCTGACAGTACGTTTTGATTCTGACAAAATGTAACATATCTGTACAGAGATTCGTACAGGTGTTTTAACTGTACATATATTCTTACATGTGTTACTATCAAAAAAAATTCTTGGGTAGGATGTTATTTATCTTACAAGAATTCTGACTGGTTTTCGTTATCTTTACAAAGATTCTTTCAGTTATTACAAAACCGCAAAAAGATTCTGACAGGTTTTCTTTACACTGAAAGAAAAACCTAGTGAATTTAACTAGTGTGCCTCGTAAAGCGTTGGTCGTATAGATACTTAAATACTTAGTGAAAGTTACTTATCAATTCTAAATTTACTAATCTTATCTAGTAAATATACCAATATCTGGTAAAACTACTTTTAAGGTAGTGATTGTATGGACAGTAAATTTACTAGTTTTCCTCGTGACTTTAATTAGTTATTTTTTTTTACAGTGTATCCATTAAAGAAATTTGACATGTGTTATTTTTATCTACAAATATTATGACTCGTGTTATTTATAACCCATGTACAGATGTATAAAGATGGTGATAATCAATATACATATGAATTTGAAGAATGATTTAGGTGAAATAATTCACTGATCTTTATTAATATAAATAAAATATATACATTTATTCTTAGTATGACTGGCAGCAAATTTCAAAAGAGTAGAAAATGGTCTTATTTGACGCACATGTTCAATATACATGTTCACATAAGAGACAATTAAAGTGCTTGTATTAAAGAAGAACATTTTTTTTGGCCCAAAAATCATTTTACTTGATATATCTTAGTTGCAGAACTGTAGCTCTCTGTTTGAGAAAAAATCGGACAGATTCTGCAGTTAGATATTTCCCACTGATTAAAAAATTCAACAAAGTATGTTTAAACTGACCAAAGGCAATAAAAATTAACTAACACCTAAACTTTTAGAAGTTGACACACGAGAAAAATTCGACTTTTCCATTGTCAACTTACCTAATTTGTGAAGTAATATTCCACGATCACCTGTAAAAGGTTTTGTAGTAAACGTCTGCCAATTTATTTGAATCTAAAGAGCATGCTTTGAGTAAGATCAATTATTAAACCGAGATAGGCTACTGACAAATATGTAGATATTACAAGAACCGTAGCAGCTTCATTCAAAGTCAGTAGTTCGTAAAAAGGAATGACTGTATGTAAATTCAACTTATATTTTGGCCGTGTTTTTCTTACCTTTCCATCCTTATTGTTAACTGAGAAGGCCTTTATTTCAAATTAAAATTAACGACGGAATATTCTGTCTATCTGATCAATACACAGAAGTCATACCTACATACATAGGATGTGACCGGTCGATAGGGGATGTTCATTCTTTCTAGGCACCTGATCCCACTATGGGATATTTTATTTCCAGGGAGGGTCTGTGTTTTATGTCCTTTTACACTATCAGGTTTTTTATTTATATTGGTCACTATTTGTAATCTTCGCCCGTTTCATTTGTAGACGAATTGAGCTATTGATGTTGACCACACTCGATGCGAAATCCTTCGGGGACGCGCGTAATCTAATAGTACTTGATTTATTGTAAAGAATATGAAACGCATTTTTATCTGAAGGCTAGAATTACTTTTTTCTTTGTTTTAAGATCTATAAAATATACTTATTTATCAAAACAATATATTGAACATTTTTAAAATGAGAGAATCAATTTAGCACTTGATAAACAGCAAATCGGGTTATCCTGTATCAAGTCAAGTCAGGAATGTTGACTCGTCGGTACTGTGTCTCTTCACTGGTTCATATCGCCAGTAATATAGGAGGACATTTGCTGAACTTACTTTATTTAAGATTTATTTCATTTATTTCCTTTATTTTTATTCATCAAAATACATAAAGCATTTGTGTCGCCAATCTAAAATGCTTGACCAGCTGAATCACGTGTTTAAGAAGTGACACTTGAGTAGTGTTCGGGTAGGTTACCCTTCCTGATTCAAGGTCAACTGTGAGAAATTATTCATTCAAGGAATTGTCAGATCAAATAGCTCAATCGGTAGAGCGTCTGGCCCGAGTTCGGAGGGATCTGAGTTCGATTCTCGTCAGGAGCGTCAAGTGTTCTCCTTTCCATTAGAGCCGGGGTTGGCGGCCAAAGGAAATGTGAGTATGCGTCAAGGCGGGACTGAAGAATTGGTTCAGGATTAAAGAACTTCGACAGGTATTCGGAAGATCCTGGTTCGAATCCAGGTTTGATCTGACATTTTTTTTTTTATTTTAATAATTTATTTTACTTTAATTTTTATTTATTTGTAAATTTTCAGTGCAGTTGCACATGTACAATGTATTTGTAAATTTTATCCTATCATGAAATTTTTGGTAAGCATGTATTTTTAATAATGCTGAGCAGGACCTTTTAGGCTGTGATTGCGAAAAGTGTAAAGCTTGTTTTTAAGTTGTACACATGCAAACAGAAATAAGGTCAGGATTGCGATTCTTTTCAGGGACAAGAATGTATTCAGTAAGAAAGTAAGGCCATGCACTGTAATCTCGGATGCAAACCTCCTTAGTACTTGGACACGCACACATTTTAGTACCAATAATCAAGACATAAAAAATTGAATTATTTCACGATCTTATTTTTTGTCAGTGAGCTGCGAACTGAGTTTACTTTTATTCGCTTTTACTTATTTTACATGGATATAAGCATCCCCGGTCCCTCTACCCTTTTCATTTTATTTGGGCTTCTTTTGCCAAATTGTTGCATTTTTTTTAACTGCTGAAGATAACACTTTATTTTCATAAGAAGTTCTTTAAATTGCCTTCATAACATCTCTGTTGGTATTTATTTTGCAAATAAACGATATATATATGTTTTTCCTTTAAGTTCCATTACATCTCTTACAATCCCCCACCAGTTTTTTGTTTTTTTTTTGTTCAAAGTCCTTATTTTTAAAGTTTGTGGAATTTTTTCCAACCCCCCCCCCCAAAAAAAAATTAGACTGGCCTTGCCTGTCGTAAGATCAAGTACGACCAGTTTTTAGGTCGGGATCGGTATTTGGGCTTCTTTTGCCAAATTGTTGCATTTTTTTTAACTGCTGAAGATAACACTTTATTTTCATAAGAAGTTCTTTAAATTGCCTTCATAACATCTCTGTTGGTATTTATTTTGCAAATAAACGATATATATATGTTTTTCCTTTAAGTTCCATTACATCTCTTACAATCCCCCACCAGTTTTTTGTTTTTTTTCCGACACTGGTGTTCAAAGTCCTTATTTTTAAAGTTTGTGGAATTTTTTCCACCCCCCCCCCCCCAAAAAAAAATTAGACTGGCCTTGCCTGTCGTAAGATCAAGTACGACCAGTTTTTAGGTCGGGATCGGTATTTAGGGCTTCATGTGCCAGAAAGGTGCAATATTTTGAAATGCTGAAGATAACACTTTATTTTCATAAGAAGTTCTTTAAATTGCCTTCATAACATCTCTGTTGGTATTTATTTTGCAAATAAACGATATATATATGTTTTTCCTTTAAGTTCCATTACATCTCTTACAATCCCCCACCAGTTTTTTTGTTTTTTTTCCGACACTGGTGATCAAAGTCCTTATTTTTAAAGTTTGTGGAAAAATGGCAGCTGTGAAACTTGCAAAACTGTTATCCTCTTCTGCCGTGGTATATTCTTTCCGCGACCTATTTGTTTGAAGTGCTGTTGCTACTACAACAATGGTAAGATAGAGTTTCATAAAAGGCAGTTGTCAAAACTTGTATTTGACATAATAATATTGAAAACCACCCGAGAAATTGCGTAATTTCACCGCAACATGCATGATGCCATTCACAACAATTCTTGAAATACTTGTGCTTTTTTTTCAAGTAGTCAGTACATTTACCTGGTGTTGAAAATGGTTTAAATATTGAACTGATTTGAGACTTATTGTGTGTGAAACAGAGATGCGTAGATTAGTGTGTACAGATTGTTTACATCTTGTTTATCAAATTCATTACTCAATGATCATGATGATAAAGTTTTCATCCTGTTTACAAGGAATTCTTTCCAAATCGCTTGAAATAAACAGATAAAGAAAATAAGTAAATTTTATTTTAAGTTGGCATATTGTACACAAGCTGTGTAGAGCTCTAAAACCAATAAGAAAGTCTGTTATGAATTTGTGGTGAAAACATGATCATGATTAAAGAAGTTTTTCTTAGAATGTGCAGCTATTGGGAGACATGTCTATCACATGTATATTCACTATCATACTTATCAAATCAGCCAGCAGTGCCACTGAATTTAAGTTCTGTTCATTATGAATCATTACATAAAGAGAATTCCAGCCAGTTTTCCATCAAGCAAATGGCCTTCAAAGCTCTGCCAGTTATGTAAAGACTCTGTGTTTCTGAAATGATTTATTACATAAAATAGATTTTTTTTTAAATAAAAAAAAAATGAAATAAAAAACATCCAGCTCAAAGTCTTACATTCACCATGTTCACATTTTCAATTACTTTATTTTAAACTTTTAATTAACCTGAACATGCATAAGCTGCTGACTAGTGAAAGAGGCAATGTAGCAGTAATGTTAACTTTTAAATGTACAGTGGACCTTCAGATATCCGGACGTCAGATATCTGGATGCTTCAGTATCCGGACGACTTTTCATCGGAACAGAATTTTTTTAATGTTATTTTGTCTTGTTTATCTGGTAATTCAGATATCCGGACGCTTCACATATCCGGACAAATTGACTTGGAACCAAAGCATCTGGATAAATGAGGCTCCACTGTATTGTAGTGGTAATATCACGGGGTTTTTTTGTATTGTTAATTAGTGATTATGATAATCTTGAAAATATACCATTCAATATTTATTATTTGAAATTTTTAGGGACTACCGGGTATTTTTGTATAGCTAGATTTGAAGAAGTATGGAATTCTTATTCCATATCTGAATTTTTATATCGCATAAAAATTCTTTTAAAAAGTTGCAAATTAAGTGCAGACTTATCAAATGCATAAATTTGCAGTCTAGTGAAAATTTGAAGTTACAACTGTTTGTACAGACTAGCTGTGCTTAAAACATTTTCCCTTTTTAGCTCACCTGAGCCGAAGGCTCAAGTGAGCATTTCTGATCACATTTTGTCTGTCGTCCGTCCGTCCGTCTAGCTGTCCGTCTGTAAACTTTTCACATTTTTGACTCCTTCTCAAGAACCACTGGGTCAATTTTGACCAAACTTGGTACAAAGCATCCTTGGGTGAAGGGGAATTTAAATTATTAAAATAAAGGGCCAAGTCCCCTCACAAGGGGAGATAATCAAGAAAAGAGAAAAATAGAGTGGGGTCATTAAAAAAATCTTCTTCTCAATAACCACTGGACCAGAAAAGCTGAAACTTATGTGGAAGCATTCTAGGGTAGTGTAGATTCTAAATTGTTCAAATCATGACCCCCAGGGGAAGGGCGGGGCCACAATGGGGAATCAAAGATTTACATAGAAATATATAGGAAAAATCTTTTAAAATCTTCTCAAGAACCACTGGCTGAAACTTATGTGGAAGCATCTAAATTATAAAAATCATGACCCCCAGGGTAGTGTAGAATCAAAGTTTTACATAAAAATATATGAAAAATGAAAATACAAATCATGACCCCTGGAGGAAGGGCGGGCCACAATGGGGAATCAAAGTTTTACATAAAAATATATAGGAAAAATCTTTGAAAATCTTCTTCTCAAGAACCACTGGGCCAGAAAAAGCTGAAACTTATGTGCACATGCATGGAAAGATCATGGGGTAGTGTAGATTTCAAAATGTCTTAATTATGATCTGTGGGGTAGGGTGGGGATGCATTATGTATTACAAAGGGGAAATCTGGTAAAGAACAGAATGGTCAAAGCTTCTCAGGTGGGCAATGTGGCCCATGTGCCTCTTGTTTTATATCAGGATATTGAAGTAGTTTACGGTAGCTCAGGAATGATTCATTATGATTGGAACTATAAAGTGTCCATATTACAATTTGATTTTCCTACATATTCATATGTATTGTTACTTGACTTACTTCAAAGATCTTCCTGCACTGCTATTACTGCTAAAACAAAGTACATGTTTCTTTGAAGGATGAATCAAAGGAAGCTACCATACCTAGCTTGTTGAGCAGTGATACCCAGGAGGGTTCCAACCCCCTTAATCTAGAGAAAGAGCTGAGTGACTTCCGTTGTCAGTGGCAACAGGAGATAAAGAAGGGGTCACCGAGGGGTAGACATCATGTCAATGATGAACAGGGAGACCACTTTATAGTAGAACAGGTTTGTTGTTCTTACAGCATGGTCAACATTTTATTGTCTTACTAAATAACAATTAATAAATATGTGCCTTAAAAGATTATTGAGACAAAAAAATGGTAGAAATGAGAATGAATGTACAGAATATGACTTTGAAGAAGATTGACCTTTTGATTTGATTTTGTATTTTGTGTTCAGGCCAAGGTCTTGTTTATGAAGGGCTCACAGCTGGAACAGTCTGGAAGATTATATGAAGGTGAGTGTCATCCGTACTGCTTGTAGGTGAAACGAACATAGTGTGATATAGGTGTGCTATAAATATGAACAACAGGACAGTGTGATGTAATTTCAATGTTAATGAGTTTGACTTTAGATGTAAACATTGTAGAACATATTCTGAGATGTAGTTGTGCTATGGATGTTTTCAACTTATGCTGCATACTAATTAATCATTGGATCCATAATCTGTTTAAGACTTTAAAGTAAATTCATGAAATCAATGCCAGGAACTAAGTGTACCATTTTGAATTTTTTCAGCTGTTGAGTTTTACAAGAGAGCAACCCAGCTTGTCCCAGATATTGAGTTTCAGATTGACTTCACATCATTCCACAGTCCCAGAGGTAAAGGTTGTCTTCTAGGACTTACGAGTCTCGGAGAACAATAAAATCAGACTCAGATAAATCTGAAAACCCATTGTATATATCATCTCTTTGCAAATGAGTGTGCATAAAGATATAGAGAATATTGGCCTGTGTTTATTGCTGTTTGTTTATTTTACAGAGAGACAAGAGAGCGAGAGTTCAGTTGGAAGGTCAGTTCATCAATAATTGACAACAATCTAAACAAATTTTTAATGATTTTATATAGTTACATTGTATAATGTTAACACTATATTAAAACTCATATAAACTGATAATGTACATGTAAATATCATTTATGATACTTTTCTTGTTTTTGTTTACTCCGAGGTTAAATAGTTAAGTTTCCTGATAATTTAGTACATAATCCTACAGACAGACTAGTGTAGATTGTGATTCTCTGTTTCAGTGTGGAGAATGAGGACATTGAGGATAACTTGGTGGGGTACCTACAGAATCTACAGCTATCTGAGGAAGTCAACCATAGAAAGTCCTGTTACCCAGAGTATGAACAAAGGGTAAGTCAAAAATCCAAGAGGATTAGTCAAATAAACAAAGGGTAAGTCAAAAAAAACAAGAGGGTTAGTCAAATAAACAAAGGGTAAGTAAAAAAAAACCAAGAGGATTAGTCAAATAAACAAAGGGTAACTCAAAAAAACCAAGAGGATTAGTCAAATAAACAAAGGGTAAGTCAAAAAACCAAGAGGGTTAGTCAAATAAACAAAGGGTAAGTAAAAAAAACCAAGAGGGTTAGTCAAATAAACAAAGGGTAAGTCAAAAAACAAAGAGGATTAGTCAAATAAACAAAGGGTAAGTCAAAAAACCAAGAGGGTTAGTCAAATAAACAAAGGGTAAGTAAAAAAACCAAGAGGGTTAGTCAAATAAACAAAGGGTAAGTAAAAAAACAAAGAGGATTAGTCCAAAAAACAAAGGGTAAGTAAAAAAAACCAAGAGGATTAGTCAAATAAACAAAGGGTAAGTCAAAAAACCAAGAGGATTAGTCAAATAAACAAAGGGTAAATCAAATAAACACAGGGCAAGTCAAATAAACAAAGGGTGAGTCAAACACAGAGGGTAAGTCAAGTAAACAGAGGGTAAGTCAAACAAACAAGGAGTAAGTCAAATAAACAGGGGTAAGTTTAAAAAATAAACAGGGGATAATTCAAGTAGGTAAACAGAGGGTAAGTCATATGAACAGAGAGCGAGTACAGTGTAATATACACAGAGGTAAAGTCAAATAAACAAAAAGCATGTCACATTAATATAGGGTAAGGCTTGGATGGGTGACATTAATAGTTTGTATGTCACTTTATATAGAGTTAGCTGCGATAATATAGCCCTCTCCTTTTTTGGGGAGAGGGGGGCAAGTCACATGAATAAAGAATAAGTGCACAAGCGTAACCATTGAAATAGCTTTGGGCAAAGTGTTTCAAACCAGTTAAGCTGATGTTACATGCAAACCTGATTATGTGTTTCAGATGACCCACATTTCTGTGTTACCAGT
Organism: Saccostrea cuccullata; assembly: GCF_032062105.1. Lineage (NCBI taxonomy): Eukaryota > Metazoa > Mollusca > Bivalvia > Ostreida > Ostreidae > Saccostrea > Saccostrea cuccullata. The sequence continues at coordinate 185,604 of NW_026932690.1, forward strand.
AGAACTCCTGAACTACATCCTACGCTGGGTCGTCTCTGTAGACCTGGACATGAAGTCCCTGGAAAATTTCTCCGAGGTAGAGATCGTATTACAGGGATTTATCGTTTATTGTTTTAATACATGAATGTATATTTCTCTAGGTTTGCTAATGAACATGTATGTTACAGGTGTGTCGGGGTTTTTATCTTGCCGCTAGGGATGAGGGAATTTGGCGGTCAGCCTGTTTGAAAGCCTACGGGGCCAGTACTGGAAAGTGTAAGAAGTACGGGGGCTGGAGGAACATGTTTATTCAGCGACCACATCTCTTGTTTAATGGTCAGTGTCGAGATGTCATTTCTATTGGGTTTATGGTTTATATTGTTTTTTCTTCAAGTTGTTCTTTTTTATTATACCCCCCCCCGCAAACGAAGTTTGGGGAGGGGTATATAGGAATCACCTTGTCCGTCTGTCCGTCCGTCCGTCTGTCTGTGCAATCGTGTCCGGTCCATATCTTTCATACAGAGGGACTTTAGAATCTACTACTCCACACAAAGATTGCCTATGACCTAAGGGTGTGTCATGACCTTGACCCAAGGTCATTTGGAGAAGTTCAAGGTCACTGGAAGAAAAATTTCATAATTCGTGTCCAGTCCATATCTTTCTTATGGATGAACTTGGTATGTTCTCATTTCACACAAAGATTGCCCATGACCCAAGAGTGTGTCATGACCTCAACTCAAGGTCATTTGGGGAAGTTCAAGGTCACTGGAAGAAAAATTTCATAATTCGTGTCCAGTCCATATCTTTCTTATGGATGAACTTGGTATGTTCTCATTTCAAACAAAGATTGCCCATGACCCAAGGGTGTGTCGTGACCTCGACTCAAGGTCATTTGGGGAAGTTCAAAGTCAATGGAAGTAACATGTATTTTTGTTCTCATTTCACACAAAGATTGCCCATGACAGGGTGTGTCATGACCTTGACCCAAGGTCATTTGGGGAAGTTCAAGGTCACTGGAAGAAAAATTTCATAATTTCTGTCTGGTCCATATCTTTCTTATGGATAAATTTGGAAGGTTGTCATTTCACACAAAGAATGACCCAAGGGTGTGTCAATATATTTTAAGGTCACTGGAAGAAAAATTTCATGATTTGTGTCCGGTCCAACTTATGGATAAATGGATGTTCTCATTTCACACAAAGATTGCCCATTAAGGGTGTGTCATGACCTTGACTCAAGGTCATTTGGGGAAGACAAGGTCACTGGAAGAAAAATTTCATGATTATCTTTCTTATGGATAAACTTGGTAGGTTCTCATTTCACACAAAGATTCATGACCTAGGGTGTGTCATGACCTTGACCCAAGGTTATTTGGGGAAGTTCAAGGTCACTGGAAGAAAAATTTGAATTAGTGTCTGGTCCATACTTATGGATAAAAATTTGATTTCACACAAAGTTAAAGGGTGTGTCAGTTGACCCAAGGTTATTTGGGGAAGTTCAAGGTCACTGGAAGAAAAACTTTCTTCCTGTTTGAAACATATTTTGGAAAAAAATTCCTTTGTTTGTAGTTTGGACAGTTCTAGTTCTCACTGGAGCAATAAGAAGATTCCTGCATTTGATTTACTTTTCGATGTTACAAGGAGCTGCGGAGCTGCCCAAATATATTCATGATAAATTATTTTAAATTTTTATGAGCAAGTCCATTCTCAAATGACTATTTTTTATAACTAAATCTAACTTGCTTCATTGATGATAAGTTGGAAAGAGGTATGCTTATATGATGCTGCAAGTAACATGTATTTTTGTTTGCAAAATGGACATAGATGTAACTAAATGGATTTTACTTAAATTTCATCAGTTATGAGACTTATGACAACTTGATTTCAGATGGGCTATGTACTCTTTCATATACCCATGTTTATCATTTGAATGAGACTTAAACTTAATGCCAGTTTTTATTATATCATTTGTAGGGGTTTACATCAGTAAGCTGTCTTATGTCAGAGCTGGAGAGAAGAGTTTAACAACATATATAGTTGATACATCAGATTGTTCCCAGATGGTCAGTCTAAATTAATTACAAGGAGATTGGGAAGGAAAAGCGTATGTGCCGTCTCCTTGTTAATGTTTTGATATATAGGACCAGTATGTGTGTCTTTGAAAGCTCAAGACAAAACTTTAATGATAATATCATATTTACACATCTAGATGTATATTATGAAATGTAAGGATACCATTAAAATTGAATATTACTGTTTAGAAGTCTCAGTATTTGTCAAAGCCACTTTTCAATATCATGTTGTGATGTAAACGTTATTCCCTATAAAGATGTTTCTGGTTATAGGTGTAATAATGATACTGACCAGCCCCGATGATCCACATAACGTGATTCCCAAACTGAAGATGAAGTCTTCCAAGGACCCAGGGATGTTAAAGGGCGTGTATAAACTGAGTGGGGACAGGGTAAGAAAAGTAGTAGTACATTGTAATGCAGAAATAAGTGAAGGAGTCATGCTCAGTTAACAGTGAATCAAATAGGCAAGAATGTATGAATTCTTGTCAGTGACATCTTACTTTCACTAAAATTTGTAATGAATCAGATTTTATTTTTGTATTTTATATATTTTAGATATTGTTTCTTTATTATGTTGATAATTTTAGAAAAAATCAGAAGTGTCTTATAGAGAATTCAAATTTGACAAGTTTAGTTTTAATTTACAGGTGTCTGCCGCGTTGAAGAGAGTGAGGAATAAGGACCAGTCTATTCCGTATTACAAGAAAAATCAGCGTCAGCGAAACCAGAACGACATGGAAATGACATTCCACGTGGTCAGTCTATCTTACTAACACAACAGAAACACAGGGCACAAATATTTGCTCTCAGTGTCTCTTCAGATTTAATGTATTTTGGCAAACTGTCCTTAACATGAAATATTGTATGGGATACCTTTTGAAATACTGGGGTGTGACATACTTTAAGAAGAATTAGTGGGCAGTTTGATAATGGCTAATATATGCTGAAGTCAAAGTTGAATTCAATTAAAAACCATGAAAATAATCACTCATGAATATCAAGAATATGGGAGATTAAAGTTTCATGAACAGATATCTCATGTAATTACCGGGATATAAAAAAAAATTCTTTCTATTGAAAAGCAATTTAAAATGAATGAAGGCTTATGATCACTTACAGCAAAACTTGTTTAGTACAAACACGGATATTGTGAATTTACGGATATAGCGAAGTCATCTCGAATCCCCAGCTATATAAATTTAATGAATTTCTTATTCGGTTATAATGAATTACAAATATAGCGAAGTAATTTCATAGGTCCCTGTGACTTCGTTTTAACGGAGTTTTGCTGAAGTAATTTTCTTTCACTGACAGGAATTGGAGCTGTGTAATGTGGGCAGAAAAAGCTTTGTCAAGCTTGAATGGATTGAATATTCTGTCACCACCAGATATCTGTGAGTTGTTTTAACATCTTTAGATTATTTTCAATTTGTGTAATTACTTTCCCCATATCCCGAAGGGGCTTATCACAATTTCCTAGAAGAAGTAGATGAACATTAAATTCAAAGAAATAAAAAAACTAAGCATACAACATTGCAAAAATTTGAGATCATTGAAGATTTAAAATTTTACAAAGGATATAGTGATTTTTTCAAATTTAGAACAATCGATCTTTAAATAACATATTACTGTATACAAGGATATTTTTGCCCCTGTTTTATTTTCGCCCTAACCCAGGCGAATTTAAAAAGGGGGTGAATTTGAAGAATACAGTACAATTTCTTTAACAAAGCTGTGACGTGGCGAATATAAAACGGGGCAAAATTGTTTTAAAGTGTGAAAGGGCGAAAATAGCCCTGTATACAGTATCATGTTCTTCATGAAACATAATATAAAAACAAAACCTATTTAGAGATGAGGCCAAATTTGAATGTTTAATTGATTTGGAAAAAAAAATGCTTCAGTTATTTTTAGCTCACCTGAGCCGAAGGCTCAAGTGAGCTTTTCTGATCAAAATTTGTCCGTTGTCTGTCGTTGTTGTTGTCGTCGTTGTCATCGTAAACTTTTTACATTTTCATGTACCACTGGGCCAATTTCTGAACAAACTTGCTACAAAGTATCCTTGGGTAAAGGGGAGATTATTTTCAAGGGGAGATAATTATGAATTAGAGAAAAATTATGGCATTATAAAAAAATCTTCTTCCAAGAACCACTGGGCCAGGAAAGATGAAACTCATGTGGAATCATCTCAATTTCAAGTTTATTCAAATCAGGCTAGATGAACAATAAAGTTTTACATAGGAATATATAGGAAAATCTTTAAAAATCTTCTTCTCCAGAACCACTGGTCCAGGAAAGATGAAACTCATGTGGAATCATCCACATGTAGTGTAGCAAGAAATTTGAGCCAAAATGGCCGACCCAAGTTTTACATAGTAATATATTGGAAAAATCTTTAAAAATCTTCTTCTCAAGAACCACTGGACCAGGAAAGATAAAACTCATTTGGATAGGTAGTGTGATTTTTTCAAATCATTAGGGTGGGGCCAAAATGGCTGACCCAAGTTTTACATAGGAATATATAGGAAAAATCTTTAAAAATCTTCTTCTCAAGAACCACTGGACCAGGAAAGATTAAACTCATGTGGAATTATCCTCAGGTACTGTAGATTCTAGTTTGTTCAAATCATGACCCCCGGGGCTAGGGTGGGGCCAAAATGGTTGACCCAAGTTTGACATAGGAATATATATGAAAAATCTTTGAAAATCTTCTTCTCAATAAACACTGGGCCAGGAAAGATAAAACTCATTTGGAATCATCCTCAGGTAGTGTAGATTCAAGTTTGTTCAAATCATGACCTCCGGGGCTAGGGTGGGGCCAAAATACCCAAGTTTTACATAGGAATATATAGGAAAAATCTTTAAAAATCTTCTTCTCAAGAACCACTGCACCAGGAAAGATGAAACTCATGTGGAATTATCCTCAGGTACTGTAGATTCTAATTTGTTCAAATCATGACCCCCGGGGCTAGGGTGGGGCCAAAATGGCCGACCCAAGTTTGACATAGGAATATATATGAAAAATCTTTAAAAATCTTCTTCTCAATAAACACTGGGCCAGGAAAGATGAAACTCATGTGGAATCATCCTCAGGTAGTGTAGATTCAGTTTGTTCTTCATGAAACAGTTTTAATATATATAAACCTTTTAAAATCTTCTTTTCAAGTACTTCAAATCCATGATTAGTGATATTTATATGGAAATCAGGTAGTGTAGATTCTGTTTTTAAATGACCCCTTTGCCCCCCCCCCCCCCCCACCACCACCTCAGTAAAAAAATGTGCTTTTTCCTAGCAGATGTGCTCAGGTGAGTGCTGTGGCCCCTGGGCCTCTTGTTTTTAATGTTTCCTGAAAAATCTAAAACTTGTGCATCTTTTTTTTTCAAACTTCATTCTTATGTATTTTGACTACTTATTATTTTACTTAAAAAAAATTACATGTAAACTGAATGAAAAATACATTGGAATCAGTAAACCATGTTTGAACCTGATGATTTGATTGTTTTTTGACTTCTTCAGGATGACTGGTCAGGAGAACACATCTAGCCTGCTGGATGGGAAAGGTTATCCTCCATTGATTTTCTCCCGCGTCAGAAGTTACACATCTACATCAGAGACCCCCCTGCTTTAGTCCACCTTACCAAGATACCCAGAACAACGACTCACACGTAACTGTTGAAAATCTGTCGTTATTGATGCAAGAATAAGTAACTTATTATTTTATTGATTTGCTATGAATTTTGTTTTGATGCTTTGTTTTATGTCTTGATTTGTTTTAACAGATCTAACAGTATTTATATTGCACTTTGAAGTTTGTGATTTATGGATGTATTTTTTTCCTCTTTGAATATTTTATCATTCCTTTAATCAAATGAGGTGTACTAATAGTTGGTTAATCATGTATTTATTAATTTTTTTTGAATATTTTTTTATTAATTCAATTCTGAAATTCCATGTACTCTTTGTGGGTTTATTATGATGTAAAACAGCCGAAGCATATACTTGTATACTGTACTCTAGAATACCTTTGTAGATTTAAGGTTTTTGTGCAATGGTTATGTGCCATGAATAAAATGCTTTCTAATTTTTGGTAATTTTAAAATTGAAAATGTCTCTTTGTCTTGTCTGAACATGACCAGAACTACATGTAACAAAGATTACAATGTGACTGATTGTTTTGTTTTAATTAGTTTGTATTTGTTGTAAACCTTTATGTACAATGTATTACAGTCCGCCTTCCCCAGGCTTATGAGAGACTGTGTTAATTGTGAATTAGTTGTGATTATTACATACACAAACACACAAACCCTTAGATATGTGATTAGAAACGGGGTTATAAATCTCTGATTTTTAAAGTGAGTTTATTTTATTTTTTAACTTTTTGACCAGGTAGTCAAAGTAGCACATGTACAGATTGAGGATTTTAGTGTTTGTATTATGTCCCCATTTTAGAGAAACAGAAGTAGAAAAATGTTGACAACCACATGTATACAACAGTGAATATATAAAGCAAATAGCTTCATGTTAGTTAGCCTGGAGAGGTAATTTATTTATTACTGGCATTTTATTGACACCAAAAATACTCACCATGTGAAATAACATACTGGGATTATTGGAGAAAGTCTAAACTATTTTGAAAAGTGAAATAAAAACATATCAGTTGCACTCCCCGTCTCTCAAATTATGCGAGGTGCTCTTTTTTCCAGGTGATTTTTTTAAAAACTTTTTTCTACTGTAGCATTTGGCAGTTATCTTTGGATAAAAGACAATCAAAATTAAGGTATATATGTATGTAAATAATACACATAAAAAAAAATAACTGAAATATGAGTACCAATGTAAATATTACTTAATGTAACTTTGGAATGATAAAACCTACTGAATATGAACTTGAAAATAGGTGATTTCTTGTTATTTGATGTTTTTGCCTGATTTTTATGTGCTGTCTTCTTGCTTTTGTGGGAACCAGTGCGTTATTCAGTGACCACTGTATGTGAAAATGTTGCTGAACATCATTGTACGGAGTGATTTTTGAGGAGCATTTTACATTTTCCTGCAAAATAGAAGTACCAGTACTTATATGTAAACCTGTTCATGTCAAGAGGAAGTATATTGTAAAAATCTCACACTGACTCTCGCTATGCTATACAAATATAGACTTTTGATGAGGTCAAGGCCTAAGAGGAAAAATATCCACTGACCACTTAGTATGAGGTCAATATGCCCTATTGAAGATCTACATATTTCAAAGGATTTTACAATCAAAAAGGTTATACTTGATTTATTTTTTAATATCAGCTGTATAAGAAATGTCTTAAAAATTTGAGTTTATAATACTGAATAGTTTCTCATATTAAGTATTGATACATCATACTCATAATTATGTTACAACTGCAAATTGGAGCTGAAAAATCGTGTTTTTTAATGTTAACTCTTTTTGATATCATCACAACTGTTGCTTTAAAAAAGAATGGAAACTACTCAGGTAAACAAAAAGCATATGTGTCCACACAGATGAACTGTCATAAGAGCCCACAGGTTGACATATACATGTATGTCAAGTCACCACATGTGAACATAATATATTACCACACAGACATACAAGCTAATCATATCACCACACAGACAGACCAGCTTATTATATCACTACACACACGTACCAGTTTATTATATCACCACACAGCCATACCAGCTTATTATATCACCACACAGCCATACCAGCTTATTATATCACCACACAAACATACCAACTAGAGTATATATCCACACACACATACCAGCTTATTATATCACCACACAGACATACCAGCTTATTATATTACCACACAAACATACCAGCTTATTATATCACTACACAGACAGACCAGCTTATTATATTACCACACAAACATACCAGCTTATTATATCACTACACAGACAGACCAGCTTATTATATTACCACACAAACATACCAGCTTAGTATATCACTACACAGACCAGCTTATTATATTACCACACAAACATACCAGCTTATTATATCACCACACAAACAGACCAGCTTATTATATCACCACACAGACAGACCAGCTTATTATATTACCACACAAACATACCTGCTTATTATATCACCACACAGACAGACCTGCTTATTATATCACCACACAGACAGACCAGCTTATTATATCACTACCCAGACAGACCAGCTTATTATATTACCACTCACACATACCAGCTTATTATATAACCACACAGACAGACCAGATTATTATATCACCACACAAACATACCAGCTTATTATATCACCACACAAACGGACCAGCTTATTATATCACCACACAAACAGACCAGCTTATTATATCACCACACAGACAGAACAGCTTTTCTTTTTATAACACCACACAGCAACATACAATGTAATACAACACAGGTGTATTTACAGCATGTCATGTTACCATACAGGTGAAGATTACAGCATGTAATGTTACCATACAGGTGATAACAGAATGTCTTGTTACTATACAATTGAGCATACCAACATATCTAGTCATCACACATGTGAAACAGACCAGCTTATTATATCACCACACACACATACCAGCTAATTATGTCACCACACAGACATACCAGCTTATTAAATCACCACACAGACATACCAGCTTATTATATTACCACACAGACTTACTAGCTTATATTACCACACAAACATATTATATATCACCACACACAGACATACCAGCTTATTATATAGCTTATATCACCACACAGACATACCAGCTTATTATATCACCACACCACACATACGAACACAGACATACCAGTTTATTATATCACCACACACCCATACCAGCTTATTATATCACCACACAGACAGACCAGCTTATTATATTACCACACAGACAGACCAGCTAATTATATTACCACACAGACAGACCAGCTTATTATATCACCACACAGACATACTAGCTTATTATATTACCACACAAACATACCAGATTATTATATCACCACACAAACAGACCAGCTTATTATATCACCACACAGACATACAAGCTTATATCACCATACAGACATACCAGCTTATTATATCACCACACAGACATACCAGCTTATTATATTACTACACAGGCATACCAGCTTATTATATTACTACACAGACAGACCAGCTTATTATATCCCCACACAGACATACCAGCTTATTATATCACCAAACACACATACTAGCTTATTATATTACCACACAGACAGACCAGCTTATTATATTACCACACAGACATGCCAGCTTATTATATTACCACACAAACATACCAGCTTATTATATCACCACACAAACATACCAGCTTATTATATCACCACACAGACATACAAGCTTATTATATCACCACACAGACATACAAGCTTATATCACCACACAGACATACCAGCTTATATCACCACACAGACATACCAGCTTATTATATCACCACACAGACAAACCAGCTTATTATATTACCACACAAACATACCAGCTTAGTATATCACTACACAGACCAGCTTATTATATTACCACACAAACATACCAGCTTATTATATCACTACACAGACAGACCAGCTTATTAAATCATCACACAGAAAAACCAGCTTATTATATCATCACACAGACCTACTAGCTTATTATACTTTTATCACCTGGCAGGCTATACCAGCTTATAAAAAAGCTTAACATCTCAGAATATCAAATCATTTCAGAGGTGAAAATACCAGCAGTTCATTATTCTTCACAAGTGAATAGTCCAGCATGTCATACAATGTAATACAACACAGGTGTATTTACAGCCTGTGATGTTACCATACAGGTGAAGATTACAGCATGTCATGTTACCATACAGGTGATAACAGAATTTCTTGTTACTATACAGTTGAGCATACCAACATATCTAGTCATCACACATGTGAAACAGACCAGCTTATTATATCACCACACACACATACCAGCTTATTATATCACCACACAGACAGAACAGCTTTTCTTTTTATATCACCACACATCAACATACAATGTAATACAATACAAGTGTATTTACAGCATGTCATGTTACCATACAGGTGAAGATTACAGCATGTCATGTTACCATACAGGTGATAACAGAATTTCTTGTTACTATACAGTTGAGCATACCAACATTTCTAGTCATCACACATGTGAAGTTGCAATTTTTATTATGCAAGGAAAGAGATAAATCCCAATCAAGGAAATATTTTTCTGAAAAGTAAAGATACGGAATTCAGCATTAATGATAACGTGATATGTATGGTTTCACAGTTACATACGAAAGTCGGATTTTATATAAAAAACAAAAACAAAACTCAAAGTAAGTCACTGTCACATATGAAAATGAGGGATTCACGATTACTCTCGTTTTTCTTCACTCAATAAATACTTATCAATATATTTCTCTTAAAATTAGGTCTTTTCAATCGAGTTCTATACAGGAGTAAGGTGTTGGTAGGTCTTTACGCCGGCTTTCCTGTCGAACCGGAAGTCCGTCATTCTGTGCATTTCCTGGCCCATTTCCGGGTGTTTCCGGTTCTATCGAATCGTTCTTAACATGAACGTCCCAATATTCCTTTTGTGAATCTTTCTGATTCTTCTTAGTCGCCTTTACCTGAACGTTAAAATATTCTCGATGTGAGCCCTTTTTGGCTTTTTTTGGCGGACGTACTCGCTCACAAAGTCCATCTTGTACATCTACATTATAATATCCGGGGCTTTTCTTCTGTGAAATATGGCGGACGGCTAGGAACCCGTTTTGAGATTTCCACTGATCGTAAGGCGTGGCATAGGTAGAACTCCGTTTGGTGGTGATAGCGTCACTAGGGTCGGTGTAGTTAGTCTTAGTCTGGGCTACCTCGCTGTTATTTATTATATTTCTAAATAAAGCAGAAAATAAGTACTTACTACAGATTTCAGTTCATGCATCTCACAGAGACATAAAAATAAGAAAACAGCTCTAAAACTTGTACTTTGCAAGCCAAAGCTTCCAAACCTTCTAAAACATGCCCCCTTTTCTAAGTTTAAGAAATTCTTTAAAGAATTTGGTTCTTAATCTTATATGAATTTAAGTACTGGGAGTTTGCCATTTATTCTCGTTAAAGTCCCCCATCACCCCACCCCTCCAGACTTTATATCCTGGATCCACCCAAATGTTCTTTTTTCAGCGAGATATTTTTATTAGCATATTTCACAGTAAACAATGTTACATGTAGACCTATGGTTTGTTATTTTCTTCCTTTTATAGAAATATTTCCACAGCTTAAAACACTTGAGTATGATTTAATATAGGGAGGAAACAATATGTCGATGGCTGAATTCGATCGAAAACCTGCCTATTGCCAATAAACAGAAAAACCTTAAAAGTCTTGGTTTATCATTTTCGAGTCTGACAATCTGGACTTTAGCTCATAAATTATAACAATATTTTCTTTCCTTTTTACCCAATATTTATTATTTAAATGAAAATACTTTAAGAATATTACATATATGTTCTCTTTTCTCTCATTCATACATTTAAGATTTTCTTTACCTAAAAAGGCTTTTCTTCAGATCGAAGAAAAAGAATAGACACATACCTGTTTCTCTGTCGGTAGCAAAGGAAACAAATCAGGATTATAACTAAAGTTGTGAACACTACTATCCCTCCAATTAGAGCAATAGCGATTTCTTCCCCATCAATAAAGGCCATTCTGATAAACTCAACACTTCGATGGTCAGTTCTATCGAGATTTCAGTTGAATAGACTTTTTATGAGGCATGTAGTAAAGAATAAATAACTTTGTTTGATGGGATTTCGGTCGGATAACAAAATGAGAAACGTAATCAGTTATTTAGCGGCTGTTTCCGTAAAAATTTCAAGCATTTCCTATTTATATTATATATGACGATGTACATTTCAGGCGCGGATCCTGTCAACACCAAAATGGATTCTGTATGGGCCAACCGAATTAAATGAATTGAGGCCGTGTCCGTGTACCTTAAAAATCTGTTAGAAATAAATGTTGAAGTCAATTTGATTGCGCTATCAGACTCCTGTAAATTCAGAATCTTGAATTCTATTTTATTTAGTTAATAAGCACCTGATAAAAACTTAAAAGATCGTTTCATTTCAGCTCAATATACAGATTATGCCTTGCAAATAAGGCTATGATGTTTATGATCCTGGGACAGGGTACCAAATACACCATCATCTGGTGTAATACAAAAGTAGAATTAGTTCAAAAAATTCAAAATTTAAGTTTAAGAAAGAACATTAAATTTATGGAGAGGGCTTATATAGACTATGCCTGCTGCCCAATCCATTTATGTAATTGTTACATAATAATTCAATATGTTCAAATCAAATCAAAAAGTTCAAAATTTTAATTAAAAACGGTTGATTTCCATCTAAAAGTAAGTGAATTATTTTGTTTTTATTATAATTGCGAGACACACCCATGTAATTAGAAGCTTAATCATCTTATCCATGCAATCCATTTATGTAATTGATACATAACAAAATATGTTCAAATCAAATCAAAAATTCAACATTTTAATTAAAAACGGTGATGGGGTGGTCCCCTTATGATCCTGTAAGTGAATATATGGCACGAGAATCGTCTACCTGTATTATAAGGCCGTAAGTGCCGACATGTAATTAAATTTGCAGCCCTTCACCGGCAATGGTGAATCTCCATATCAGTGAAATACTGGATGGGAATATACAATCAATCAGTCATCTATTAATTAGCAAACCATGGATATTCAATATCTTAGTCATGCAACCATGGAAATTCAGCATCTTAGCAAACCATTGGAATTCAACATCTTAGCAAACCATGGGAAATTCAGCATCTTAGCAAACCATGGAAATTCTGTCCTTGATACTTCCCACAAACACCTGATAATGTAAATACTTTTCGGCCTTTTAAAAGTATTCATTTTTTGTTTCCAATTTACTTTATTTTATTTGTATATATAATTTTATTGATTATTATTTTTTCATTCGATGTTTTTGTTTGGCCTTTACATTTTATCACATTTGGACGACAAAGTATTCCTTGTGATTTGATTTTATTCTTAATTCCCACCTCCCCAAAGTGAAAACCAAGAGATAAAGGACGAAAATTAGATTTATGCAATTAGTTTAAATCATCATTTTTCTCTGAACCCTTGGATAGAATTGAAGGTGTCTGATTGCACACCCACCAGATTATACATAAGCCGCAGATCTAAAATGTGTTGTCAATTAAGGTTGTAAGGGTAAACAGTAATACAGAATGTAAAATGTAGTGTCAAAAATTTAGTATTCACTTTACTCGAAGCGTCACAGTTCTCTCAAGGACCTTAGATAGTGAGTTAATTTCAGACATAGACAACTTAAATATAACAAAAACGTACTGTCAATGACTATGCAAATATGAATCCCGGAAAACGATATTGTTGATGTCTAGAAAGGTACTCTACATGTAGTAGGAGCACGTTCGCTTCGTACTTGGGAGGACTAGGTTCGATTTCGCTACCCCATGCCGCTTCAAACCTAAAATATAATCACAGATAGTGATAATGAAAGTCAAAATTACTAGTCTTTTGGATGAGACCTTAGATTAAAGTCCCTTGTTAGACAGGCAATGGCACGATAAAAAAAAATCTGCTCAGTGGCCCTGAGTGCCGAGCATTGGTACAGTTGATGAAATTTGAAGCCCAATGACACCGATATATGGCAACGTCTTTACCTGAGTGAAAAAATCTCGTGTGGAACGTAAAACAATACAATCAATCAAGCAAGCAAACGTTTCCTCTCGAAAGAAATAGCTTTTTCGGGAGACCGCGCATTAAAAGAAATGAAATGTGTATACTATTTTCCTTCTCTTTTTTAGCTCACCTGAGCCGAAGGCTAAAGTGAGCTTTTCTGATCACATTTTGTCCGGCGTCCGTCTGTCTGTAAACTTTTCACATTTTCGACTTCTTCTCAAGAACCACTGGGCAAATTTCACCCAAACTTGCCACAAAGCATTCTTGGGTGAAGGGGATTCAAGTTTGTTAAAATGAAGGGCCATGCCCTCATTCAAGGGAAGATAATTGGGAATTAATGAAAATTTGGTGGTATGTTTTAAAAATCTTCTTCTCAAGAACCACTGTGCCAGGGAAGATGAAACTTAAGGGAAAGCATCCTCAGGTAGTGTAGATTCAAATTTGTTCAAATCATGACCCCTGGGGGTAGGGCGGGGCCACAATGGCCGACCAAAGTTTTACATAGAAATATATAGGAAAATTATTTTAAAAATCTTCTTCTCAAGAATAACAAAGCCATGATTGATCATATTTGTATGGAAGCATCCTCAGGTAGTGTAGATTCAAGTTTGTTAAAATCATGACCCCCAGGGGTAGGGGGGGGGGCCACAATGGCCGACCAAAGTTTTACATAGAAATATATCAGAAAATTCTTTAAAAAATCTTCTTCTCAAGAATAACAAAGCCATGATTGATCATATTTGTATGGAAGCATCCTCAGGTAGTGTAGATTCAAGTTTGTTCAAATCATGACCCCCAGGGGTAGGGCGGGGCCACAATGGCCGACCAAAGTTTTACATAGAAATATATCAGAAAATTCTTTAAAAAATCTTCTTCTCAAGAATAACAAAGCCATGATTGATAATATTTAAATGGAAGCATCCACAGGTAGCGTAGATTCAATTTTGTTTAAATCATGACCCCCAGGGGTAGGGCGGGGCCACAATGGCCGACCAAAGTTTTACATAGAAATATATAGGAAAATTCTTTAAAAATCTTCTTCTCAAGAATAACAAAGCCATATTTGATCATATTTGTATGGAAGCATCCTCAGGTAGTGTAGATTCAAATTTGTTCAAATCATGACCCCTGGGGGTAGGGCGGGGCCACAATGGCCGACCAAAGTTTTACATAGAAATATATAAGAAAATTCTTTAAAAATCTTCTTCCCAAGAATAACAAAGCAATAATTGATCATTTTTGTATGGAAGCATCCTCAGGTAGTGTAGATTCAATATTGTCCAAATCATGACCCCTTGGGGTAGGGCGTGGCCAAAATGGGTGAACAAAGTTTTACATAGAAATATATAGGAAAATTCTTTAAAAATCTTCTTCTCAAGAATAACAAAGCCATGACTGATCATATTTATAAAGTTTTATATAGAAATATATCAGAAAATTCATAGAAATATATAGGAAAACTTTAAAAATCTTCTTCTCAAGAATAACAAAGCCATGATTGATCATATTTGTATGGAAGCATCCTCAGGTAGTGTAGATTCAAATTTGTTCAAATCATGACCCCCAGGGGTAGGGCGGGGCCACAATGGCCGACCAAAGTTTTACATAGAAATATATAGGAAAATTCTTTAAAAAATCTTCTTCTCAAGAATAACAAAGCCATGATTGATCATATTTATATGGAAGCCTCCTCAGGTAGTGTAGATTCAAGTTTGTTCAAATCATGACCCCCGGGGGTAGGGCGGGGCCACAATCACCGACCAAAGTTTTACATAGAAATATATAGGAAAACTCTTTAAAAATCGTCTTCTCAAGAATAGCAAAACCATAAATGGTGTTTGGATTTAAACTTTTCAATAATAAAACCAATTTGTACTTTTTCCTAGCCACAGTGCTCAGGTGAGCGATGTGGCCCATGGGCCTCTTGTTCATTTTTTTCCCCATATAGATAAATTAGTGACGTTTTTGATATTTCTGACAATAAAAGAGAATTTTCAAATTCCTCTGATGATGTCGTAGTTTGAGAACCATCAGAGCAACTTTTAGTATTCTTATGATTAACTTTTGTCTTATCTGGGGTGGGTGGGAGTTGTTTTTCCATTTCAGGTACTTGGAAACTTGTTAAAATGCCAATTTATTAGATAATTCAAAATCACTCGTATTTATAATTCATAAGTAAGATTTCCAATAACTGTTTAAATTGAGATTATTTTTGAAAAAGAAAACCGAATTTACTTTCTTTCGGGACTTATATTAAAGACCCTCGTTATTAAATGGTCCCTATGTCTTGGAGGCGTTTGAAACCTTGAAACATTTACAGAAATCTGACCCATATCTGTCCCTCCTCAACCAAAGTTGTGAACTTCGACCCAGCATCGGAGGAAGTGGTTTGACAATTTTTTTCACATTATTCTGTCTCTTTAAGGGGCCCTTGGAGAGGGCAGTCTCGAGTCTCTTTATATTTATCAGTTATATAAGTATTCTTTCCATAGTAGATCTGACGGAAGAGGCTCCTCAAGGGGGATTTAACTAGGAAGGAAGGTTTAGAACCTCTTGTACAGTGACGTTTTATGATATTCTATAGTTTCAGAACCCAGGATTTAATGTTCGTCCGTAGTGGTCACATTCAGCCTCTTTTTTGACAATCCTCGAACAAAATGCGATTAATTGTCCTCAAATTGGCCCACTCAGAAAGCCCTTCGGTGTTTATGTAAGAAGATGCGCCTAAAGTATGAAAAAAATACTTATTCAAGTGTCTTGTTAGTGAATACGCACTCCTTAAAGACACCGTTCCATAATGAAGAGGACTTACATATTTACGTTTGTGCTTTTTATTGTGTTTTTAAATCTTTATCGTTTCAGAGTCCTTAAAGGTAAGGTTTTGTGCATTGTACATAGGCATAAGACAGAAACATACATGTAGTTAAGAGAAACCCAGCTCTTATATAACTATTCTTTTACTGACATTCTATTTTATCAAGCATTTTTTTTTCAATCCTTGTACATCTGCAAACAATTACGTCAGAGAGCATGATCGATACAAGGAAAATATCAACAAAGCCCAAAAAAGGGAACCACCCAAGTAAATAGCACCTTGTTTATGTAATGAATCTTTATAATGGTGCTGAAAACGGGTTGTTGACAAAGTGAATACAGATAAATTCGTCTAACAGTTATGTATTTATATAGAGTAGTAATTATTTCAGCTGCCGCTGTAACACAAAGACTCACTCAATTATTTCTGTTAAATGGTTCAGTGGAGGTGGAAATTCAGACTCCTTGGGATGAAAGACAGGGGGAGTCAGAAGGCCCGAAGGTCACATTGTGGAAGAACCTGTTCCAGTCAACGAAAATGTGAGAATTCTTAGTTCATTAGCAATGATGTATTATACACACCAAACCTAGCCCAAAAATACTAGTATGTGTATGTTTCCGATATGACCTTGTATATTAACAAAAACAGTCAGCGATATTTTACTATACTAAAAGGCTTTAAAACTTTCTAAAAAAGATAAAATTCCTCGGTCACAGAGACTTTTTTATATTTTTATCGCTAATTCTGGGATGATTAAGAATACATTACTTTATTTGTACATGAAGGTGTGTAAAAATATTTTATTAAGTATTTCTGCATGTATATCAATACACAGAACCAAAGGGCACTGCAAGTATATGTAATATATGTAAATGATGGTCCTTAAAACAATTTTAAAATATATATATCCCAATCATATTTAAAATGCTATACACCTTACTAATTTACATCACGGGTTTTTTCACCTTTAATAATCGGAATGTATATATTTGGAACGTAAAAGATAAAACATTGCGAAACTCTGTTTATTAAACAATTTAGTTTCAAAAAAAAAAAATCTTTAGATGTATACAGTAAAAAGTATCCCTCCTCCTCATCTGTCCAAATTTATTAATTTCTTTTTTCTAGTATAAAACAGTAAAATTGTGAAAAAAATACTGACATCTTTACTAAAGCATCATATCTTATCTTAGAAAACATGGTACATTAATTATATCTTTTCCAGTTAAAATAGTGTTTATTCCGCTGTTCTGTTACTGTTAATTATTTGCTTGCATTTTCACTCAGGAAATTATTCATAGAGCAAGATATAATACTCACCCAGTGAAGTTTGTGTCTCGCAGTTGATTCGATATGCAATATCATATACTTATTTTGTAAAGTTTGTGCCTTGCAGTTGAGTCGATGTGCAAGATAAAATGCCCACACTGTTAAGTTTGTGTCTCCCAGTTCATTCGATATGCAAGATCAAATACTCATGCAGGGATCATGTTTTTTTTAAATACTTAACTTATTTCACCTTTCATACCATGCTATCTTTTGTTTCAAGTGAACATCCGATAATGTCGAAAGAGGTCAAAGAAGGCAACTCGAACACTATTCAGAAGAGGTCAGCTGAAGGTATCACTGTGACGTCATTAACCTCGAACAAATCGTTAAACAACAAATAACTGCATAATAACCTTAATACAATATAGGCCAAAATTTAAAAAATGACTTCTTTGTTTTATGCAAATTATTTTTTTTAACAGATAAATGTGAGTTTTTGAAAGAGATTGGAGACACGTCGATCAAAGGGTCACCAACATTAAGTCTGGCAATTTTGCCCGAAAACGGTGAGGATTTTTATAAATTTTATTTTTGCTTTTTTTAATTATACGCTATAAATAAAATTCACATAAAAATCCAAGAGCCACTGAACAAGTGTATGCATGGCAACTTTCATAATGATTACCTTAATACTGTTAATTCTAATATTTGGTGTCTTAAAGATGTATTTTTCTGAAGTAATAACCAATTTTATTGTACTTCTCTTATTTTATTCATTAACAAAAGTAATCGTTGCTTTTGACAAATAAGTGGATAACACTAAGATATCAACTGTCTTATTTAAGGTAAATATTTCACAAATTATGTGGTCGATACAATGACATTGTCAGAAAATTCAGTTTATTATTAAATCGAATATTGACTGATTTTTCGTACAAATTGTTAGCGCATTTTTGTGACTTTATTTGATAGTGATTATCTTTGCTTTATTTTACAGTGATGAACATTGCTTTATTGAACAATTATCATCATTACTTTATTGAACAGTGATTATCATTGCTTTCTTTTACAGTGATCATCATTGCTTTATCGTACAGTGATCATCATTGCTTCATTTTACCTTGATCATTATTGCTTTATTTTACAGTGACCATCATTGCTTTATTTTACAGAGATGATCATTGCTTTATTGAACAGTTATCATCAATTCTTTATTTTACAATGGTCATTATTGCTTTTTTTTTTACAGTGATGAGCATTACTTTAGTTTACAATGATCATCATCTCTTTCTTTTACAGTGATCATCATTGCTTTATTTTACAGTGATCATCATCTCTTTATTTTACAGTGATCATCATCTCTTTATTTTACAGTGATCATCATTGCTTTATTTTACAGTGATCATCATTGCTTTATTTTACAGTGATCATCATTGCTTTATTTTACAGTGATCATCATCTCTTTATTTTACAGTGATCATCATCTCTTTCTTTTACAGTGATCATCATTGCTTTATTTTACAGTGATCATCATTGTTTTATTTTACAGTGATCGTCATTGCTTTATTTTACAGTGATCATCATTGCTTTCTTTTACAGTGATCATCATTGCTTTATTTTACAGTGATCATCATTATACAAAGTTATCCTAAAAATGAGTCCTTGCAATATCTGTGTGGTACGTTTTTACAGTCATTTTAACTTTTTTTAAAACAAATATTAAATAATTCTTTGACAAAACGATAGACATTTTTAAAAACTTTTAGTCAGTTTATCTCTTTGTTTGATAAACCTTTACCTTGCACAACAGTTTTTTTTTAATTAAAAATCTTGATCTGAGCTTATTTGCATAAGTTAGCAAGCGTTGGAAGTTTTAAATTGACCTATCATCAAATATAATGATAGGCTTGGAAGTGTCAATTAGGGCCTATTGCACGAAGATAAATTTACGGTCAGAGATTCATTCAGTGTCCTGACCAAGAAACCCCAGCACAATGAAGTCATTATTTTCCATTCCATCAAAATCTTTGAAATAAAAAGGATATCATTTCTTAGCTTTTATTCTGTTATAAAACAATGTGCCCTGATTAAGTCTATTCTGGTGTCAAAGTAGATAAA
Organism: Saccostrea cuccullata; assembly: GCF_032062105.1. Lineage (NCBI taxonomy): Eukaryota > Metazoa > Mollusca > Bivalvia > Ostreida > Ostreidae > Saccostrea > Saccostrea cuccullata. Next base: position 205,600 of record NW_026932690.1, read on the forward strand.
AGCATCAAAACAATTGAGAAATGTTTAAATCAAAACAAACGTAAAAGCAATATTTGCCAACGTTATTGCCTGACGTCACGGCGTCAGGCTGTATAAGGATTGATAATTGCTTGATGATAAAGAATACAGAGAGCTAGATTTTGTGCAAGGTGTGTGTACAAAATCTTTTACCTGCATTTTATTTTAAAAGAAACATTTTTCAGAGAAAAAGGCGCATGCAAAATAATGCAGTATTTACTTTGTTTTCTGTTTACATGAAACATAAATGAAGACACAGTGATTTACCGTTTCAACGTGTCCGTGTATCTTATTTTTCCAGAATGCTACTGGATCAGTCAATTTAATTTACATCAGGGGTGTTTTTTCGCGCCAAATGTCACGAGTAAGCGATCTTCGCGCCTATATATCTTGGATTGTAAAAGATGAATGGGGGTGCTAACTTCCATGGAATTAAATAAAGTTAACTTTGTTATTCAAAAAAAAAAATCTTTTATGATACAGTAAAAATTCTCTCTACAAATTTTATTAATTTCTTAAAGCAATATAAATCATATGTAAAATATGGACATGCAAAAAAAAGAAATGATTTCTCCAATTTGTTTCCCCTCTGTTGGTTTATTCCAAATTTTAATGGTACATCCAATATATCTTTTCCAGTTAAAATAGTGTTTATTTGACTGAAAGAAATTACCTGTGTGAAATTTTGGATTTCTTTTCCACAAAGGCCTTAATGTTGGTTTTAAGATATAATACTCACCCAAAAAATTTGTGTACCCACCTTTCAGAAAAAAAAGATCAATGAACACAAACTACTACTGTTTACTTCATTTTGAAAAGTTTGTCTTACAACATATGTATTTAGTTATATCCCCACACTGTTGAAATGTTCACAATGAATGATTTGACAACAGATTTCAGAATAGATGTAGGATCATGTTTTTAAATTTAGAAGGGGTACTTAACTTATTTCACGGAAAAGTCAACGCATCATCTTTTGTTTCAAGTCATAAAACAACTCGATATATATCGACATCATCGGATGTTAAAAATTTCGAACATTTCCTGTTCATAGTAAAAAGAGTCAGAAGTCCCTTCTATGTATATTTTAGATAATATCATTACGTTAAAAAAAAGTTAACTCCATAATTCCACACAATAATAGGTCTATATACATCATCCATGCTTTCATTTCAAAGTTTTAAAAAATGACTTCTATAAATTACAAATTTTTTTTTTAACAGATAAATGCCCGAGGAGTTGAAAGATTGGCAGAAAACCCACATACATTAACCATTCTGTTAACAACTGGCAAATGCAGCAAAGGCATCGTTCTTCTACAAGTTAAATAATTAAATTTTTTTTTATACGCTAAAAAAAATTCACATAATAAAAAGACATATTTCAAACACAAAAAATTGCTCAAAAGGTTTATCACTTCTAATAGGCTTAAAGATGTATTTTTCTGAAGTAATAACCAATTTTTTGAACTTTCTTATAGGAAATGTCCATTAACAAAAGTAATCGTTGCTTTTAACCGAGTGCATTCATAGCAAGGAAATATAGGAAAAAACTGGAAGTTAAAGGAAGTTTGCTGAAAAAATTTCTACTACCCCCCCCCCCCCCCCACCCCCACACACACACACACACACACGAAATAGAAATTTGTTGGGCGATAAAAATTTGCCGAAAATTTTTTTTTTTTTCGAATATTGTCAACTTTTTTTTAGGTAAAAAAAAAAATTTTTAGCGCATTTTTGTGCCCCCCCACTTTCAAAATGATGCTATCGTGCCTGCTTCTCTTACAGATGAACATTGCTTTATTGAACAATTAATCAAGCTTTTTGAAAAGCTGTTACTTGTTTTGTTTAATTTCATTTTAGCAAATGGAACACTCTCTGCAGATATCGCTAACTTCTCGTCCGCTGCGAGATCGTGTTCCCTTCGAAACATCACAACAGTTAATGATGATTCCTTAAGGAATATCAGTATCGGAGAGCCTAGCTGGATACAGAACGAGACCATAGACAGAGAAGGTCTGAAACTTTTTGATTCTGTTTGAAAATTTTGCTTAAAGGGGACCATTGTTAAAACCATGATAAAACAAGTATTACATTAATGAAATATTTTTGATAAATTATAAGAGGATAACACAAAATCTTTTTTTTTTTTTTTCAAATTTATTTAGTGACAAAAACAGATAAATTTGGTTTTCCAAGCAGTTATAGACATAACTGAATGCTGAGTTTTAATAAAATGTTTTCATAAATATTATAATTTTTGATTGGAAATTAAAAAAAGACATTGTTCATATGATCAAATGATATATATGATATATATTTTTGTAATAATTTAGCCGTAAGTAAAATTCGTCATCCCGCTTTAGACAGTAGCTATATCTTTGGCATGGACCAATAAAGAATACACAGTAAGAATAAGTAAAAATGAAGTTTAAAAATATATATTAAAAAAACATGTAGCACACTCACATGCATTTTCCTTGGTCGAAATATAGCAATTCATTAATGAGGCGTTCTTTATGAATATTTTTTGTGCATACGTAGTTTGTTGGTTTTTTTCTCTATAATTTTATTCATGTCTAGTGTGTCACACTAGACACTCCCCCCCCAAATCAAATAGTACATAGTATGTTTACGTGCATCATACTTTTACTTGACAGTGGCCCTATTCTACAATTATGAGATGAGTACAAATGGACGTTCATGTTATAAAATAAATCGCAAGACCACAATGGCTGCTACAGGTGGGTGACCAGTAAATCCAACGCCATATTGTCGGTAAATAGGACCCAATATTTTCATACAATCCGACGGATAAGTTTTGATGGATAAAAAAGATAGGACTCAATATATATATATAAAGGAATCAATATCATCCTTCAGATGAAATCATACTTATATTGTCATTGAATCTTTTCCCTCGAAACATCACAACATTGGATATAAATATAAAACGATGCTAGGTACGATTTAGTGACAATTTAAAAACAGAGAACTTATTATTTTTGGATAAAAACATTTATAGACAGAGAAAAATGAAACTTTTTGAAAATGCCTGTATATTAAAAGATATTAAGTGTTAAATGTCGGATTCATTGTTAAAACGTATGAACAATGAGTGAAGCTCCGCAATTAAAGTTTTTTGATAAGATTTCGCGCTTTCCTCTGCGTAAATTTATTTAGTGACAAAAAAGCATCTTTGGTTTTCCACTGGTTACGCTGAAAGGTGACGCAGGTTACCCTATCTTTAAGAAATTCTACAATGCATAGCCAGAAGATGTATGGCTGAACCCCCCAAACTGAAATTGCTTCCCACGAGCCTGCAATTGATGTTCATTTTGAGTGTCTTAACACAAAATTAATGTTAAATCCTCCTTCATACGTTTCTTTTTATTTAAAAAAATCGAACCATCTCCAGCTTTGGTAACGGAAAATATACAACAGTTAATTCTAAAAATGAAGTTTAAAAATATATATATAAAAAAACACATGTCGCACAGCTAGATCAATTGTACTCACGTGGATTTTTCATTAATGAGCCCCCTTCTTCACTTTGAAAATTTTGTTACAGGCTTGTAACAAGCTATTTGGATTTGTTTATAAAATGTTGTAATGTTCGTCATGTGTCAAAAATACCCCCCCCCCCCCCAAAAAAAAAACGTAGTAGTTTAAAGTATAAATACTGAATGTCGACATAAAAAAAATATTTCAGTTAATTAAGAAACGGTCACTATGCGCCATAAAATAAATCGCTGAAGACCACAATGGCTAAATACATTTTAAAAAGTAGTACGATTAATTATATTTATTCTAAATTTAATATATGAATTTTGTTTTCCAGTACATGTATTTTATTCAACAGATTTTTGAACTCAATAGCCCTCATCTTATACCATTTTAGGATATTAACGACACTTCTTAGTTGACTTACTACAGCTTGAGTATCTCTGACGTTTTGTCAGTATATACTTTTTTAATATTGTCATCAAATTCGAACTCATTTTTTTTTTTGGTCATTACATCCAGCTCAACAATTTTATTAGTTAAGAGTTACTAGTGTAGCAAGAGAACTTACATTTATAATTATTTTTTTATAAGTTCTATTACTTGCCTTGGTTTGGTCATTTGACTCAATTAAGCTTATCTGTTCACATCATTCTGTCCTGTTGTTTGTCTGTCAGTCTGTCCATCTATCAACGTTAAAAGAATTCGGCTTCCTCACCAGACACACTGGTCAAATCTCAACAGAATAAAGCATCACTGTGAAAAGAAAATTCTAGTTTTATTAACATTGAATGATCACAGTCTCTTTTTGAAAGGAGAACAATCAAGAATAGCCCAACAAGGGTTCTTTTAAAAGATAAAATTGTGTGAAAGATTTATGACATAATGTAGATTAAAAACGTCCAACTCATAGCCCTGGGGCCAAAGTCCCGTGAACAAAGTAATACTGTAATTGTAAATGACTTGGGTGAAAGAAAAAGAGAACCTGGAACTGTGTGATTCTTTTTTAGCTTAGTGAGCTTTTCTGATCAAAATTTGTCCGTTGTCTGTCGTCGTTGTCGCATTTTCACATTTTCATCTTCTTCTCAAGAACCACTGGGCCAATTTCAACCAAACTTGCTTCAAAGTATCCTTGGGTAAAGGGGATTCAAGTTTGTTCAAATGAAGGGCCATGCCCTTTTCCAAGGGGAGATAATTATGAATTAAAGAAAAAATAATGGCTTTTTTAAAAAAATCTTCTCAAGAACCACTGGGTCAGGAAAGATGAAACTCGTGTGGAATCATTCTCAGGTAGTGTAGATTCAAGTTTGTTCAAATCATGACCCCCGGGGATAGGGTGGGGCCAAAATGGCCGATCAAAGTTTACAAAGGAATATATAGGAAAATTCTTTAAAAATCTTCTTCTCAAGAACCACTGGGCCAGGAAAGATGAAACTCAAGTGGAATCATCCTCAGGCGGTGTAAATTCAAGTTTCTTCAAATCATGACCCCCGGGGGTAGGGTGGGACCAAAATGGCCGATCATAGTTTTACATAAGAATATATAGGAAACATCTTTAAAAATCTTCTTCTCAAGAACCATTGAGAGAGGAAAGATGAAACTTTCATGTGAAATCATCCTCACGTAGTGTAGATTCAAATTTGTTCAAATCATGACCCCCAGGGCTAGGGTGGGGTGTAAGTTTTACATAGGAAAAGATGGGGAAACCTTTTAAAATTTTCTTTTCAATACTTCAAAGCCATGATTCGTGATATTTATATGGAATCATCCTCAGGTAGTGTAGATTCTAGTTTGTTCAATTCATGATCCCCTGGGGGGGTTAAAATTCAAGCTCCCACCACCTCAGTAACCTTTCAGTTCTGATCTGATCTGTGCTTTTTCCTAACTGATGTGCTCAGGTGAGCGCTGTGGCCCCCTGGGCCTCTTGTTTCACTTAAACTCTTAATCCCTTCAATATTATTCTGCAATAAATAATTTTCTAAATCATTGATATACAAGTTAAAAAGAAATTTCCTAGCCGATGTGCTCAGGTGAGCGCTGTGGGCCCTGGGCCTCTTGTTTTTAATTGCATCAAGGTTTCATCCATTTTCAGATTTGTTCTTACACAAGACAATTCGTGTCACAAAATACCAAAACTATTCTGTTCAAATCAAACCTTGTTGTGAAAGGTTGCCTCCTGCAGATTTTACAAAGGTTGTCCCGGGCACCACCTCCAGAGGTAAACCCCATCGCCCTACAGTTATAACCACCACCAAATCAACAGATAACCACACTTCTACCATGACTGACAATTAAAAATAGTAATTCAGACAATCATTTACCCCTTTCTACACTGTTAAAATATGTTTAGAGAAAACAAAAACATGTTTAATATTATGCTTTAACAATTAAACACTTAAGTCTAAATATGTGTTATATTGATGCGCTTAAATATAACACGTGTTTAGATGAAGTGTTGTAAAATTGAACTCTTTTCTTTGAAGTACAGTTATATTACCGGAAAGTAGGTATATATTTGAACGTTAATTAGAGCGGTAATCGAAACAAAGAAAATACCAATGTAAGCGTAAGAAGATGTAGCGGTGGAGGAGAATGGTAACCAGTGCTGAGGAGGATGTGAAATGTATTTGACTGGCATCTTATTACTACGATAAAAGGTCTGTTTATTATTTTTAGTTTACATTTGACCAAGATGAGCAACGTAAGTAAATATGCAGTGTCACATGTAAATGTACATTATGATTTCCGTTGGTTCTTTTGCAATCACCAAAGCTAACGAGGATTATATATATAATTTCATTTAAAAAGCATCCATATCGGTATAAGTACTTTATAAAAGTTAAATGAGTTTCACTAAATGTGACGCAATAATAGCCAGTAAGTAAACTTAAAATTTTTAGTGAGGAGCCTACTTTCACTGTAATTTTATTTTCTATCTTACAGGAGTACAGTGAGTGTTCTGTTTACAACATCAGTGTTTTTCAGGACTGTCAAAGCCACTTTTCAATAGTAAGTAGTGATGTACTGGTAAATTTTATGCCACTTACTTGTTTTAATGCATTTATCTATTATACAGGTGTAATTATGATCCATACCACAGGTGAACTAAAGATACTGACAACTATTATAGGTCAAATAAAGATACATGTTCTAACAACTATTAGGCAGGTGTAATAAAGATACTGCCAACCATTTTATAGGTGTTATAATGATACTGTCAGGGTAAGTACTGTAATACATTGTAATGCAGAAATACTGAATGTTTCTGTGAAAAAAATTAAGTTATCTTCCTTACATGTCCTGAATGATTTACTATACTTGTTTCTCATGTTTTATTTTTCTTTTTATAAAATTATGAAAAATTCACAATGTTTGTACATGTCTAAAGGATGGAAATTTCATCAGTGAACCTTGTTTTCGCAGGATTTTTTCTTTATTATTTGCAGATTTCTTCAAGATGACTGAAGAATACTTCCAACCTTCTGTATGGGAAAGGTAATCAGAAGCTATACCTCTACATCACACACCTCTGCTTAAGTCCTCCTAGCGAATGTAGCTCCGTAACAACGACTCTCACATACCGAGCTGTTTGAAATCTGTGCAAAATTAAAATTAAGCAAACGTACATTATTCATTTGTTATATGAATTTTGTTTCGCTGCTCTGTTTTATATCTTGATTTGTTTTACAGATATAATAATATTTATACTGCACTTTGAAGTTTGAAACAGATGATATTGGGTTTTTTTCCATAATAGAATTTTGTTCATCCTTTCATCAAATGATTCATTTTAATTTTTTGGGTATTCATTTATTTATTTATTATTTACTTTGAATGTTATTTCATCAATTTTATTCTGAGTTCCATGTACTTTTTGAGGGTATATAATGATGTTAAACAGCTGAAGGAATTACCTGCATACTGTTCTCTAAAATATGTAGACTTAAGGTTTTTGTGCAATGTTTATGTCCCAATGAATAAAATTATCTCTAATATTTTAGTAATGTTAAATTTGAAAATGCATTTCTGAAAATGATTCTGACATTGATTTCACTGTCACTGATTTTTTGTTTTATTGTCCTCCGCTTGAAAAGTGGGGGATATTAATTTGGGTTTGTCCGTCCGTCCGTCCGTCCGTCTTTCTGTCTGTCTGTAACGCTTTCGTTTGATATCTCGAGAACCGTTTGAGCTTTTGCGATGAAATTTAGCATAGCAATTCCCTATGGACTAAAGAAGACCCCTATTGATTTTGAGATCAAAAGGTCAAAGGTCAAGGTCATAAATAAGCAAATTCTGTCTGTTAAAACACTTTCGTTTCCACACGATATCTCTAGAACCATTTGAGCTATTGCAATGAAATTTTACATAACAACTCCCCGTGGCCTGATGAAGACCCCTATTGATTTTGAGGTCAAAAGGTCAAAGTTCAAGGTCGTAAATTTATACATTCTGTCTGTGTGTAATACTATCATTTCCGGACGATATTTCAAGAAGATTTTGAGCTTATGCAATGTAATTTTATACCAAAACTCCCTAGGACGTCTCTCGCCCCTCTCAAAGTGCGCCACCCCGTTTGTTTTATTAGTATTTATAGTATTACATGTCGCTATTTTTAGCGCAGGGGCATGGAGGAGAGTTATTGCGTATAAAACAGGTTCTCGGCGGACTTTATGTTCTTATTACATGTATTAGAACTGTTTAATAAAGGCTAAATAAATAAAACACCATGGATTGTGTAAAATTTTGAGAATACCGAACATGAAAATATGAATATATACATGTATGTGACTTCTATTCTGCATATACTTTACTCCGTGTATATTGATTCCGTGGTCTAGTGGATATGTCACTCGCTTCAAATGTAAGAGGTCCCGAGATCGAATCTCGGCCGATCCTTTCTTTTTTTTTTTTTAAATACTTTTCTTTTTTTTTTACTAAATGATAGTATTCAGCATGTGAAATGAAAAATTTATGAGGTTATAAAATCATCATTACAGTGTGATAAATATTCCATATAAAAAGAATCTTCTATACACATAATAAAGAATAAGCAATCAAATTTTTATATGCATATTGACATACATGTATTTTATTTGCTTCAGTATACATGTATACATTTAATAATTCTACAAATTCAGTCAGGGGGATCCGATTTTTTCCCTTAGCGGGGGACACGAATTCTCTGAATTAGCTTGTTTAATTTGTATCAGTATTAAACCTTTATGTACAAGGTCAGCCTACCCAAGTTATAAAGACACCATTGTGTTTATTGTGGGCAGTTGGCAGGGGATGTTCACTCCTCCATGGCACCTGATCCCATCTCTGATGTTTTGGAGGTCCGTGTGTGCTCTGCTCTTATTTTGTACTGTTTAATGAATTTTTGATCTTGAATACTGTTCGTTATCTCCATTTGTTTCATTCTGAAATACATGTAGATAGAACGGTACTCAAGCCTCAAAAGTCCATTAAAAATACACAATTGGAACAGAGCAAACACAGACCTTCAAAACTTCAGAGGTGGGACCAGGTGCCATGGAGCAGTGAGCATCCCCTGCCGATCGGGCACACCCGCATGATCGGGAAATGAAGGGAAAATTCGTAAGATTGCTAATAAAAACCTAACAATAAGTATAAAAAGTCTGTCAATGTTTGACTGAATGATAGATTGCATTTGCTGACAGGGTCATTTTCGACCATAGAACTTACGAAGTGATGACTAAAAACGAGACTCCTGATATTCTTGTCTCCTCAACATGTTTGTCATTAATTTATCGCATTTTAAAAATTGTTCATATGTAGAGCATGCTCTAATGACTTGCTTATCAAAACAACTGGGAGTTATAAGCCCCGTATGCAGGCGATGAAGGTATATTGCTGCATAAGTAAGGGAAAATGACGATTAAAAAGTTAAAGTTGATTGTTAGATTACCATTAACATCTTTCTCAAGTAGAATATCTATATATGAAACAGATGTGTCAGACTATGATATCTTTTGTTTCAAGCTCACTTGGATATATCGTATCGTCGTACAATGGAAATAACCATTATTAATAGAGTTAAAACATACAGGAATGTAAATAATACACATTTAAAAACTGAAATACAAGTGTATATGTTTTTTTAATGTGCCTTTAGGAATGATGAAAACCTACTGACTACAAAGTGTTAAACGGTTTATTTCTGTTATATTTGATGTATTGCCAGTTTGTTTATGTTGTCTTCTTGCGTGTTTGGAAACCAAACTATTATTCAATAACTACTTGCCAAATACCATTAAACTGAGTAAATATTGAGGATCTTTTTGCATTTTCCTTCACAAGAGATGTACATGTATCGGGACTACAAATTATGTAAATCTGTTTATGCCAAGAGGAGGTGTCTCGCAAAAATTCCGCACTGACTCTAATTATGCCATTTAGTAAATATATTATTTACAAATAATAGGTTTTATTTTCATATAAATAATTTTTATAGTTACAAATATAACGACCATCCAGTCTTTCTTGACAAATTTAATTAGACATTCATATTATGAATTTATTTTATAGCAAATCTTTAAACCCATTAAGCATCTTATTTGCATTTTTTTGAAATTCATTTTTCTGAAAAAATGCAGAAAAAAATCTTATAAGAATTAAAAGCTAATATTGGTCTTTCAATGCTGAAAGCATTAAAAGGGATGTCTGAAACCATTATGATAGTTTAAAAGGGATGCCTGATATTTCTGGTACGGCAGTCCTCCTAAAGTTTTGAAGAATAAGAATATCCATATACTAGTATCTCTTTCTATGATCGTAACAAATTAAACTAGAAGTTTTGAAGAATACGATATATCCATATACTAGTGAAATCTCTTTCTATGATCGTAACAAATTAAACAAATTAGGATAATATAAGTTGTGAACGCGACTATTCCTCCAGTTAACGCTAAATAGCGAACTGCTTTCCTTCTTCATCAAGAAAGGCTATTCCGATAAATGCAACACTGAGATGGTCAGTTCTGTCGAGATTTCAGTTAAATATAGAAATTTTCTTGCAGAAAAGAATGAATAACTTTGTGAGGATTTGGGTCAGATCACTTAATGAGACACATACTCAGTTATTTAGCGGCTGTTTCAGAAAAATTTCAAGCATTTTTCTATTTTATACCCCCCCTCCCTCGTTGTGAATTAGGATGGTATACTAGCGAGTATAGTGATCAGGATGTCCGTCCGTCTATCTGTGACGCTTTGGGACATCCATCTCTTATCCGCAGCTCATCTGTTACCACTGAATAAAATTTAATGAGACTTTCACAGAATCTTTGCTACATAGTGCCATTGTGCATCTCCTGTTTTCCTTTTTGATCCGACATATATTTCAGATTTTCCATAACAAAACATGGACATTGCCATTTTTTTCTACAATATTGAAAAGTACCCAACTCTTAACTGCAATTCCCCCTATACCACAGAATAAAATTTAATGATGCTTTCAAAGATTCCTTATAACAAAATACCGTTAAATAACTCCTGTTTTACTTTTTGATCGACGGACACTTCTTTTGGGTCTCCCAGAAAAAAAAACATGACCTTTGCCATTATAATCATAAGGGAGGCGGTGTATCATTTAATGAGCTCAGTGTTCATAGTACCTCTAGTTTTAATTCAGTATTTAATTAGATAGAATCAATTTACATAATTAGATTGAATATCAGGCATCAGCCTACATGTATAAAGGTCCTCTCCAAGCATTTTCTATTTATGAAACATATTGAGTTAATGATCAGTATTCAAGATTAAAAGTCCATTTAAATGATACAAAATAGGAGCAGAGCAAACATGGATCTCCAAAATATCGCAATTGGGATCAGGTGCCATGGATAAGTAAACATCCCCTTCCGATCGGTAACACCTGCCGTGTACTCTTTGTCATGATCGGGAAATAATAGAAAAAATCCGTCGTCAATTCAGTGTTAAATAATACTAGTAGTCTAACAATTAGTGTGAAAAACGTCAGTCAGCATTTGACTCAAGGATAAATTGTATTTGCTGACAAGGTCATTGTATCGACCATAGAACTTACGAAATGATGACTTAAACGAAACAGCTTATATTCTTGTTTCATTAACTTGTTTGTCAATAATTTACATCGTTTTAAAAATTGTTCATATGTAGAGCATGCCCTTGCGTATCGAATCAACTAAGATGTATACACTCCGTGTGCAGGTGATGAAGGTATATTGCTGCATAAGTAAGGGAAGTTGACGATAGAAAAGTTAAAGTCATCACGTTTATCTAGAGCTTGTTTAGAAATGACTATACATGTATATGATGATGCACATTTCAGACGCTGTCAATCTAAATATATTATGCACAATGGTAAATATTAAATGACTTTAAGTCGACGTTTTTACTGGTAAGATGCTTTCTAACCACATTAATTCAAACTCGAAATTTACCGTTAATTGTTTACAGAAGTCTGGGAGCGCAGTGTTTAAAATAAACTAAAATTAATTCAAGACATATTCAGCTCAATAATTATATAGATTATGTTTTGCATACAAGTTAAAGATACTTATAAACCTAGGACTTGTCTATGATCCTTGTACAGGGCACCAAATACACTATCATCTTGTGTAATAAAAAAAAATAGATGTTGATTTTCTTAACCAATAGAGTTCACCTAGGAAAAAAGAACGAAGATTAAATTCATGCAATATTTTAATCATCAACTCACTCCGAATCATTGCATAGTGATCAAAATATTGAATTAAAAATGCAGTGCAAAAATGGGTCCATTCACATTGCTCAACTAAACCGTCAAATTACTTTCAAGGGCCTAACATTGAGTTTATTGCAGACATATAGTTGATAAAAAAAAGTATACTGGAATTGAACAGGCATGTTTGGATGCGACAGATATAGACTATACTGTTTATGTCTATATTGGTTTCCTAGTAGGAGCACGTTCGCTTCCTAACAGGAAGACCGCCTACGATTCTTGTTCATCGTGCTGCTTTGAAAGCTAAAACGTAAGTATAGATAGTGGCCTGTCCTTAATGAAGTGCCCGACACTGAAAGTGATAGTCAATGGTCTTTCGGATGCGATTTCAAAACTAAGGTACTTTGTTAGGCATGCGTTGACACGATACTAGAGTAAGTAACAGTTGCTAAATGGCCCTGAGTATCGAGTAAAGGTACATGACTAAATTTGAAGCCCTTTGAGCACCCGCCGTATACGCATCTTTAGGAGTGAAATATTCTTGAATGGGACGTAAAAGCAATAAATGTAGAATAATTGGAAAACACAGTTTTAAAGAAATAAGTCCCCTTTCGCAAGAAAATTTCGAAAAAAGCATTAGAAAATGAAATAGAAAGTTGGAAAATTGTTTTGCCAATTTAGCCGCTAATTCATCTACGTAGCATATCTAAAATTCTTAAAATTAGACAACCTCCTTTCCTTTCCTTTCCTTTTTTTATTTTAAAAAAACCAACAGTTTATTTTCTTCCGGGACTTTCTTCGCCTCTGATGTTGAAGACCTTCATTATCAAATGATAAGATTGATTAGATTATTTGATTTCCTTTCCAATAACTGTTTAACTGAGATTCTTTCTTGAAAAAAAAAAAACGAGTTTTTATTTTCTTCCGGGACTTATATTAAAGACTGTCGTTATCAAATGGTCCCTATTTCTTGGACGCGTTTGCAAATTTTAACCTTGAAACATTTACAGAAATCTGACCCATATCTGTCCCTCCTCAACCACAGTTCTGAACTTCGACCCAGCATCGCAGGAAGTGGTTTGACAATTTTTTTTCACGTTATTCTGCCACTTTAAGGGGCCCTTGGAGAGGGCAGTCTCGAGTCTCGGTATATTCATACCTCACAACAACTCACTGCTGCTGAGCCCTTCCCTTGTTCGGCGATGCTGTCATGCTGATTGACTAATACATACAAATATAAACTGCCTTTGTTTACAGTGACTTGTACTTCTGTTTTAGTAGGTGTTATTTCACTCAGAGCTGCACGCATTATATAAGTATTCTTTCCATAGTAGATCTGACGGAAGAGGCTCCCCAAGGGTGATTCAACTAGGAAGGAAGGTTTAGAAACTCTTGTACGGTGACATTTTATCATGTTCTAGAATTTCAGAACCCAGGATTTAATGTTTGTTCGTCTGTACCGGTCACATTTCACGTGTTCGTAACAATCCTCGGATATTTTGCGATTGCCCTCAGATTGGCCCCTTGAGAAAGCCTTTCTGTGTTCATGTAAGAAGATGCGCCTAAAACAGACTTATCCTTGTGTCTTGTTAGTGAATCTGCACTCCTTAAAGTTACATCTTACACAGTTTCATAATGAAGAGGACTTACATATTTACTTTTGTGCTGTTTATTGAGGAGATTCTATTTGTGTTTTTATATTTTCTGCGTTTCAATGGGCCGTACAGGAGTCTCCTGATAGGTAAGACTTTACTGTGCTCATTGTAATTGTACACAGAAACATATCAAACAGAAAACTAGCCTTCATCATACGTAGACATTTTCTGTCATTCTATTTCATCAAACAGTCAAATTGTTCAATCCCTGTACATGTGCAGATAAATGAGTCAGAGAGAATTGTCGATACGAGGAAAATACGGTAAAGGCCAAAAAAAGGAACCACCCATGTAAATGGCACCTTGTTTATATGTGTAGCTCTTTATAATGGTGTTGACAAAGGGTTGTAGTGAGAAATGAATACAGATAAATACAGGCATAATAGTTATGTACTTGTATAGTCTAGTATAATTACTAGTAATTGTTTACGGTGACACATATTTCAGCTGCCGCTCCAACACAAAGACCCACTCAATTATTTTTGTTAAATGGTTCAGTCGAGGTGGAAATTCAGACTCCTTGGGATGAAAGACATGGGGAGTCAGAAGCCCCAGAGGTCACATTGGGGAGGAACCTGTTCCAGTCAAAGAAAATGTGAGAATTCTAAGTTCATTAGCAAACATAAATATACTGAGCATAGCCAAGAAATACTAGTATGTGTATGTTCTTAACACTATGTTTTAATTCGTATACATTTTAATTCAGTCATGGATATTCTACCAAACTAGAAAGCTTTAAAACTTAAAAAGATAAAGACAAAAACACTTGGACAAATATAAAAATTAAACTTGGCTTTGAGGGATTTTTAACACAAAGACTTTTGTATTGTGGTATCAATATCTTCTTATAACACAGTTTTACCCTCTGTGCATCACCATCATGGTAAAAACCATCCACCATTTTTTCCACGTTTAAAAAAGATATATTTGAAATTAAAAACTGAAACATTGTGCAACTTTTGTTTATTAAACAACATGTAATTGTATACTGTTGTATTGTATTGAAAATTTCCTTTTCACTTAAGGAATTAATCATTTTCTAAAAAGGAAAAGGTAAAATTGTGATAGAATACTGATAGCCTCACTAAAGCGTCTTTCTTCTTCTTAGAAAATAAAGTACATTATATCTTATCCGCGAAAATAGTCTTCCTTCCACTAGCTGTTCAGTAAGTTGTTTGCATTTTCACTCCGGAAATTAACAGTCAGCACTACACTCCTTGCTCTGTCGTACTGTATCAGTTTGTTTTATTCATAAAACAAGATCATATACTCACACAGGGAACATGTTTTGTAAATTACTCATTGACTTTTTTCATGTTTCAAAGAATGATATTTTTATTTGTTTCAAGTGAACTTCCGGTAACGTCAAAAAAGGTCAAAGAAGGTCATCCCAACGCCATTCAGGAGAGGTCAGCTGAAGGTATCAATGTGACGTCAATTACCGTGAATGACCCTTTAAATTGACTAAATATGTCACTGTAACTTTGATGCAACCATAAAGGTGCAAAAAGTAGAAGCAATTCAATGACTTCTGTATTCGTTGGGGGTTTAATAATTGTCTGTTTCTGTTTTGTAGATGAGTGTAAGTTTTTGAAGGAGATAGGAGATATGTCTATCAAAGGAGCACCAACATTTAGTCTGGCCATTTTGCCAGAAAACGGTGAGGATTTTTATTAATTCATTTATTTATTTTTACTTTATTGGATTATATAATATAAGTAAAGCTCACAAAAAATTAAATAGCTATTGAACAAGCATACAGACAGCGACTTAAATTTTATATTGGCTTCAAATTTTCTTTCGTGAACCTTCCCTTATTTAAATAACAAATAACAATATACCACTATCATCAGCATATGTATGGAGTTTGTGTCAGAATTTCCCAGTTGATACGCAAGAGTATGCTCTACGTACGAACAATTTTTGAATCAAGGAAAGCTATGGAGGAAAAAGTTGATGACACAAGGATATCAACAATCTCAGTTAAAGTCAATTACTTTCTTGATAATTCTATGGTCGATACAATGACCTTGTCAGCAAATTTAATCTATCAATATTAAATCGAATGACGACTGACCTTTCGACCATATTGTTAGGCCATTATTTACTAACCAAATCGTTGACGGATTTATCCCCATTTACCGAACATAACAAGGAAAACATGACAGGTGTTATCTATAGCTGGGGGATATATACTCCTTCATGGCAACTGATCCTGTCTTTGATGCTTTTGGAGACCATGTTTGCTCTGACCTACTTTGTATAGTTACAATTAACATTGGAGTTTGATTATACTGTTTTTATCTTCATATTTCAACTCAAACGTATTTTAATTCGTTAAAACTCGTATCAGTCGTTTTCGGATTAACGACATATTGACAGCCGTCTTTGTTGCTTTATTTCACAGTGATCATCATTATACAGAGTTATCCTATCAACGAATCCTTGCGGTATCTGTGTGGTATGTGTCTACTGTCATTCTTACTATATTGAATACATATAGTTATAATTCTTGGATAAAACGGTAGAATCTTTAGTAAATTCAGAAATTTTTTAGTCACTTTGTGTCTTTATCTATGAAATCTTGCAACTTTTTCTTAGAACAAAAGTTTTTGTATTAAATGGTCAGCTTGATCTTCTGTCATTTGCATTAATTCACAAGCGTTGGAATTCTCAAACTGATATGTTCATAACTATGATAAATACATTTAGATAAGGTGAATTATTGTGCAAAGACGTTTTAATGGTCAGAAAATTACTACCAAGGCTATCAACACTTACATTTGTTTCTATATATATTTCATCTGAATCTTTCGATTTTATATCATGTTATTCCATATCTTTTGTTCTGTTATTGCTGTGTTTATGTCATAGAAAGATGTGTATATACTTCGAATTATATACATGTACAGTCATGGGACATAATTATTCGCCACCTTGTATGCAAATGGCGCCGTGTTTTCGCTTACAAAACGAAAGTGGGGGTTCCGCGCTATAAATAGAAAAAAAGATTTTCCCTTCTTATAAAAGTTACCGTGTCAAACAACTAAAATAATGACGTACGTATACACATTTTTTTTTCGTCTGCTGTCAGAATAGTTAATGTAAACACCGGTGTTTAAAAATGGGTCGTTAGGGAAAAGAATTCGGTACTGAAGTAAGGGAACTGATCATAAACTCGTACAAAGTTAACAGAAATGTGTCAAATTTATCAAGTACTGTACTTTAGGAATACCCAGATCTACTGCGAGAAGTGTTATTAAGAAATTTAATAATTATCTTGATGTAAAAAATCGTCCTGGAAGACGAAGTCTTTATTCACGGATAGAGACACTAACAAGCTTTCTCGGGTTATAAAGGACTTACAAAGATATTACAGGCATAGTTAATGAAAACAGGGATCGTAAATTCTGTACAAAGACTGTGGAGAGAAACATCAGACAGTTGGGATATGTACGGAGTTTCAAAGAAGAAGGTAGAAGTTCGTGAAGTAAACAAGAAAGAACGTGTTAAATAGTTTAAGGATAGAAAAAAATTGGACAGTTCAGCAAAAATAGTGTAAATGGATATTTAGCGATTTATCAAATCGTTGTTGGGAACAACAAGAATGTTTACAGTGTATGTGTGGAGAAAAGCGGACGGGAAGGATAACCCACAGCTCGTGTGCCCTGCCCCGCGGTGCAGGCTTAGTATCATGATCTGGGGATGTGTATGTTATTAAGGTGTGGGCACATTAACTGATGTATATACTTGATGAAGTGATCAATCGATTGGCTTGCGTGATGATTTGCATAAACGCCGAAGGCGTTTATGCATAAAATTATCATGCAAGCCAATCGATTGATCATCTTCATGAAATTGAAAAATCTGACAGTTATTCCTTATATTTACATGCTTTGATTCCGCCAATCCACGTGCTCCAAGGCCTGCTTATATGTCTAGCTATTTGTTCCGCCGTGCACGTGTTTTTTTTTTGGAACCGCACCAATACATTGATGAAGAAATAAAGTACATTTACATTTGGTAATTTTATCTCGGACAAAGACATTGGAAATGTAAATATAAGGTAATATTAATGCTCAAAAATACTTACATATTATTGAAAACAATATTTTGCCAGTTATTGCGAGGCATTTCCCAAACAACGATTACGTTTTCATGGACGACAATCGGGCAAAAAGTGTTAAAGATTACGTGGTAAATAACAATGTTAATACATCAAAATGGCCAGCACAATCACCAGATTTGAACATTATAGAGAATATTTGGTTACGTGTGAAAAGAGCATTATTCATGTCGTACACTCGCAATAAGATCTGATGGCTGAAATTCAGACCGTGTGAGAAAACATTCCGATAAACTACATTAAAGACCCTTACAACTCCATTCCAGGACGAGTAAGGGAAGTTATCAAAATAAATTTGACTAAATACTGATATACTGAGGTAAGATCTTGATTTTATTGATTACAAACAGTGAAGAAACTTCATAAAGCGGACGTGCGTTTTTGTTGGCCATTTTGAAAGTGGCGAATATTTATGTTCCATGACTGTATGTACACTTGGTATAATATGTATATTTGTAAACAAATACTAGTAAAGGATCTAAACATTTAAGAAAAGTTAAGATCAAAACAAACTGGAATAGTTGTTGAAAAATTTAGTAAAATGATTTTGTTTTTTTTCTTCATTTTAGCAAATGGAACACTTTCTGCTGATCCTGCTAACTTCTCGTCCGCTGCGAAATCGTGTTCCCTTCGAAACATTACAACAGTGAATAGTGGTTACTTAAGCAATATCAGCATAGGAGAGCCTTGCTGGATACAGAACGAGACCATAGATAGAGAAGGTCTGAAACTTTCTTATTCTGGACGAACAATCTATTTCATCAATAAATCTATACGCTGGTTCACGTACTTGTTAGGGCTTAAGGTTTTAATATGTTTGAGAGGTGTCAGTTTATTGTATATGATACACGTATGAATGGATATAGAGATAACGAAGAGTATTCTACATCAAAGTCCATAAAACAATACAAAATAGGAGCAGAGCAAGCACGGATCTCCGAAACATCAGAGGTGGGATCAGGTGCCATGGAGGAGTGAGCATCCCCTGCTGACTGGTCACACCCGCCGTGTTCTCCTTGTCATGGTCGGGATATAACGGGAAAATCCGACGTCAATTCAATGTGCAAATAATGGACTAACAATTAGAATGAAAAACGGCAGTCAGCTTTTGATTTAATGCTAAATTATATTTGCTGACAAGGTCATTGTATCGACCATAGAACTTACGAAATGATTTTAAACGACACTGTTGATATTCTTGTTTCATCAACTTGCTTGTAAATAATTTACCTCTTTTTAGGACTCTATGGTATTTTTTATCTCAAGCTCACCAGAATATATCGTATCGACGTAGGGATGGAAATTAAAATTGTTAATTGATAATACGTCGCCGATATATCTAAATGTCGAGTTGAAGGCCACAGCAAGTGCTTTCTTCTTTTCACGCATAAGATTTTGCTCAAAGTCTGCTTCATATGAATACAAAAATAGGTCTGCTAATAACCGAGCGCAATTGGTACCCATGGGAATTCTAATAGATTATTAGTATTGGAAGATCTTGTCTCCAAAAACCACATTGATATTTTCAATCAGAAACTCAAGCATCTTTTTGATGTCAAATTCAGAGTATATGTACTTGTGTGTGCAATCAGAATGTGTTTAAACAAAATTATTTTGCAAATGACCAGTGGCCAGTTTACAAGTTCCATTTTTATTGAAAAAGCAGCTGTCAATGATATAAAAAAAAGCCTGGACTTTACTTAATCGTGGGGAATGGTTGTGTATAAAGTTGAAAAGTTTTTAAGCTGTTGATTTCGTTAAAATCTTGTGGTTTCAAATTGGCCAAAAGTTCTTTGGAATTTAAGAGTATCCACATCTGATTCACACCACTTCTTGAATATATTGTTGCACAGTTCTCCTGGAGTTTTTACTTCACTACTGTCAATATCGAAAGAGTCTTGGTCGAACATTTACTGGAACCCGCAATGTATCTTTGTTTGTAAGGATTCTTATGAAGTTTCGGATTCCAATATATATATATAGGGTAGTTCAAATTTATTTTGGCTCTGTGGAATATTTAAAACTGACATGATTTTGAATAATTTCTTCCTTAGAAAGGGAAGTATGAGTATAAGTAGGATACCACTTGTAGAATTAAATCCAAGTTCTTCTGAAATACAATTTATATAATGAGCCTTGCAAACGAAGACAATGTTGTTACCTGCTTTATCGGCAGGGACCAGTACGAACTGATCATGTAATAATCATCTAATTCTTTTTTTCACTTCTGGATTATTGAACACAGAAGGATATATATGGTTTTCATATTGCCCCTCAATCTTTTAATAAGCGACTCTTACATGGATCAGATATATACATTTAATCCATTCTGACAAAGTGTCAACGTCTTCTTTTTCATATCTGACCCATCGTCTGGCGTAATTTTCAACAGAATATATATTTATGAAATTGAAGGATCGGGGTTCCCTATATTTAGGACCTTTTAAAATAAGTGATCTATGGTCCTCGTTATTAAATAATAAATTTTATATGACTATATATTAAATAGGGTTCCTCTCAAAACAACGAAATTAAATGCCCACGAAACTATTTTTGATGACAAATCAACGAAATTTTATCCCCACAAAAATTTGTGCTTCTACAGTATATTTACGTCACCTGCAATAACGTGTCCTGCAGGACTATAGCTAAAGGGCGAAGATGAACATGATGGAGGATTATGTTTCAGATAGTCCATAATCACAGATCCGAGCCTATTTTCTGGTATCAAAGAATCAAAAATTGGACTTTTCTTGGCGTTTTCAAGAAGACTACTGTATTTAAAAGTTTCAAAGGAACAGAGTAAACAGTGTAAAGGAACAGAGTAAAGTTTGGTGCGAATATGATGAAGACCTAAATGTTGATTTACATAAGGTAGTAATGAATCGAAAGAGACGTTGTGTATTGCAGGTTTATTGTAAGATCGATGTCTATGACTACGCTTACGTCTCTGTGTATGGTTAAAAAGTCCCACCACATTTACATTGTTACACTTTGGACTGGAATGATTTCAACACTATCAACATTGTCATTACATCTATAGGGAAAGGCTGTCCCTAGTTTTCTACTCCAAAATTTCTTTTCGTTGTCTACGGAAAGGTGTACTGCGACGGACTATTTGTGTGGTGATAAATTTTTTCGAGAATTCTAACTTTTATTGACACAATAGAATGATCAGGTAAATTAAAAAAGTATAAAAGCTGCTGACCACCATGATTTATTTGAAATCGATGAACTGATTTTTCACTGCAAGAATGCAAGTTCAGTTTCACATAACCGTGACTATATAAATACATTTAACAGTTTTTCTCCATCCTGACATTTTTTAAAAAACGACAAAACTGTAGAATTAGTAGAATTAGTAGGCACGTTTGGCAAATAAAAATTGACTAGCTTAGGCAAATAATTTCCTTTGAACAATTATAAATGTGATCGGTCATTATGGTCCAACAATCTATAGGAATTCCCTCGGGTACCTGTTACTCCCGTTATTAGCAGAATAATTCATATGAAGCAGAATTCGATATGATATATCCTGGTGTGCTTGAGATAAAAGATACCACAGGGTCTGACACATCTGTTTCATATTTGGATACTAGTATTTTTACTGGGTAAAAACGGCAATAGTTATCTGACAGCAAGGTTTTATGATAAACATGATGACTTTAATTTTTCTATCTTCCCTTACTTATGCAGCAATATACTTTCATCACTTGCACATGTTTTTAATATATCTCAGTTGATTCGATACGCAAGAGCATGCTCTACGTATAAACAATTTATAAATGAGGTAGGTTACTGAAAGATAAATAGCTGAAACAAGACTATCAGCAGTCTCATTTAAAGTCATCATTTCATAAGTTCTTTGTTCGATACAAATAACATTGTCAGCATATACAATTTATCATTTTTCATACTAATTGTTAGACCATTATATACTCACCGAATTGTCGACGGATTTTTCCGTAATTTCCCGATCATGAAGAGGAGCACACGGCAGGTGTGACCGGTCGGCAGGAGATGCTCACTCATTCATGGCACCTGATCCCATCTCTGCTCTTTTGGGTGTCCGTGTTCGCTTGCTCCAATTTTGTATTATTTAATAGACTTTTGAGTTTGAATACTGTTTGTGTTCTCCATATATTTCATTAAGTAACTTTTTTTAAAACAACCAACCGAGTGGACAAATTAAGTCCATAGTCGGTATGATTGAAAGATAGTCGAGTACTCGATTATACGTTTACATCCCTCCTATACATATTAAGATTAGCAGCTGATTGTCCTTGAGCATGCGTTGTAATTTAATGTTTCATTTGTCCATAACACTAATCAGAATCTGGTTCTTAATTTGTAATCCTTTCTACAACCTACATTCGCATACATTCGTACAGTCCCTTTGATGGAGTATTTAAAAGGAGGTACAGTTTATTGCTTAAGATGTGATAAATCAATCATTATCAAATTAATCTTTAATATATTTTTTTTTCCAATTTAATGACGATATTACAAATTATGTGGGTTTTTTAAAAAAAATATCTTATGATTAAAACATCAATGATTTGTAAGCATAATTTAGCTTTTCAAGCAGTAACAGATATCAACTTTATACACAACCATTCCCCACGATAAATTAAAGTCCAGGCTTTTTGGTATCATTGACAGCTGCTTTTTCAATAAAAATGGAACTCGTAAATTTACTTACCTGGTAATTGGTCATTTCCAAAATTATTTTGTTAAAACATTCTGATTGCACAAACAAGTGCAAGCCAGGTATGTTACGGATTATGCGTTCCAATCAACAGAGTTACAGAATTCACTAATTATAACTACATTGTATGTAGTGAAGTACTCTGAAGTTTACATCAAAGAGACCTTGAGTTTCCGATTGACAATATCTATGTGGTTTTTGGAGACCATGCATTCCAACAATCTATTGGAATTCCCATGGGTAACATTTGCGCACCGTTATTAGCAGACATATTTTTGTATTCATCTGAAGCAGAATTTGTGCAAAATCTTATGCGTGAAAAGAAGTCAAATGCTGAATGACGTTTTTCATATTAATTGTAAGTCTATTATTTAAACACTGAAGTGACGACGGATTTTTCCGTTATTTCCCGATCCTGGCAAGGAGCACACGGCGGATTTGACCGGTCAGCAGGGGATGCTCACTCTATGGCGCCTGATCCCGTCTGATGTTTCGGAGATCCGTGTTTGCTCTGCTCCTATTTTGTATTTTTTTATGGACTTTGATATTGAATACTATTCGTTTATCTCCATATCCTTCATCAAAAAAGTAAGAGTTCAAATAAAATGTATTTCACAATAAACAACTTTTGAAACTTTTGTACTGTTGATTACATGGCCAACAGGACAGCCTGTAGTAATTTTGTCATAATTTTTTAATACGCGGTAGTTAATTCGTATTTTTCTTTTTAGAAAATGTATAGACATATAACAAAAAACTTTAAAGATATTCACTCTCCTTTATTCAAGGACTAACCGACTTATTTTTTTATTTCATGATGTGATCAATCGATTGGCTTGCGTGATAATTTGCACAAACGCGTTCATGCATAAAATTATCACGCAAGCCAATCGATTGATCATCGTCATGAAATCGAAAAATCTGAATTATTCCTTATATTTACATGGTATTGATTCCGCCAATCCACGTGCTAGAAGCCCCGCTTCTTGTCTCTATTTGTCCCGCCCCGCACGTGATTTGTTTAAAACGCGCCTATCGATGAACCAGTACATTGATGGAGAAATAAAGTGCATTAACAATTTGTAATTTTATCTCGAACAAAGACATTGGAAATGTAAATATTTTGGGATGAATGTATTTTAAAGCACAACATGATAACCTGTTCTTTATATAAATTATTCTGTTACTTGACAGTGGCACTTTTCTACAATTATGAGATGAGAACAAATGAAGGTTCATGTTATAGAATAGACCGCAACGAAAAGACAACAATGGCTGCTACAGGTGGGTGTCCATATTAAATCAAACTCCATATTGCTATAAAATATACCTCAGTATTGTCATAATATAGGACTCAATATTATCATTCGAGGGCTGTTCAATAAATAATGTCCTTGGTGCTCGAAAAGAAACAAAAAATGATTTTCAATTATGTATCCTTAATGATTTGACTTATATATTCTCTTTTAATTAAAGCACATGTTCGTAACATTTTTAACCAATTTCTGATCGTTTTTAGAACACATTTTTGAGTATGACACTTCGTATACTGGATTATGGCAAATCCTCTGATTTCCTGGACTTGCTTCTTCTTTCTAAAAGGTGTTTTTTTTTCAAGTTAAGAAAATGAAACAAGTCAAAAGATGAAAGATCTATTAATATTGTCGGTGTAACAATTCATTAACTTTCTGTTTATCTCCAAAACTCCTTTACTCTTTATGGCATATTGGTTTTGACTCTGTTAAGTTGAAATTTAATGTAGTGGATTCCTGATTCTGGTTCCATCGTCTCATAAACCTTTGGGTTTCTTTTTTTTTGCCAACATTTTCTTGCTAGACTTATTCAGAAATTGCATTGCCTTCATGAATAAGAATTTCACCAACAAGACCACTCATTTTTAGAAAAATTGCATATAAAACTATTTTTATGCTTTTGCAGTTCTTTGCTCTTCTCAGACCTTGGCTTTTTTTTTTTTTTGTCAAGTGCATCTTATTGTAAAGTTGTTTTGAGGGTTTAAATTAAAGTAATAGATTCTAGTTTCACTATCTGTTTGAATTCCAAAAAAAACTGGATACCCACAATTTTTGATTTTTTAAAATAATTGATTAGATATGCTTACACGCTGTCGTTTTCACTCAGTTTTCAAAACATAGGGTGGCCATTGAGTACTAAGCTATTTTACTGTCACATGTTTCTTTAAAACAGTGTAAACAACCCCAAAATGATGCCTATCAATTTTGCTATATGTACTAAAGGCAGTCAAACATCATCCATGTTATTTGTTGAATTTTGGCTAACGTACATAGGTTGTGGTAAGTTTTTGTCGCCAAGGACAGTACCCAATTTTAATGCCCATTAAATTAATTTTGTTCATTGAAATCCACCTGCTCATGTGTCTTTAAAGCAAACAATGATTGTTGTTAATGTCACATAATTTAGTAAATATTTCTTTGGGATTCCTAACGAGTTTAACAGCAGTTTTCATGAAGCGTTTAATTTCACTCTAGTGTACTGATTCTTTACCATTCATTTATAATGCAGTGTCTCGAATAGCATTGTTTTCCAGCTTCTCACAATGAAACTTTGTGGTGAAAAGTGGTCAAATAAACTGTAATCAATTCATTAAAGATTCATTCATGAGAGAAAGTCAAGCTTAGTGTCGTATTATTTATATTTTGTATGTCATAGAGCTCATGACATTTTTTTTATTGAAGAGCCTTCGTACAATCCGGCTAATATTGTGTCAAAAAATCAGACTTAATGTACGACTCGTTGATCTTAAGATGAAATTTTCTGACTCCATATTATCATTAAACTCAGTATAATCACTTAAATCGTATTTCTCATCATTTTTATTAAATTAAATCAATATTCTCATTAATTTATTCGTCATTAATTTATAAATCTGGCTGAAAATTTGTTTGATATTTGGAGTAAGTGGTATACCACAACTGATTATGTTTATGATTTTTTTAAGAGTTCCACTACTTGCCTTGGTTTAAATATCTTTCTCAGTTGAGTTCTTCTATTTACACGGATCCTGTCCTGCTTGTTTGTCAGTCCGTCTGTCTTTCCAACTCTTAATCTTTATCATTTTCAACTTTTTTCTCTCTAGAGACCCACTTATCCAATATCAACGGAAGAAAGCATCATTAAGTAAAGGAAATTTTAGCTTGTTCAAATTAATGATCACCTTTTCTTAAAGGGCAGGGGTTGGGGGAGGGGTTATCTAGATCAGGCAAAAGAAGGGATTTTCAAACCTTTTTAGGGCTATAAAGCCAGAAAAAATGATACTGTATTGGAAGACACAGTATAGTTTAAAGCTGTTCAATTTCTGGCCCCTGATGGCACGATAGAGTCAGAATCCTTTGAACAAAGTACCGGTAATATCGGTACATTGTATGTAAATTTTCAAGCATTCTTAGATAGTGTAGATTCAATTTTGCTCCAATCATGTCCCGGGGTAGGGTGTTGCCACGAAAGTATAAAAGTATGACCCAAAAAATCAGAATTTCATTTTTTATATATAATCAGAAAACAACTGGACAACACTTATTCATACGGTAATCATACCAATATGCAAAATATTCCTTACATAGCTGTGTGGAATTAAATTTGCAAAAGTGAGCCCAGAAATCAGGATAGAGCTAAAATCGAGGTCAAAATACCTTTAAACCATACACTCTTTTGAGGTGTGTTGGAAAACAATATATCGTCAAAATGTCATGAAAATAAATTTGGAAACTTCTTTCTTAAAACTTTTCAAAGAAGAACAATTAAACCAAAGTATATTTATCCAAAAAAAGCTAGTGAAATGCACTGGAGCACATTTCAATGGAGAATGACTTAGATGAGAGAGAGAGAGAGAGAGAGAGAGAGAGAGAGAAGAGGGAGAGTTAAATAACTCAGATCTTTTAAAAATTGCATCAAGGTTTCATTCATTTTCAGATTCGCTCCTACACAAGACAATTCGTGTCATGAAATACCAAAACTATTCGGTTCAAATCAAGTCTTGCTGTGAAAGGCCGTCTACCACTGATTCTACACCAATTGACCCGGGCACCACTCCCCAAGGTAAACTCCACCCACCTACAGTTATAACCACCACCAAATCAACAGGTAACCACACCTCTAACACAAATACAAGATTGAAAATTAAAACTAGTTATTAAGATTGTCATTTTGTTCCATTTTTTCCAGACAATTCAAGAGCAGGCTACGCCATTACAATATTGCTAATATTCATTGGTGCCATTTTCGCTGTCTTATGTCTTTTTTTCCTGTGCTGTAAAATTTGCTGCACCCCAAAACGGTTTGTTTTACTTCGTTCTGTTTCATTATCTTCAGATAACTAATTTAATAATGATGTTTAGATTTAAATATGCTCACTTTTGTGTGTATAGGCGTCCTTCGTATAAGGTGGAATACGCAGACCCTAGTGACGTCATTGCATCCAGTAGTGGAGCGGAATATTCCACGCCGTATGACACATGTAAAGCGAGAAATAGGGTAGTCAAGGTAACTACTAAAACCAAGGGAGCGGGTAAAAACAAAGTATCACTTCGTAAGAAATTAAGTCAGAGATTCAGTTCTAGACCAAGAGGGAGAAGGCGTGAAAATGATTCAGGATTTAGTGATCTTTTAGAGAGTGACGTAAGCAAAGTGTCAGGAAAGGAGGATCAAATGGAAAGTAAAGAGGCCCAATATATGGAGATTCCTTTAACAAAATTAAATGTAACAAAATCCTTAAGCAACCCGTCATATTCAAAAGTTGACAGAAAATCCAATGGCAGGGGAGATAATGACAAAAAAGAGACTGGTGTTCGATTTACTTTACCGAATAGTGGTCTCCAGGAAAGACAAAAATTAAGTTCACCCTCTCCGAGACAAGAAAGGGTAGACTCCCCTTATGAATCATTACCAGACAAAGACAAAAACAACAAAGTTTGTGAAGTGAGAAACAATGAGAAGAAAAATTTAACAGAAAATCCTTATGCTGTTCCAGAATGTGACAAAGAACGACCTATTCAATCCAAACCACCGGAAACAGATACATCACGAGACAGTCCTTACGCGGAAATAAATCACGTGTTTCCAGTTGATGGAGATGCCAAAGTGAAAAGGTTTATAAAGGCTATGGGGGAGGGGGAGAACCCTTACATGTGAAGATTCAATGCACGGTTTGGGTTTATTAAGAAAGGTCACATAGAGGATTACGGTCAGGATGAAATGGTTTACGTGATTCTACCAGAGATAAGCCAAATATACTGTTCTCAACATAATTACTGGTACGATTGGTGCAATGCTTTCAATTTTTTACGTGCCATCCTTTATTTAAATAAGAATTTATAAAGAGTACCCTTTAAGAAAAAGAAAAGTAGAAAGGAGATTATTCTTTTATCTGGATTTTATGTACATGCACAATAATATTGTATTTTTCATTTTTTATTTATTTTACAAACTGTATACTTCATTTTGCTTTTGTTTGAGGCATTAACTTGTTATTTATAAAGCATATAATTCGGTTGTTTTTAAAGTCATTTACTGTTGTGATTTATTTATGGGGTTGCTACAAGAAGGAGGATATATTGTTAACTCCGGTTACAAGTCCCAAGGAGTGTCGTGTAAATGAGCTGGCATACCCAACAAACTACAGAGGAACTCTTTAATTTTATGAAATCAAAAATTTTACATATAGGATGCATATTTTTACCCAGACAATTGCCACATATATCTTTGCATCTTTGCACAGTAACATTTAATAGAATTAAATAAGGGCACAGAAAATGGACTTTATGGATTGCATAAAAAAAAAAATCTGAATTGAAATGTTAGATAGCAAAACAAACACACAGGGTCAACTCCTCTTTTCCAGTAAGGGTGCACGCTAGGAAATTGAACGCAACCAGAAAAAAAAGTTTCCAAAAGAGGAAAAAGAGCATAAAGACGCCCAAACTTAATTTCAATGGATATAATCTTTCGTGAACTTTAGACTAAATCTAACTGTAATTATGTTAGATTCAGTACTAATACAGTCTATGAATTTTTGTGTGAGGTTTTTACTGGATGAGCTCTCGGTTGGATATCAAGAAGTTCCAGACTTTTCCCATGCCTCTCAACCAATTCAATTTACAAACCATAACAGTGCATTGGAACAAAGTTCAATTTGCCCATAGAATTAAAAAAAACATTAATCAATAACTTACTTTTATAATTGATATTTTTCTTTATGTAGGTAATTGCTTTTATCTCCTAGAACCTGCCCTGTCAGGCATTAGACTGTCTGTTTAATTTACACATGGAACAACAATATTAGCCCTGTCTAATGATAAGCTGTCAATACATTTTATACATGAAACTTCATTATTAGCCATGACTAATGTCAGACTGACAGTATATTTTGTACATGGAATCTCGATACATGTATTAGCTCTATCTAATGCCTGCACAGCCTTAATTTTCTTTCAATTATATTGTAGTTTCTTGAGTTTTGGTAACCTATTGAATGATCAATTTTACACAACTTTCTACCTTTATGACACACTTTTACAAAATTCTCCCTCTATGCCTGGCAAACATCATTCAGGTTACATGTCATGTGTTGATTTAAGTATAAATCTATAGGAAATAGAGCTAATTTCTGAAAAATATGATATCCGTAAAACGTTTGTTTGTGTTACTAGCATTTATCCTTAAGTTATAACAAAGCAACAAAAAGAATTTAAAATTTTAAACAAAAGTGATTAGAATTAACAATACAAATGTATGTTTGCAGACGAAATAGTTAATTATCGGCAGTAGGTTCTGAAGCTTGTACTCCAAAATTATCTCAATAGAAGCCAAGACAGAAATGAGTATATCATGATCGATTTCCGTAGAAATCTCTACTATAGCTACAAAACAGGTGTGTCGATCTGACCTAAGTTATCAGCCTGTCAGAATTCAGAAGATATATTTTTAGAACTTCAAATTGGTATATTTCAAACTCAGAACCTAATAATACATGAGAATGTACTATTTAGATTATCAAAATTCCTAACCATTTTTTTTATACTACATAGCAAAATTTCGTCTTTCTAAAGGCCGGTATACACGATAAGATTTGTAGAATAATAAAAGTATTACATACTTTTGTATTATAATACTTTTTTGTACTCACGCTAATATATATCTTATAAGATTGTGAATAATACGTATTCCAACGTGATTCCTCCGCTATATTTCTCTCTCTGTGAAAATAATAAAGATGGAAGATGAGGTTCTGATAGCAGTGTCGATCACTACTACCAGGTATGCACTGCTTGATATATTCCACGAGTTCTCTCACCCTTTCCCATAAAACCACGAGTTTTTCGATGGCTTTACTTGTAAAGTCTGCCATTATTATTAAGCATGTGCTCTTTTAGTAATGATATAAATAGGATGACCCCAATGGGAGTACATTGTTTGGTTGAAAGTGAAAGGTATATAAGTTAAGCCTTGTATAAAGAAATAGAGCATTGACCTATTCTTAATACAGTTTTGCAAGATTAAAAAAATTGTATGATACTCTGTATTAAGAGTGTATACACAGTAAGATTTTGCATTATGATACAAATCTTAAAAAACCAAATCTTATCGTGTATACCGGCCTTAAAGCTGAACACGATTCGTAAAAGGAATGTGTCCGCCACTTTTGTTCCCGAGTCTCGCTACTCTGCAGACCCATATATATAGGACAGGACTTAGTCACTGTTCGGTGTAATCAGTCGACACAGTCGACCCATGCTATACAGCACTCGGTAGCGAGAATAATTAACGTAATACTTCGTCTAATGCAGGAAAGTAATACACCAAATAAATTTACTATTTTAGTTGTACAGGTCAGTGCAGTATACAAACAACAGGTAAACGTAGCTGCAAAAAAATGTAAACAAAGGTAATGCAAGATAACCAGCACGAACACCCACGCCGATACCCGTGACAATAAAGCAGTAAAGTGTAACGAATGCGACGAGTATACCCTAGTGTTGATGTATCATAGATACTGATATCAAAAAATGGCGTATCCCTATTTACCAGTCGTGTTTAGCTTTAAGGTCAGACGGCACGTTCCTCAAAAATATATAATTTTTCCCAATAATTGGTCATTGAAGTCTAGGAACTAAAGCATGTCTCCTCACAAAAAATTAGGTACCTTACCAGGCATTTGGACAAGATACCACGGGTGATATTTCTTATATAACCCTTATGCGTAATCTTCTGAATGGCCTATATCATGATTTTTGGTGAACTTATATTTAAAAACATAATGAAAACAATGTAGATATCACAAGAGAATGACAATTATGCATAATTTTTTTTATATAATACCAAGAAATACAAAGCATATATTTGAGGAACGTGTCGTCTGTCCTTAAGGAATGTTTAAGATCACCTTATTTGAATTCCTGTATATCAGTGTGCGATTCAGATTCGTGCTTTTTGTTTCACCATATTCTACAAGTGGTGTCAATCAGATATGGATGCTCAAATACTCTGAGAGAACTTTCAGAAACTTCGGGCTTTTTGATATCATAGACCCGAAGTAAATTTAAATTTATACAACGTATATACAATTTTATACTTACCTGATTGCTCATACATCATATTGTCCCCCGCTGAAAGTGGGGGATATTAATTTCGGCCTGCCTGTCCGACAGTCTATATGGCTGTGTTTTGTTTGTAATACTTTCGTTTTCACGCGATATCTCGAGAAGCCCAAAACTTTGAGCTTTTGCAATGGCACCTGATCCCACCTCTGATGATTTGGAAGTCCGTGTTTGCTCTGCTCCTATTTTGTATTGTTTTATGGACATTTGATCGTGCATACAATGGGTTATCAAAAAGTTCGTGGACTGAGGTTATAAAGTTAGTACTATGTAGTCTGTGTTTTCAAAATTTATATGGAACATAAAACAACAAAAAATAAAGAAATGTTGAAAATATTTTAGCTTGATACGTTCATTATTTGCTAAATTATTATATTATACTTTCATGTAAATTACTTGAATCTGATTCGTCGAGAAACATTTGATAAAAAAACAATACTACCCGCTCAATAATGAAGCCACGCCCTCCTGCATAGCAACAGTCAACATTGCTTAACGATGGGTGGTATTCCAAAAAATAGCGACTGCGCGGAATTTATGCGCGCACGGTTCACTGTAATATGTATTTGTATAAAACACTCAGTTTTTTTCAGGGGCAAAACTTTATAGAATGTTGGAAAAGGAAACCCCTCCCTCTTTTTGACGTCATTTTCAAGCCTTAATTGTTTGGACACTCCATGTAAAATTTATTATAAAATTTCACAGAACTTCCAGAATGGGGCAAAACTTCCATATTTTATGGAACAAGAGTGTCCCAAAACATACCTGAATTAACGGGATTTTTGGATGTCAAATGTTCAAATCAAACGGGTTTTTCTCAGTTAATTTAGGTCGGAAAAACGTCGTGTTCGAGGTTGCGCCGCCTGGACATACCATTGCTTCTAAAAACATTACCAAGTTATTAAAGAATAAAATTTATGACTTGTGGTTTTTCTATAGATAGAAAAGATGATGCTTGATAGATATTTTAAAATTCATTGATGTACCTAAAGCGGAACTTTTCTATTTTTTGATTTTATGGCGCTAGTCAAAATCCACGCATGCACTGCTTTGCTTTTGATATCTTTCTTGTTTCTTGTCATAATCTTTTGAAATTTTGAACATGGTCCTACATTATGAAGATCTACAGCATGATATATTAAAAATATGTAATCTGTGGCTATATCTCCTTTGTTTTTTGACGAAATGCTTTGAAATTTCTCCGATATAAAATGTTTTATGAATTCATATTTCTATCGTTAACTTGCCTCATTTATGTTGTTATATTCTACTATCACCTGCTGCGGATGGTGTTACGTCTTCTAATTTATTCAATACTCATGAGTTTAATACTTTTGGATTAAATGCTAGAACAATTCAATTTTCAAAGCCAGGCATGCTATTTTTTTAACTGATAAGTCTAAATTCCATAAATTTATTTCTTATTTAATAGATGTTACAGGGATTTCAACAGCCTCGTTTAAATTCGGCATTTTGTAAATTTTATCGTCACTAAAACGACCTTGTCAGCTATATTGAACTATCACGGTTTTCCCCCCTTTTTTCTCTTTGCTTGTTTCACATCAATTTTTTTCTGCTTCTTTCATGACATGTTTCACGAATACCAATTGTTAGGTTTTTGTTTTAAATATTGAATTAGTCTACGGAATGTCCCATCTGCCTGATCAGTACATAGGGCACAGCGGGTGAGACCGGTCAAATGGGGATGATTATTTCTCGTACCGATAGGCACCTGATCCCATGTCTGGTATTCCCAAGGGTCCTGTTTTGTGCCACTTTGTATTATGCATTTTTCTTTAGGAAAATTAAATATTACTTTAATACAAATCAGATACTTTCAACTGTCATTACAAATAACCAGTATATTCACACTCATATCATTGTTTACTTCATCAACTAAACGAATTCGAAGGAAAATGGCTACTGATTGCCATCCGGTAGATCATTTCTCTCAGCGGTCAAGCATCGAGTTTTATGTCCCCTCGGCAAAACATTAGAAATGTTAGATTTTTTTTAGGATAGATTTGTATAGGAACAAATTTCTAAAGGTATAACAATTGCCAGTATACTATTCAATAGCGTGCATCCACCAAAGAAATATCTAAGGGAAGGAGGCTTGCCAAGTCGTTTATGCATTTATTTATTAGGGATTTGTTGCAAAGTATATAGATCCGTGGGGAAACTAACATCATCTTATTGATAACACATGCCAAGGATGTATTTTCCAAACGTTTAGGTCTGTGTCAATATTGAGTTACACCCACCATAATTTACAACTCAACAGTGAAAGTGCTCCTACGTGTACTCATTAAAAACATCTGGAGCTAGTATCCGCTAAAGAAACAAATCTTTCTCACTCCAGAGAACTCTGGTTTTGTTTTTCAAATCAGTTGATATATACAGACATATAATAACTCCATACTTTTTAAACAATGTTGTAAAATATCACAGTCTTTAATCATGCTAGCAAAATCAATAGCCTATTTGAAGTGCATGTTACTTCATTTACTTGTTAATTACAAGCAAAATCTTGTTAAAATCTAACAATGTGTGAACATTTTCTGCTTAAAGGTATATTGCACAAAAGGAGTGCAACACATGCAGATATACCAGGAGTTCACTCATTTGTGCGTGTTCGATTTTCCATTGTCTGTTTTATTGCTGGAGAAGGCCTGGGCGTTTTGATTGGGTGTGATCTCTTGGTTCCCGTATGGCTTACTTTATGTCTTCTGAGGGCGTGGATCGAACCGAACGAACACTGACAGGTTTCACATCGGTAGGGAAGCTGACCTGCACGGATAGGAAATATATTTCATATAGTTAATATCACAACCATCTGTACATTTATGCGACTCGCTTCATAAAAATTTTATGGCATATGTGATTACTTTTCTATTTTGTCGCGATAAATACTTTTATTATACTTTCATGTAAAATACTAAAATCTGATTGGTTTAGACGCAGTTAACAATCCGTTCTATTACCCTCAGCCTTAGCAACACACGTGACAACGGGTAACACAACGGTAATGTCACATGCGTGGAAATTATGCGCGTACGGTTCACCGTAGAATTCTCAAAACGTCAGTTGCGCGTTTGAAAGAACCGGAATAAACTTGACGCCAATAAAAGCTTGCGTCCGATGTAGCTTAATTGAAAACAACAAACGACAGACGAAACATGTTTGCGAGTGCAGAAATAACGAAACTTTATATGATAAAGGACTCTTAGAGAATCAAACAAACAATAAAGAGGTCAGTTAATCTTTTTCGCAGTAGCGGGGAGTTTGAAAGCTTTCTTAACTTGAACGTAAAGATGATCGACGATTTTTTTTTTTTTGCTGACATCCTAAATCAATAAGACATTCAGTATAATACTGACGCGTCCGTTGACAATGGTTTTCCTTGGGGTGTCAATTTCAACTGTTACCCTCCAAAACAGGCACCATTTATATATTATCACATGTTAATGGAATTTGTGTCTCGCAGTTGATTCCTTACGCCAGAGCAAAATTTACGTAAGAACAATTCTTAAACGAGGAAATCTCTTGACAAACAAGTTGATACTAACAAACAAGGATACTAACAATCTCAACAATTTGCAAATTCTACGTTGATACAATAACCTTGTAAGTAAGTACAATCCAGCATTAAGGAGGCTGGATGTTGACTAATAAACCATCATTTATTATTTTTAGATTTTAAATCTTTAGCTGTCAAATATTATTTGACAAAGAAAAATTTCATTTATTATAGTTTGAAATTTCAAAATTTTTGCATCAATATATCTCTAAATGGAGCTCTTCTTCTAAAGGAGATCAATATAGTCTAAAAATGGCCACAGCCATCCAGTCCTCTTAAGTCGAATGCTGACTCACGTTCTCCAAACAAATATTTAACAGATTTTTTCTGTTTTCCTGATCATATATACCAAGGAGCACACGGCAGGTGTGACAGGTTGACTGGGGATGCTTACTCCTCCTAAGCACCTGATCGCTGTTTATGTTTCTACAGGTCCGTATTTGCTCTGCTCCCGGTTTGTATTATTTCATTATGAGCTTGATTGCTTTGTTTTACGTCACTTGAAGCGTCACAAAGATTAAAATCATTTGATCAGTCTTGTTATGAATTCTATGAGCTCCGAATTTAATATTCTATCCAAATTACTTGCAAACATGGAGATCTAACATTGTTATAAACCGTACTCACAACTAAATACCCCTCTCATAAACAAATACAATCCTATTCGATGAATAAATGAACTACTACTTACATGAAATATTTAACTGGCATAAACCTTTGCTACTTGTAAGTCATGGTTTTGAAACTCATTTACCGGTTACTCTTACCAGTAATTAGCAAAATTATTAAAGATATATAGTTCAATGTGTTTTATTTTCTGTACTTCTTGGTATTTACAGAGCACGATGTTGACGCGTCATGAGATGCACAGTTTTCAATTTAATAACAGTTTACTATAAATAGTTTAGATTTTTTAATTTATTGTCTTTAATTTCCTGATCCTGCATTGATTCTGACAGAAATTACACCAATCAACGGTTACTGACTATAAACTTAATTGTATTCTGACAGCTGCATGAGCGACAATTTAGTCGGGAGAGGGGGCTTCAATCTTACTTGTGTGTTGTTCAAGATGTTTCTTCAGTCCAGAGGAGTCATAGAACTGTCTGTTACAAATACCACAGCTGATCTTCAGACCGTCCTTGTGAAGCTGCATGTGTCTCTGAAGTCCACTATCAAACCGGAATGGTTTCTTACATACAGAACATTCGTAGTGTTTCACAGACTTCTCGAAATGTGTCAGGTCGTGGCGTCGTAAGTGAGCTTTGTCGTAAAATCGCTTTTCACACTTGTCACATTTGTACCTCAGTATCTGGTCTCCGTCCTTCTTCTGATGCACGTTTGCTTTGTGTTTATTGAGATTACCAAGCTGGGAGCACCTGAACGGACACAGATCACATGCATGAGGACGCTCTCCCGTGTGTGAGCGCATGTGTCGTTCCAATATCCGAGGCTCGAACTTTTTTATACAAACAGAACATTCTTTAAGCAAAATTTCTTTCCTCTTTTGAGTATTGTCGACTTGCTGGCTGCTGATCACACTTTTCACTATCGATGTTTCCTTTTCTTTCGATCCTTCTGTCTCAGGTTTTCCGGAACACGGTTTCTTAGATTTTGAAGATGGCGACTTTTTATATTTAGCACTTATAAATTCGGTAACTTTTTCGTAAGATAGGTGCGACAAATGTTTTTTGTGAATATGATGATAAAGATTTTTCTTATAATTAAATGTCTTCCTACAAAAAGAACATGTCGACAAATTGTCGCCTGTGTGAATGTTTGAATGCTTAAGTAGACCGTTCGTATTTTTAAATTGCTTAAAACACACTTCGCATTTGTTTTCTTTGTGAGTCCTTTTATGAGTTTGATAATCTGAAAACGATTTATATGATATCCCACATTTTTCACAGAAATAGCGAGATAGTTCGGAACTACACCGTCTGTATGTCGCGGAAGTCGGGAGCTCGCGCGCGGCGCGCCTTTTTGAATTGACAGAACGACTTATCTCCCTTGGCATATAGGTGACGTACTGACTAATGAGATCATCGTCATCAGACGAACACTCTTCATCAGTAGCGCCACCTGTAGCCCGTGGGCTTTTGTCTACGTCATTTCTATTTGACCCGGAAGTGACGTTCGATTGCTTTGTTTTCATTCCTTCCCATTCATCACCCTCGAGTGGTTCGAATTCGGTCTCCGTCTCATTTCCGTCGTCAACACCCTCCATTTTGTCACGGTGAACAATAGAACCGGCTAACTGCACTTGTTCAGTATTATCTTTTTTACAGTCTCCACTCACAGGAAGTTTATCAATACTACCATTGCTTCCATGGTTATCACAATTTTTCATGTTTTCAAGTGCACACTCTGTGCGAATACGATAATCGTTCTCTCCATTAATATTTGTAATTTCGACATTATTAATGTCAGTTAAGTTTTCATTCATAACAGGGGATTGACATCGAGAATCGTCAGAATCTAGAATATACTCGTACTCACACTCTCCGACATCGTCACACTGACCAACATCGCCAATATCACATGTGGGATTCACGACGCCATCAACAGGATCGATAACCAATTCAAACGGTTTAGTTTCTATTACAACTTCAGCTTCATTATTCGTATTTGTATACCCATCTCCATGAATAATACATCCATCATTCTGTATGACTCTCTGTTCCACCACTTCGTTTTCATTTTTAATGAAATTTAAATTAGATGATTTCCAAGCTCCCGGATGACTTTGACACACTTGTATCGGTGGAAAGCCACACATACTGTCCGTATCACTTCCTCCCTCGCCGGAATCCTTGTATCTGTCCGTCACCGGGCACTTGTCGACGGTCACAGGATTTTTCTCCGTGAACAGGTCTTGTTCCTGTTTTAGAAATTTAGGTAAGGTTTCTGAATTTCCTTTGACCGCCAATTTGAACACGAACTTCCCTTTTCGTATTTCTAGACGCGTGGTGTCGCTGTCGTCCAACATGGCGTCACTGGTTTGACGTAACTGAAAGAGAACCAATTGTAAAGACATTAGTTCTAATTAAGATTTCTTTTTTCCTTCAAAATTTATATGTATTAACCACGTAGAAGATCCAATTACAGCGCATATTGATATTATTTCTTTCTCCCAGTAAAACTTTTTTTTCCCACTGCATCAGCTAATAATATATCCATTTTTCTGTTTTCATCAAGAATCACATGCAATCTGGAGTACTGTATGAAGTTCACTGGCCTTTATACACGGACTTACTCATCTACTTATCTCCTATTGTACAGAGATAAGATCTGTACTTAAATACAATAGCAGATAACCCCGTTTTATTGACAATCCCCTCTATATAAATCCATCGCATATGCAGCAGAACATTTAGTCGGAAGATTCTGAATGTTGCCAAGAGAAGGAGAATAATTAGAGAAGGAATGCGTTCTCCACGGCGCCTCTCTATCACTGAACCAGTATCCAAACTGCCAACGTATCACAAAATAATAAATGTGCGAAGCTCGCAAAAACTGAAATACGAAAGTCAATATTGGACGTTATCACTGTTCCTTGGGGGAAAAAAATAAAACATCATCCCCTTATCACTTGAACAGAATCCAACGGTGCCAAGTTCATGATAAAAGTTACAGTCAGTCAGCAGTTTTCCAGATTAATTTTTTTTTAATTCAGTTTTTTTGTAATTATCCATTATGTAGATATTTTTTTAAAAGAGTTTATCAGTAATACTAGAGCAGCACGGAAACCTTGCCTCTCAAAGGTCTCACCTAAATTGATACTGACCCGGACATTATTCAATGGGAACCTCCAAGATATCGTAAAACTACGCAATAGGACGCTAAGCGTTACTCAATAACCACACATTTCCCGGAACAAGTATATAATTATATAAAAGCTGGTTTCGAATTTGTTCACATAACTAGGATACTGTTACCTGAGTTGACATAAGAAGCAACTCTATGATGAAAATGAGAATATTTATTTTAACGTTATTTTCGGCAATACGCGTGTGAAGTTTTTAATTTTAAGGTGGTGATTGGCTTTGAAATGTTTTTAATGAAAAAGAATTCCTACAGAAAATATTTATTCTCATCAATTTCGACAACACGCCAATATACAATTATGTATTATTACATGACCAAGTTTGATTTTTTTTTTTTTAAATAGTATCAGTGAGTGGGTACCAGTACTGATTAACTAATCGTTTATTTTGGTGGCTTTTTGTTGAAATTGTGCATAGTGTAGATTAAAGGGATCACCAAAACATTGGCTTAGAAGAGAAAATTGCAGTTTTCCGCATCTTTTCTTCACATTATTCACTTTACTCTGCAATGTCTCTTGTTCACTTTAAATCAACAATATAAGCACGTGTCTAACTCACCACAAGCTAACATGAAAAATATGAACGATCCTAAGAATAACTTTATATTGTTAATCAAAGGTATCAGGGGGGAAAATAAGCAAACAAAATGACGCACGAATGCAGAAACAATCTACATGTGAAAAAAAGAATCCATCAATTCAAAGGCATTTTTATACCCCATTAAACAGAAGTTCTGTGTTGTTTAATAATTCCCAAAGGTTCGGAGAATAAAAGATCTTACCATGTAGCGACGCAATCCATCCAGTTGCAATCAGCAGATAAATTAACGAATCATTATTAATATTTCATGCCCCTCATTATAACGTTAAAATTTTCATTTGAATTTGTACTACACCTTGATTCTTCGGAGACAATAATGATTTAATTTCCTCTTCTCTGAGTTACGCTATTTTTTCTTCTACCCCGAGGGCGGTGTTTATAAATAGAGAATTCCTCATGGGATTAACAGCGTGACACCAATTACCAGGTGCCCGTAGCCTGGGGCGATTACTTATAACTGAAAGTCTAACTCTTTTGTCACCGGCCCATTGTTACCCTGTTTGTGGATTATAAAATTCAAACACCAAGCACTTGGTAACTAACGAAGTGTCCTCTTTTTATTTTCTTTGGTTGTTTAGACAAAGAATGGTTCCCGACTGGCCAAATTGATTGCACACTACATCTATCCTCCGTGTGTGCGAGTCATTGTGAAACAGTGTTAAATATAAAATAAATATCCTACAAAGGCTGGTGAATTTTCTTGGATCTCTGCCAAACCAAAAATAATGGCTTCCTCGTCCACTGCCATTTTCTTGTATTAAATACCCCTTGACCACTGGTCACGCTTTTCAAAAACAATTTTCTTTTGATAGATAATAGAGAATAACCACTGATAACAGAATAGTAAAAATCTTGGAATTGATATTCAGGTTTCAATTAATCGCAGGAAAAGAAACATTTAAAACCACACTCACCTTCCACAGAAAATACGCAGATCTTAGCGTCCGTGTTTCTCCACCATCTCTGCCAGAGCTATAAATAGCACACGGCACGGTCTGAGTCATGTCATTGTGGTGCTAGGAATTTCAGGCCAAGGAAAACTAATTTCGCGGTTAACTTTTTCTTTATACGTGTGCGTGTGATTTCAGCATTAACCAACGTTCAGACAAAGGACACTTAAGTGAATTAATTGTGAAAGGTGTGAATGGACATTTTAGGTGAATAGTTTTAAGGCATAGTAGTGAATTAAAAAACTTCTATCGACAATTTTGATTAGCGGAATTTTTCACAAGTTTATTAATTCTTTTTAAAGAGTCAATGAAAAAAAAGCAAATATTTCTTTAATTAAAGAGTCAA
The DNA here is from genome assembly GCF_032062105.1 of Saccostrea cuccullata. NCBI lineage: Eukaryota > Metazoa > Mollusca > Bivalvia > Ostreida > Ostreidae > Saccostrea > Saccostrea cuccullata. The sequence continues at coordinate 246,247 of NW_026932690.1, forward strand.
TAAAAAAAGCAAATATTGATCTTTTAATTACAAATTAGCTGAATTAGTCAGGTACATATATATACATATTTCCAATAATTATGGACGAGCATAAAATTACAGGAGGACAGACAGTGTCAAAAATTTAGCTAAAAAATATACACACTTTTCTTAAGAATGCTGGATCAGAACTTGTCATCAGATTACAGATTTTATAATATTTGGATGTACATAGTATTTCTGCAACAAAAAAATCTTTTTCGAATATCACAAAATAGATTACATTCTAGTAAGTAATGAAATTCGTCTCCTATTTGATTATTTTTATATAAATTGCACACTCTTTCATTTCTTTCAAAATTATTCCATCTACGTGTACCCACCTCTATTGGAAGACGATTGTTACTTGTTCTGAATTTTCAAAAGACATTTCTTAATTTTCTTGGTAAAATATTTAAGTATTTTTCACATTAAAACTTTGTTTTAAAAATTCTATATATGTAATACCTTTACTGGAATTATTCATATCAAGTATTATAAATACCATTTTTGCAAAAACTGGTCTTTGAGCTTTTGGTTTATTGCCGTTGTGATCCATTTAACACTATGAAAATTTTGATTATTCCAAACAATATACTCATGCAGGGAATTGTACGAGAAGAATCTAGAATTGGTGGCTTATTTTTTTTCTTAGAGATTTTCTATATTCAAACAATATAAAGCACTTATTCGAACTGAGAGTTCTTCACTATTCTCATTAACCCCCCCCCCACTTTTATCTCCCTGTTAATTAGCATTCCCTTTGGAATTCCGTTAAAATGTCCCACACATGTTTTGAAATGTCAATTTTAACATAATGACACGCCAATCTTTAATTGCCAAACGAGAAAGAAATATTCGTCGTAATGTTCCTCACCTACTGACAAGTAATTTTTCACTGAAATGGAAATTTAAAAAAATGAAGAGAGAGTTGTAGAATTTCCCGTTTGAAAAACAAATTGCAACTATCTTTAGAACGTTGATTGTCATACAATGACACGCCCATTTCTTTAGAAAGGAAAAACACATGTTTCGGTGGAATACCTGTTCTGAACAGGTATTCTAATAAATATAATATTCAAATTGACGGCTATTATAACACAAAACCTGTTCTACATGTGTTATGGAAACTCCAATAAACATGATAAATTCATAACTACAGTGTATGTACAAATTCGTTGCAATACGTGTTTTATAGAAGCTGGAACTCTCTAAATCTCTCTTATAACTTAAAAAATTTCCATTTCAGTGAAAATTTGTTGCTTTTCGCAAAGAGTGGGGTGTCCTAAAACATTACGACGAATATTTCTAGTACTTTTCTAAAGAAATGGGCGTGTTATTCTGTAATAATTGACGTTCAAAGCATGACTCAGAACGTTTTATCCAAACGGAAAATTTTACTACTTCAATGCGCTTCATTGTACAATACCATTACATGTTCCTAGACAAAAAATCAACATGTGTTACCAGGGGTTTTGAAAAGATATAAAATTGTGAAAAATTTTGCAATATTCAGAGAAAAATACACAAAAATAACAAAACATAAATTCCAGATTTTTTTTTTCATCAAAAATTGTTTTAGAAGAAGTGTACAAATCCATATACAGTGGACCTTCAGATATCCGGACCCAAGATATCCGGATGCTTCAGTATCCGGACGATTTTTCATCGGGACAGAACATCAAAAATTTTTAAATGTTATATTGTTTTGTTTAACTGGTGATTCAGGTATCAGCAATAACGCTTCACATATCTGGACAAAATTAAAATAAAAGAACCAAAGGTCCGGATCAATGAAAGGCTCCATAACATTGTACATATAAAAAAATTAAAAGTATTGCACACGGGTCCTTCATTTAGTGGAACTCTTCAACTCCAGGGAAGAACCCAATAAAGTTTAAACTACATTGCGTATGACCAACTTAAAATGAAGCCACCAAACACGCTGCGTGGGCAAAAAAAATTCATAATTTTTCCTCCACCAAATACATTTTCGCTACGATCTCAACATGTCGGCACAAAATTAGCCACAGGCTCAGCTCTGATTTGTTGGCATAGTCAACCGAGGATTGTCGATAAGTTGATATATTCTTAAGGAGGCTCATTACACCACTTTTTGATGACGTACTACACAAAAAAATAAACCTCCATTGTAAAAGAACGACCGTTTTCCTTAGAACGGTGCAAAATGTTGTAAAGGCAATATTCACATTAAATATGTCGTGTGTGACCCTGACCTTTAAAACGCTTTAAAAATAGATGAAACATACGGTGTTAGTGAAAACAAAGTAACAGATCCATTATGCATAGACCAAGAAGGATTGCTTTTAAGCAGAAACAAAAGAAAACAACAGCCAAATCTTCGCCAAACAAGTTTGTGTAATTTCATAGCGATGCATGCAGTGAGCTCTATGATCTATCAATGACATGTTTGTACGAAGGAAATTCTAGTTAAAATCTACAACCTTGTTGAAATTAAAAAAGTTATTTACTTGCACTATTTACTGTGTTTGGTGTTAATTTATATATTTGCTTTATTGATTTAAACATATACTCTAGGCAATTTAAAGCTTTGTTCTGAATTGTAGATGTAATGTCAAACGTTCCATAGTGTTTTGAGTCTTGGCTAATTAGGAAAGATAACTCTTGAAAGTGTAAAGGAAAACTTTTTATACCAAATATTTTTTAAATTGGAATTTTCATTTAATTTTTAAACATTCTTCATTCAATTTGTCACATGTAATTCATTGAAATACATTCCTTGTCTCTTCAGAACTCATTTTCTTAATGTTTTGTGCACAGATTAAAAAGATAATGACATTAACCGTTTTTTAGGAGAAAATTATTTTTTCTAATAAAATTAAAATTAGGTATTATGAGGTATTTTCACTGTGTGTACCTGTCTTAAGAAGATACCCATCATTTGACACTGAAAGTTCTGAAATTCTGGTAATAATAAACTTGAAATAAAACATTTCACTAAAATTAGACAAAAGCTAAAAAATTCTCTAAAAAATATTTATGATATCAATACCTCGTTCTGGATATTTGACATCTACATTATAAGTGGTGCTGTAATGAAATCTAAAATAAACTGTGGATGTAATGAGCCACCTTAAAAGAAAAATGGATACCAAACAGAGAAAAAAATAAACTAGGAATGGCCTTACTACTTACTTACATACAAATAAAAATCAAACTGAGGCTTTACAGTGTCAGATAAGACAACCCAGGAGAAATATTTATTATTTCGATGGAGTGTTTCTAATAGTAAAATATACAAATAAACACGCCGTCGACTCGTTACAGAGTAATTATCAATTTTATCTTCCTCTGACGTTTCAAACACCACTAGTTATTATCTGCGATAAGAATGTTATATTTATTTTTAGAAATATTCAAAGTTGATCTAGCTTTCTTAAAACCGTAAACAGCGATTTGTATGATTCTCATATTTATGTTGACTAGCGCTTGATTAAGTAAAAGAAGCCTTCAGTGATTGAACGTATAGTTTTAAAAAAAAGAATACTTTTCGCAAAGACATTAAAGAATAAGATGCCTTTTTACGCCTTGGAGGACGAAATTTCGTTTATTCAATCAGATGACGGAGAAATGTTGAGCCTCCCACCAGACATAAAACAAGTAATGGTAAGATTTATTACCCCCCGACTCCACCCCATCACTAAACGAGATATAGCCCTAAGCAATTCCATTAGATTTCTTAGTGATTTACTAGCGTATTAAACATGGTCTATAGATACATGTGTTACATAAAATAGACAGAATGGGTCATTAAATATAGATTGCATATAAGTATAACCCCGCATACAAGTACTTTTATATATATCCAACAGCATGATTGACATTTAGGGCCCAGTACCAAACTGATCGTTTTTCTCTTTACTCTAACTTTTCTTTTGTTTTTTCTTTTTAAAATTAAATACTGAATTTTACATTCGTTTGTCCATACAAAAATAAAAAGACTACCCAGAAGGGGTGGAAAGGGCATCAAGCAGCTTCAAGATGACAGTTTATAGGTACATAATAAAGCTACAATTCAGATCAGACAATTATGATTTTTTTTTTTTAAATAAATATTCTTAATTTGCTAATATTATTTGATAAACCATGTATGAAATCATCTTGATATACAACAATAAAAATATTCATCTCTTAGTGTAAAATAGATGTAGGAATTATATCTTTGGCCTCCGTTTTTTTTTTTTTTTTTTGTCCGAATGTGAAGGGAAAATAATTTGACCTTGATCTGACCTTCCTAGTTTCATAAATATGTTAATTTCATTAATATTTAAATACAATAACTATGAGAAGAATCCCCAATCAAATTAATTATAAAGACTAAAAATTCTTGAAAAAGGGGGATTCGATTTTTTTCTTCATTTGACATAATGTATATTTACAATTGCAGATAACAAGTACATAATACTTAGTATATGTAATATATGAACTATATAAGTCAAACACATCAATCATTATAATCTTATAAAAGAATGAACAAACCAGTCAACAACAAATGGCCATCAATCGTGAAGACCGTGCAGGAGAGGGCGAGATTACCGTGCACTCGGACAGCGGTCATTTTGTTCTGGCCCCGTATATCATATACAATGTTACAGACCTCCCGACCCATAAAACGTCACAAAAATTCATTAACTTGATTCATTAGAGTAAGGATGCAACTATTTATTAACTAAAGTAATATGAATTAATTATAAGCAGACACAGATCCAGGAATTTTTCCTGGGGGGGGGGGGGATCTACCATAGTAAAAAAATGTAAAAACCAAACATTTCTTGACAAGCAAAATTAAAAAGAACATGCTAATTCAGAGAATTTCTGTCCCCCGCTTAAGGAAAAAAGGAGACCATGCGCAGTTCGCAGTTTGTATATACATGTTTATGTTAGATTGAATAAATCATGATAAACCTTAACCTTTATCATGCTCTTTGTAAAATTATGAAATAAATGTGTACATGTATATTCAAGCAAATAAAAAATGTAAATATGGATATAAAGATTTGATTGCTTATTCTTTATTATGTGTATAGAAGATTCTTTTTATATAGAATATTTATCACACCGTACGTAGTGATGATTTCACGAGTTTGTACAAGCCAGACGTCATGTCTTTTCATATCACATGATGCTGAATACTATCATTTAGTGAAAAAAGTATTTCAAAAACAAAAGAAATAAAATGATTCTCCATATGCCCCTGTGCTAAAAATAGTGCCAAGCGACATACTAATTAAACAAACGGGCAGGACACTTTGAGACGGGTGAGAGAGGCCATAGGGAGTTTTGATATAAAAATTCATTGCAACAGCTCAAAATCTTCTTGAAATATCACCCGAAAACGATCATGTTACACACAAACAAAATGTATACATTTACGACCTTGAACTTTGACCTTTTGACCTCTAAACCAATAGGTCTTCCTTAGGCCACAGGGAGTTAATATGTAAAATTTCATTACAAAAAGCTTGAAGGGTTCTCGAGCTATCGCAAGGAAACGAACGCGTGTCATAACAGAGAGAAATTGCGAATTTATGACCTTGACCTCTGACCTATTGACCTAAAAATCAAACGGGTTTTTCTTTAGTCCATAGGGAGTTGCTATGCAAAATTTCTTTCAAAAGATCAAAGGGTTCTCGAGATATCTTGTGGAAACGAAAGCGTTACAGAAAGACGGACGGACCGAAAGACGGACGGACAGACCCAAAATTAATATCCCCCACTTTTCAAGAGGGGGCAAAAAGTCCATTTGCAAACGTAAAAACCCTATTGCGTGGGGAACAGGGAGGGGGTGACTTTTAAAATTTCATACCTTTGACTTTGCACACCATTTTCACATAGATCCATGATTCGAGGAGGGATCCCCGTTTCCTGGGGTAGGGGGTTAAAGGTCACTTTTGCTTTGTCAAGGATGTACATCTAATAATTCTGCATATTCCAGGAAATGAGAGAGATAGAGGTGGGGGAAGGAACTACTGTTGATGTCTTTGTCCTGTTTAGATATAACTACTGTTGATGTCTTTGTTCTGTTTAGATACAACTACTGTTGATGTCTTTGTCCTGTTTAGATATAACTACTGTTGATGTCTTCTTTGTCCTGTTTAGATATAACTACTGTTGATGTCTTCTTTGTCCTGTTTAGATATAACTACTGTTGATGTTTTCTTTGTTCTGTTTAGATATAACTACTGTTGATGTCTTTGTCCTGTTTAGATATAACTACTGTTGATGTCTTCTTTGTCCTGTTTAGATATAACTACTGTTGATGTTTTCTTTGTTCTGTTTAGATATAACTACTGTTGATGTCTTCTTTGTCCTGTTTAGATATAACTACTTTTCATGTCTTTGTTCTGTTTAGATATAACTACTGTTGATGTTTTCTTTGTTCTGTACAGATATAACTACTGTTGATGTCTTCTTTGTTCTGTTTAGATATAACTACTGTTGAAGTCTTCTTTGTCCTGTTTAGATATAACTACTTTTCATGTCTTTGTTCTGTTTAGATATAACTACTGTTGATGTTTTCTTTGTTCTGTACAGATATAACTACTGTTGATGTCTTCTTTGTTCTGTTTAGATATAACTACTGTTGATGTCTTCTTTGTCCTGTTTAGATATAACTACTGTTGATGTCTTTGTTCAGTTTAGATATAACTACTTTTCATGTCTTTGTCCTGTTTAGATATAACTACTTTTCATGTCTTAGTCCTGTTTAGATATAACTACTGTTGATGTTTTCTTTGTTCTGTACAGATATAACTACTGTTGATGTCTTCTTTGTTCTGTTTAGATATAACTACTGTTGATGTTTTCTTTGTTCTGTTTAGATATAACTACTATTGATGTCTTTGTCCTGTTTAGATATAACTACTGTTGATGTCTTTGTCCTGTTTAGATATAACTACTGTTGATGTCTTTGTTCTGTTTAGATATAACTACTGTTGATGTCTTTGTCCTGTTTAGATATAACTACTGTTGATGTTTTCTTTGTTCTGTTTAGATATAACTACTGTTGACGTCTTCTTTGTCCTGTTTAGATATAACTACTGTTGATGTCTTTGTCCTGTTTATATATAGCTACTGTTGATGTCTTTGTTCTGTTTAGATATAACTACTGTTGATGTTTTCTTTGTTCTGTTTAGATATAACTACTGTTGATGTCTTTGTCCTGTTTAGATATAACTACTGTTGATGTTTTCTTTGTTCTGTTTAGATACAATTCTGTTGATGTTTTCTTTGTTCTGTTTAGATATAAATACTGTTGATGTCTTTGTTCTGTTTAGATATAAATACTGTTGATGTCTTTGTCCTGTTTAGATATAACTACTGTTGATGTTTTCTTTGTTCTGTTTAGATATAACTACTGTTGATGTCTTTACTCTGTTTAGATATAACTACTGTTGATGTCTTCTTTGTTCTGTTTAGATATAGCTACTGTTGATGTCTTTGTTCTGTTTAGATATAACTACTGTTGATGTTTTCTTTGTTCTGTTTAGATATAACTACTGTTGATGTCTTCTTTGTTCTGTTTAGATATAACTACTGTTGATGTCTTTGTCCTGTTTAGATATAGCTACTGTTGATGTCTTTGTTCTGTTTAGATATAACTACTGTTGATGTTTTCTTTGTTCTGTTTAGATATCTGTTGATGTCTTTGTCCTGTTTAGATATAACTACTGTTGATGTTTTCTTTGTTCTGTTTAGATACAATTCTGTTGATGTTTTCTTTGTTCTGTTTAAATATAATACTGTTGATGTCTTTGTTCTGTTTAGGTATAACTACTGTTGATGTCTTTGTTCTGTTTAGATATAACTACTGTTGATGTCTTCTTTGTTCTGTTTAGATATAACTACTGTTGATGTCTTTGTCCTGTTTAGATATAACTACTGTTGATGTCTTTGTTCTGTTTAGATATAACTACTGTTGATGTCTTTGTCCTGTTTAGATATAACTACTGTTGATGTTTTCTTTGTTCTGTTTAGATACAATTCTGTTGATGTTTTCTTTGTTCTGTTTAGATATAAATACTGTTGATGTCTTTGTTCTGTTTAGATATAACTACTGTTGATGTCTTTGTTCTGTTTAGATATAACTACTGTTGATGTCTTTGTTCTGTTTAGATATAACTACTGTTGATGTCTTTGTTCTGTTTAGATATAACTACTGTTGATGTCTTTGTTCTGTTTAGATATAACTACTGTTGATGTCTTTGTTCTGTTTAGATATAACTACTGTTGATGTCTTTGTTCTGTTTAAATATAACTATTACTGTTCTGATGTCTTTGTTCTGTTTAGATATAACTACTGTTGATGTCTTTGTCCTGTTTGATATAACTACTGTTGATGTTTTCTTTGTTCTGTTTAGATATAACTACTGTTGATGTCTTTGTCCTGTTTAGATGTCTTTCTTCTGTTTAGATATAATTCTGTTGATGTTTTCTTTGTTCTGTTTAGATACAATTCTGTTGATGTTTTCTTTGTTCTGTTTAGATATAAATACTGTTGATGTCTTTGTTCTGTTTAGGTATAACTACTGTTGATGTCTTTGTTCTGTTTAGATATAACTACTGTTGATGTCTTTGTTCTGTTTAGATATAACTACTGTTGATGTCTTTGTCCTGTTTAGATATAACTACTGTTGATGTCTTTGTTCTGTTTAGATATAACTACTGTTGATGTCTTTGTTCTGTTTAGATATAACTACTGTTGATGTTTTTGTTCTGTTTAGATATAACTACTGTTGATGTCTTCTTTGTCTGTTTAGATATAACTACTGTTGATGTCTGTTTCCTGTTTAGATATAGCTACTGTTGATGTCTTTGTTCTGTTTAGATATAACTACTGTTGATGTTTTCTTTGTTCTGTTTAGATATAACTACTGTTGATGTCTTTGTCCTGTTTAGATATAACTACTGTTGATGTTTTCTTTGTTCTGTTTAGATATAAATGTTTTTTGTTCTGTTTAGATATAAATACTGTTGATGTCTTTGTTCTGTTTAGATATAAATACTGTTGATGTCTTTGTTCTGTTTAGATATAAATACTGTTGATTTCTTTGTTCTGTTTAGATATAACTACTGTTGATGTCTTTACTCTGTTTAGATATAACTACTGTTGATGTCTTCTTTGTTCTGTTTAGATATAACTACTGTTGATGTCTTTGTTCTGTTTAGATATAACTACTGTTGATGTTTTTGTTCTGTTTAGATATAACTACTGTTGATGTCTTTGTTCTGTTTAGATATAACTACTGTTGATGTCTTTGTCCTGTTTAGATATAGCTACTGTTGATGTCTTTGTTCTGTTTAGATATAACTACTGTTGATGTTTTCTTTGTTCTGTTTAGATATAACTACTGTTGATGTCTTTGTCCTGTTTAGATATAACTACTGTTGATGTTTTCTTTGTTCTGTTTAGATACAATTCTGTTGATGTTTTCTTTGTTCTGTTTAGATATAACTACTGTTGATGTCTTTGTTCTGTTTAGATATAACTACTGTTGATGTCTTTGTTCTGTTTAGATATAACTACTGTTGATGTCTTTGTTCTGTTTAGATATAACTACTGTTGATGTCTTTGTCCTGTTTAGATATAACTACTGTTGATGTCTTTGTTCTGTTTAGATATAACTACTGTTGATGTCTTTGTTCTGTTTAGATATAACTACTGTTGATGTTTTTGTTCTGTTTAGATATAACTACTGTTGATGTCTTTGTTCTGTTTAAATATAACTACTGTTGTTGTCTTTGTTCTGTTTAGATATAACTACTGTTGATGTCTTTGTTCTGTTTAGATATAACTACTGTTGTTGTCTTTGTTCTGTTTAGATATAACTACTGTTGTTGTCTTTGTTCTGTTTAGATATAACTACTGTTGATGTCTTCTTTGTCCTGTTTAGATATAGCTACTGTTGATGTCTTTGTTCTGTTTAGATATAAATACTGTTGATGTCTTTGTTCTGTTTAGATATAACTACTGTTGATGTCTTTGTTCTGTTTAGATATAACTACTGTTGATGTTTTCTTTGTTCTGTTTAGATATAACTACTGTTGATGTCTTTGTCCTGTTTAGATATAACTACTGTTGATGTCTTTGTCCTGTTTAGATATAACTACTGTTGATGTTTTCTTTGTTCTGTTTAGATATAACTACTGTTGATGTCTTCTTTGTCCTGTTTAGATATAACTACTGTTGATGTCTTCTTTGTCCTGTTTAGATATAACTACTTTTGATGTCTTTGTTCTGTTTAGATATAACTACTGTTGATGTTTTCTTTGTTCTGTACAGATATAACTACTGTTGATGTCTTTGTCCTGTTTAGATATAACTACTGTTGATGTCTTTGTCCTGTTTAGATATAACTACTGTTGATGTTTTCTTTGTTCTGTTTAGATATAACTACTGTTGATGTCTTTGTCCTGTTTAGATATAACTACTGTTGATGTCTTTCTTCTGTTTAGATATAATTCTGTTGATTAGATATAATTCTGTTGATGTTTTCTTTGTTCTGTTTAGATATAACTACTGTTTAGATATAACTACTGTTGATGTCTTTGTTCTGTTTAGATATAACTACTGTTGATGTCTTTGTCCTGTTTAGATATAACTACTGTTGATGTTTTCTTTGTTCTGTTTAGATATAACTACTGTTGATGTCTTTGTCCTGTTTAGATATAACTACTGTTGATGTCTTTTTTCTGTTTAGATATAATTCTGTTGATGTTTTCTTTGTTCTGTTTAGATACAATTCTGTTGATGTTTTCTTTGTTCTGTTTAGATATAAATACTGTTGATGTCTTTGTTCTGTTTAGATATAACTACTGTTGTTGTCTTTGTTCTGTTTAGATATAACTACTGTTGATGTCTTTGTTCTGTTTAGATATAACTATTGTTGATGTCTTTGTTCTGTTTAGATATAACTATTGTTGATGTCTTTGTTCTGTTTAGATATAACTACTGTTGATGTCTTTGTTCTGTTTAGATATAACTATTGTTGATGTCTTTGTTCTGTTTAGATATAACTACTGTTGATGTCTTTGTTCTGTTTAGATATAACTACTGTTGATGTCTTTGTTCTGTTTAGATATAACTACTGTTGATGTCTTTGTTCTGCTTAGATATAACTTCTGTTGATGTCTTCTTTGTTTGGATTAGGCATGTTAGATTTGTTGATGTCTCTTTGATCTGCTCAGATATAACGTATGATGAGTTCGTCTTTGTTATTTGAAACATGTATGGCTTGACTGCTGTTGTTATTTAAATTTCTGTGTTCAGCCATGACTGCTGTTGACATGTCTGTCTTTTATCTGTTTAGATATGTTGTTCTTGTCTAAATTGTTCTATTCAGAGATGACTATGTTGTTGTTTAAATTGTTCTGTTCAGATATGAATTCTGTTGATGTCTTCTTTGATTTCAACATATGATGCTTCTGGTGTTTCGTTTTGTTTTGTTTTGTTTTGTTTTTTTGTTTTTTGTTTTTTTGTTGTGTTTTTTTTTTTTTTTTTTTTTGTACATCTTCTTTTGCTGATCGTGTACAACCATAATATATTGAGCATTCAGCAAAGGTTACTTGTCTCGAATGTACTAGTATATAGCTGTTGTGTTCTCCTTTGTCATCTCAATACTCAGAATCACAGAAAAAAAAGATTCCAATAACATTTTCTTCATGAAGATTCTCATTAAGGCTTTGGTTTTATTTCAGATTTTCAGATGCTCCACAGTTTGCACAGGTGGGGCCTTTCAATATCCATGATGACATTCCCAAAGATTCGACAAGATTTCCCAGCTAAACAAAATTATCTACATGTACTCTTTCTATTTGATTGCTGATATTTGTACTTAGCCTTATTTTTCTTCCATATTATAGTCATCAGTTTTGCTCGGACTATATCACTTTTCACTGTGCTGAAAATACATGTACCATAACATCTGCAAAGTCAAAGTTCTGACATATCTTGACATGACTGTTGGTGATTTTCATATGTCCATATTTGCAGAGAATAAAGATTTGCGGGGAATACGGACATCCCTTTTACACACCTGTTTGAATTTGGAAACTGTCAATTCTGTTGCACAGTTGTTATGGGTGATGTCATAATTTGTAAAGTATTTTCACAAAGAAGTACCATGTATGCAGTCAAATGTTTTGAAAAAGATAAAATTAGAATACATCGTTGTGTTCCATTCATTAAAAGTATTTAAAATTTGTCTCAGTGAAATTTTCTACACACAACTTTCCTTTCCTGGATCTATCTTTCCGGTATGTTGGGGCAAACATTGTTTAAGTTGACTCTGCCAAGAATTTTACTGATGAATTAAGATATAAATTAGTCTCGTCTGGCTAAGAAACCTTTTTGTGCCAGTACCTACTGACTAACTGGACCACGGTTTATATTTCTCATCCGAAGGACCTTATGTATTAGGACATGGAAATGACTGGAAAATTTTAAGTATGCCATTGAAGCAGAATTTATTCAAAAACTTAAACATGAAAAAAGAAGTTCTTGCTGTGGTCTTCAATCCACATTTATTGATGATTTTTTTTCAATAAATAATATTCATTTTCATTCTTACAATGATCTGATAGATCAATCTGAACTCGAAATGAAGTTCACCACAGAGTCTGACGATCTCTTCCAAATTTGGGTATTTTACTAAAAATGAGCTTATCTGCAAACTAACAACAATTTATGATAAACATGATGATTTTGCATATTTTAAAACGTGCACAGCTGCGACACAGGATACACCCTCAGCTTTTTATACTTTTTATCTCTCAAAAAGAGATGAGTATGCATGAAAAAAATCAAGTCAACCTTGGTATAAAGGTTCTAATAATTTTTTTCCATTTATTATGTTCAAGGTTTATAACTTCTTCCACCTGGGGCTGAATGGTGGGATTTTTTTAAATGCCATTTCCAAAAATTTTCATTTCTAATCCTGGACATCAAGCATTCAAACTGTTCAGATAATTATAAGAAAAACAAAAAGTGGGGGAGGGGTGGGGAAAACAGGACTTTAAAAGAATTTGTTTGGCTGCCCTCCCCCATTCCCCATGCTATGTGTCAGAAATGGACCAAACAGACAGGCAAACAAGTTCAGATCCATAGAAACACCTGCCACCTCCCCAAATGAGATTCTTCATGTATCTCATGTAACTTCATGTATAAAATAAAAACACTTTTTTAAATATTTTAATGTCATTTTATTGTACAAATGATAAGATTTGTTTCAAGAGAAAATATTACTGCTAGCATCATTATATCTACATGGGAAGAATAACAATTTGTAGAAAGACACAATAACCTGGCATAGCAGGATTTGGAATATAATTAATACACAGATAAACAGAGTACATAAAACAACTGGATTTACTTTAACACCTTTACCAGATACACAGGGGATAAATGTGTATAAAAATTGACATCTAATTTAAAATGGTTTTAATCAAATATAAGGTACTTGTTATTTATAATAAATATTGACATAACAAAAAAATTATCTGGTTTTGAATCACTGAGTACTTTTTACACCCACACTTGAGAAGTGTGGGAGTGGTTCTGTTGTGATGGGGGTGTCAATCCGTCCATTACACTTAAACTGATGTGTAAGCTAGAGTATCATTTTATGAGCTAAGTGCTCACCATACCTTTAGTTTTCAAAAAAGCTTTCAGATATGGTTTATCTTAAAGGGCTTTCTATATTAAAACTAACATTAATGACAAGACTCTACTTCTATATTATAATGCCTCTGTCTGTAGTTTCTCAGAATTAGTGTTTCACTTTACTACAATTTTATCAACAATGATGCACTAAATTTTGATAACAAGTACACTGAGACACATGAATAAATTTTGAATGCTTTCATTTCTTGAAATAAAGGTTAGACACAAATAATTTAATGAATGTTAAACTTTGTAGAGTATTCATAGGAAAATAATGCACATCATACTTTTGGATTACCACAAAAGCACAAAAGAAGTCTGAACACAAGAATAGATTATTAATTGGATATTTTCAGCTTTTCACATGTACAGAATACAGAGGGACAACATTCTCTCGAAGAAGTGACAAAAATGACTTAAAATTGACACCATTCCCTTACAGCTAAAACTCTACCTTACTGAGAGGGTAACATTTACTGTAGAGTTATCCTTGTGTGACAGGCAGACAGACAGACAAACTAAAACACAACATAGCAGGACAAACATTGCAGGGATGATTCCATTGCATGGAGGGGGGATTATACATTAAAATCTCACAGTGAATCACCTGTTACAAACCAATGTATGACACTTGGAAAACTTTCCTGAACAAAAGATTTTTTAACAGCTAGAATTAAAAAAAACTAAACTTTGTTGACAAATTATCACAAATTAAGATCTATTTACATTTGATGCCCTTATATAATGCATCATAAGTTATTTATAATAACTAGTAAATATACATGTATATGATAAAAGATTGGTTGTATAAAATGTAACATATGTACCTAATAAGATTGATTTAAATTGGAAGAGAAAAGTTAAAATATCTTCAGATAATTTTTATTACCCCATTTATCTGTTCATTGGTATGCAGATAACTTATTAACTGAGACGTGCCTTACACCTAACTCTGTAATGAAATATTCATACTCAAAAAACTTGGATGCAAAGCTGGCTAGGAAACAATATAATGGCTTGGACAAAAGTTTTCTTTCACTAACACTTTTCAAGCTTGCTTGGAAATGCCCTGCGTTCACAATGAAAGGGTGTGATACAATCAAACACTTAAATGACTAGGAACTGAAGATCACAACCAAGTTAGGTAACTCTGTCAGAACACTCTCTCCAATGGAAGCCATGATGATTGGATGGATCAGTCACATCATAAAATACAGCACTGAAACAAACAGAGTTCTTGTTAATAGTCAGCACACACAGGGTGATGAAAGACCTATACATCTCTGTAATAATTCAGGAGAAATAAAGGTTCTGTGATGTTTTTTTCCAGTTAAAGGGTTTGACTATTTTTTCTCCAACTCAAGTTTTTTGTCAGAAGACACAAGGCATCAAAAATGCAGTTTTAAAATCTTAAAAAGGGTGAAAAATTGGTCTTTATCAAGATAAGAAGCCCTGTTCACAAAAATATAAATTAATTTTCATGCACAGAGAAATCCTACTTTTATGAAGTTTATGATGGCAGACATCAACTTTCCATGCATCAAAACTGATTGCATTTCTATACTTGTTGTTAATATATTTTTTTTTGGTTGCATGTAATAGAAACTTCACTTTATTTATATTTTCACCCAATTTTGAAGGGTTGAAAACTGAGGTAAAATCTAAAGTTCAATCTGTTAGACATGCATTTGCAAAATGCACTTAAAAGGATTTGCTGTAAGAGATTCTTTAGTTTAAATTTTTTCATTTTTATTATGCAAAAACTTCAGATTTGTTGTGAAAAGGTCTACAGGCTTTAGAATCATGAAGCAGATTTGAAAGTAAGTCAATTTTTTATGTTGTCTTCAAGTTTTATAAAATAACAAAATTTGTTTCCCTTTCATGTTGATACTGTTTAACTTTTGTAATATTCATTTTGTCATGCATTATTCGAGATTTGACTCGTCTAACACTTTCATGATCCTGCACTATGGGGGCAACGGTGGGGA
Organism: Saccostrea cuccullata; assembly: GCF_032062105.1. Lineage (NCBI taxonomy): Eukaryota > Metazoa > Mollusca > Bivalvia > Ostreida > Ostreidae > Saccostrea > Saccostrea cuccullata. Next base: position 261,955 of record NW_026932690.1, read on the forward strand.
ATTTTTTTTACTCTAATTTCCGGGACCCCTTAGCAGCAAGTACACATATCTAATTCTCCCTTCATAAATTTTCTTTGAACATGACATTAAGATTATAACAAAAACTATTTTGAAAAAAACAACTAATACTGCAAAAAAAAGAGAAAATTTTCAAAACAACCAAAGAATGTTAAAAACGATTTCCTTTGTGAAAACTTAACTTACAGAGAACAGAATGCTTTCCCTTTTCTGGTACATGTAATGGTTTAAAACTGCACAAAGACAACAATTAGTTCCATGAATAAACTCTCATTGTGTAAAAGCCAGGAAGTCAGAAATTTGGTGACGATGCCATTCTTGATTAGTTTACAGACATTTAGAGTGGGGCTGTTTCTGTTGGATTGGTTTTACAGAACACAGTGTATAAATGCTGGGAAGTATAACACAAACAGAGGAACACTATAGGTACATACCAAGGAGGAGTTTCTCTGAGGAAAAGCATCACAAAATAATTCCCAGATTATGCAACTTTAAAATGCATAGTAATTTGACTTTGCAATAACCAAAGAAAAACTCCTCAATATTGAGGGAATTTTCAACAAGAAAATTGATAACTGCCTCTTAGATAAGTAATAATGTGAAAAATAAAAAATTCTGCCTATAAAGGGTACATATTAACAATAACTGACAAAATGTATACGTACATTATCTTTAGATCTATCCCTAGGTTCTGCCTCTCTCTCCCTCTCTCGTTCCCGGGGACGACCTCTAGCACCCTGAGCAGCTGACCTCTGACCCTGGGGTTGCTGTGGTTGCTGCTGCTGTTGTTGCTGTCTTTGCTGTTGCTCGTTTATGGCTCTCATTGCTTGTTCGTCTTCCTCGGCCTGAAGTTTGGCCGCTAATTCATGGCTGCAATCACACAAAATCAAACCATTTGTATAGTATTTATACAATAAAATACGTTCAAACCAAACCACAATCACACAGTTTTAAAATTTTAAATCTGATATTTAAAGGTGCAGTAAAACAGTTACAGCAAATTAAACGAGTATTAATGAGAGTGAAGGCTTTCAATTGCAGTGTCATGTCAGTCCAACTCAAAGACACTTTTCTTCATGATGCATCTTACTTAATGAGAATAAATTTCATCTCATTTGCTATCTATGACCTTTAATGCTGATTTAATAGTTGTGAATATCCATTCTACCAGCTCATATGATGTTTCTCCAGATAAGCTTATTAAATCAGCAGTAACGATCACAAATACCAAACTAGAAGATAGCTATTCCCTTAAAAATCAATCATTAATGAAGTGAAAAGAAGCAGAAGAAGTTACTTAATTCAACTGTATGTTTTGTTTTAAATTCTATATAGACACATGCAGAGTTCAGTCTAAGCGCTGGATCCCACTTCTGAAATTTCTGGGGTCTGTGTTCAACGTCCTTTTCACAGATTTGTGTCATAAGATTGGTCACCGTTTATTATTTTCAACTTTTTTTCATTTGTGTGAGAAATACTTAAAAGATTGGTATCATTTTAATTAATTTCAAAAGCAACTGAATTTCATTCCCAAATCAAGAGGAATAACTCTTACTCTGACATTTGAACTTGTTGATGTTGTTGTTGACTTTGTTTCCATGCCAACTCTTCATCTGTCATTTGTTGTTCTTGTTGTAATGACATTGCCAATAAGTAGCTGCAAAACAACACAAAAGTTGTCAGATAAAACCAACATTGACAAAAATAATTTATTCTGGTGTACTGTTACATTATAAAAAGTACTATCAATAGTCAAACCTCATTGTCTTGCACTCTATGGGACTAAGAAAAAACTGAAGACTAAATGATTATAAAACAAGAGACCCTTGGGCCACAATGCTCACATGAGAAACCTAAACCCACTGTTCCTTAGAAGATTTTAATTTTTTTGCTTTTTATTTCAATGTAAAATTTTGATAACCTACCATTGTCCCATTGTTTACCAAATGACACATTTGTGTAAAAGTTTCACAGAGGTGGTTTCATATCAAAATGCCTAAAAGTGGACCTTCTTTTCTTTAAAGGATTTTTAAAGTAGGCCTTGCTCATAAAAGTTATCAAAAATATTTTGTCAATTAAGTTACATTGAAGATCTCCCCTTTCCTTGGATCTTGAGAAGAAACTCAAAATGGGAAAATTTTATATATGCAGACAAACTTAATCAATAAAGCTCACTTGAGCCTTTGGTTCTAGCTAAGGCTCTGGTGAGTTAAATTGAGACCTACTCTTGATCCACTTGTTCATCTGACCCCGGGGGGACCTCGGGAGGTACCAGTGTTTCTGTGAGTGGGGTAGGTTTGGTGTAGGTGTGGAACTGGGCATCCACAAAGTACCCGTCCCCCTCCACATTATTCAGGGTCTCCCAAACCACATTCTTCTCATTCAGAAATCCCTGGTCTGTCACCAACAGGAACAACTCATTCTGTAAAGACAACATCTAAGATGTCACCAACAGGAACAACTCATTCTGTAAAGACAACATCTCTAAGTCATCAGCAGGAACAACTCATTCTGTAAAGACAATATCTAAGTCACCAGCAGGAACAACTCATTCTGTAAAGACAATCTCTAAGTCACCAGCAGGAACAACTCATTCTGTAAAGACAATATCTAAGTCACCAGCAGGGACAACTCATTCTGTAAAGACAATATCTAAAATGTCAGCAACAAGACAACATTAAGCCTGTCATAACAAACACATTTCCAGTACAGGTACCACAGAACTTGCAGACTTTGGTCAGATTCAGGCCACAGAAAACAACAGGTCCATCCCATCAATGTACTGATACACATACACAGCTCCTTTGTATTTCATGTTTTAGCTTTGGTTTCAATTTATTCCTTTTTTTTTTTTTGGTATTCTCACAGTCGCACAGTAACTAAGCTGAACACATTTTATTTTTACACCCTCATTATTGATTCAATTTCCCTGAGTACAACCTACTGAATGATGCTATTTTGGATTACAAGTATTCCTGTCTCAGCACCAAATTAAGTCTTCTAAATTAGACAATATCTTATTTTAGTTTTACATTGTCAGCTATAAATCTGTAGTACATGAACATAACATTTATACACTCATAATAGGCTAAAAGGCAAATAAGAGCATTTTACAACTATAAAAGTTATCAAACATTATTAACTTAGTGTAAATCTTTTTTTATTCACAAGATAATCCTCTATGTGACACTGTGTGAGACTGTCATTGCACAAAAATTAATGTTGTTAATAGCTCTCCTCACATGGCCTTGAAATTAAGGCAGTCAAAAATTAAGCCTATTTATACTGCCATTTTACTTTGCAAAATAATTTGGTCCAACACGCTTCGTGCAGATGTCAACTACGAGAGCACCTCAAAGAGGCATAAGACATTTATTGAAATCTATCTTTTTTTCACAATTACGGCAAGAATTTGGAGAAATTAATCCAGAATCAAGCGCAATATTATTACAGTTTCTGATATGGGTGGCACATACTGTAGCTCTCTGGTCATCCATCGAATTTTTCTGACCAGCGAGCTACAGATCTGCAGCTACTTTACGATATACATGTGCTAATATTAAAGTTATTTTAAACTTTAGCATAATATGTCTCTGGAATGACCGAGTCCTCACTTTTAAGTGACATGATTTCTTTTAATTATAAATGTCTAGATCTGTATGGCCTGTTCCTTTTCATCCCAATCTCTGAAGATGCATTTGTACATGCATGGACTAAATCATGACTAAGGAAATTTATACATTTATTTGTAATGTGTAAGTAAAACTGTTAGCAAGATGTACTTCACTCTAACAAAGCCCTAGTGTGGGTTTCCTGCCTTCTTCCTTTGAGGAGCAGCGGGGTAAGAACAACTGAGGCCCACTGAGGGGTAATCAATACAGATTTTATTTAATTACATAAAAAAATCCATTGCTACTTAATTTTTTTTTTACATAACATTTTCCAATTTTATCTGCTTTACAGTGCTATAGATGGATTACTGTTGACCAAGTTTTTATTTTCACTAACAAAGGATATATTTTTAAAAATATTTTTCTTAACATGTAATCAACAAAATGATACTCATGTCACTAACACACAAGCCATCAGCTGATCCTTGATTTCCATTACAAAGACGGGCTTGTTTGATAGACATTATCTAAGTGTGGTGATAAAAATAATACAGTGTACTCCGATTACCGTGGCGACACAGAAGACATGTGATTGGTTCTAAGGAGAGATGAATGAGGTGGATATTACATTTATTGGCTCTCTGGTTCTAACATTGGTTATCATCACCATAAAAACAGGTTAGTGATAGACCCAGTTTATACACGACTTTTCTCTAAATACTATTTTTTTTTCCCTCTTAGTTATTTTTTTTTTATTCTAATTTTGTTTGAGATCATTTACGTATGATATTTGTAAAAACTTCTGCTGCAAAAAAAGCAAATTTAAAATTAAAATAATACCCCCAAAGCTGCCCACTTTGCATCTTCTTATCATGCAGCTTTCATCTTAATATAACTACACATAATTATCATGCCTTGATAACTTAGATACAAGAATTTATAAGTGAGGCTTTCATCTAGAACCTTTTCATTCATACAAGTTTAAAGCATTTTTTTCCGACCAGTGTGAATTACCATATAAGCAGAAATTTTAGCTAGGATCTAATTTTGGCATCGTTAGTGAGGGTACCAAGATCACTAACATTGAATATCGCTAAAATTTTATTGCGCTTTATTTGAAAAAAGTTTATAAAGAGAGCTTATAAAAATAGCTAGAATTATATCTCACTAAAAATAAAATACAAATTTTTAAGGACAAATTGCTAATTTTGCATCTCGCTAAAATTTCCTCTTATACGGTACATATTTTGTGCATATAAGGCTTTAAAATATAAACTGTACATTTTTGTTTTATAATGTTTAAAGAATCTAAACATTTGAAGCATTAGAAACAGATAAACTGCTTCATCCTCCCATCTGAACAGCATCTGTTTTTTCAATTGATGCTAGTACATGCTATGAAGCACTTCTTTTTAAATTCAAATTTAAACATCTGAAATCAAGTCTGCTTGTTCATGAACAGCTTCAACAAAAAAGCTTACAAGAACACTTCCAATATAAAAGATTTCATGATGACCTCTAAAATAACAGCTTTCATGAACACCTCCAACATAAAAGTTTACAAGAACACCTCCAATAAAAAAGCTTTCATGAACACCTCCAACATAAAAATTTACAAGAACACCTCCAACAAAATAGCTTTCATGAACACCTCCAACATGAAAGCTTACATAAACACCTCCTAAATTGAAGGGCTTCCTGGTACATGAACACCTCTATTAAAGGTGCATAGACACAGATTTGAAGTTAATTTTTACCCAAATTTTCTGCACAACATTACTACTTATATATTGCAATAGCATTTCACAAGAAAATATAATTAAAATCTTATTTCATCTCAAAGTTATTGAAACTTCGAATTTCTGGTCGGGTTTGATTGACACGTCCTTGCACTTTCACAAATTATAATTTTATTCTTAATACTTAAGAAAAGTGGCAATTTTGTTGTATATTTATGAAAACTATTAAAAATTTAATCTAGAAAAATCAGAGTAAAAATGTTCGAAAGGTAAACGCACTCACAGTTTATTGTCAGTCTGTGCTCAGTGGTATGTGCAGACTTTAACAACTTGAACACACTTGTGAATCATAAACATAAACAATAACAGAGCTAGTGCGCTGTCTACAAAACCAGTTTATGCTTCACAATTGTATTCAATTTGTTAAACTCTGTACAGAACACTGAAAAGGGAATGACAATACCAGTGAGGGGGTTTTAATTTTGAACATTTTAAACATAAAAGTTTACATGAACATCCCTAACAAAAGAACTTGTTTTTTTGTGCCTATTTCTGACATTGTTTACTGGTCCATTGACTAAAGATATTTCTAGAAATTTTGGAATTCACACGAATAAGTCAAATAAAATGTAAATAGAATGCTGAATTAATGCAGATAAAAAGGTACCTAATATAATATCGACTAGTAAATAATTCTTGAATTCCATTTCAGTTGAGGGTGGTAAATGTTTACAAGATGCACAGCGGCAATGTCAGACAGAATCAGCCGGTCTAATAGAGGCCCAAACAAAAAGATCAGGGGTTTGTGGGTAAGATGGTGTTCTAAAACATACTCAGGTCCATCACATTTGTACATTGTAAATCATTTTAATTCCACCATTTTAAAATTTCATGATTTCTGAAAAAATATAGATCGTGATGGATTTTTGTTTCATCTAATAAAGAAAGAACTTAGGTAATAATTTTATTGTAACTTAATAAAAGCTAAGGATAAAAGATTGCCTACTTCCAAGAGGAAGCAACTACAGGAGTCTTTATTAGAGGAGAGGAACTTTGAGTAATAAATGCAAATGGTTTAAATACCCTGACTGTACAAATGCATTACAGTGTGACCTATTTTCCAGTAGAATGTAACTTTTTCCGTATAAAATGACCTACTTTTCAGTAGAATGTGACCTATTTTTCAGTAGAATATGACCTTTTTTCAGTAGAATGTGACCTATTTTTCAGTAGAATATGACCTATTTTTCAGTGGAATGTGACCTATTTCTCAGTAGAATGTGACCTATTTTTCAGAATATGACCTATATTTTTCAGAATATGACCTATTTTTTTTTCAGTGCATATGCTGACTATGACACCTGCATAAAAACCTCCATCACCAAGCTAGGCTGTTACCTGTCCCCTAATGAAGCAGATCTCTATGAAAAAGATATAACTAATATATACACTGAGTACCCGTATAAGTGTACCAAAACTGCTAGTGGTAAGTAAAAACCTCCATTCACCAAGCTGAGATGTCACCTGAACCTCTGTATACTGAGTAATTTGAAATTCAGATAGATTTCTCAGCGCTCAATTATTTGCTCTGTAATATGCCAATTGGAATTTTAGAAAGTATTGTTCACCACTAAAAAATATTTTTCTTTCTTCCTGGAACAGGTTGGATAGCATCCTACACAGCCCGCTCAGGAGCATCAGGGAGTTTGTCAGTGGTCACAGGGAGTGTGTCAGTCCTGATCAGCTTCACCAATACAATGGGATTTCTCTGTCTCTTACACTGATTCTCATGTTAATTACTTAACACTGTGATATATTATTATTTTTAATTGTTATCATTTTATGTAGATATTGCAATAAAAATAATTCCACAATTAAAATTTCAATTTTTAGTATACACCTGTACATTACTCATAATACTGTAAATCACTTTTTATTCGCGAGAACTTTATTTTCGCGTAATTACGCGAGGCAATGCGTTCGCGAAAATTTAATTCTCGCGTATAAAAGTATTCCTTACGATTATATAGAGGAATAACAACTATTCGTGAAAATTATGTCTCGCTTACAAAAAGTCAATGACAATCTCGCGAAAATAAGGTGTCGCGAAAAATTAGTAATCTACAGTATATAAGTGTAACAAAACAGATAAAACCACCTGCACTGGCAGTTAAAGTAAATACTGAGTATGTGCATGCATAAAATTCCTTTTATTTTACACATGCACGTACATATACTCAATAATTATATTATTTATTTTCGATTTAACTAAACATAGTCAACATACATTGCATACAGCATAACGTTAATACTGAGAACTATAGCTCTCCTGCAAAAATATTTTGACAGACCAGAGGGCTACAGTGCCACCCATTGAAAAAACTGTATATTTATTGCGGACAAAAAAGTGTGCGGTTTCTTGATTTATTTCTCCATATATTTAAATTGTCATCTCAAAATTTCACAGACTGTGTCTTCCTAACATATTTCTACACTACTTCCAAAATAAATCATTCCGAAAAAGTGTTGCTAATAATCTTCCTTGGCCTGAAATTGAGACCATCAAAAATGTCGCCTGTGTATACAATCATTTTGAGTCTAAGGATAATACCATCCAATGTGCTTTGGACGTGACTGGTACATAAAGCTTTGTTGCGGAAGTAGTAAGAAAATATGTTGGAAACTCATGGTTAGTAGCATTTTGATGTATACAGATAAATTATTTGATAAACAGTGCACTTTTTGTTGCGCAATAGATTTACATGTACACTTTTTTTCAGTGGGTGACACTGTAGCTCTCTGGTCGTCCATCCCAATTTTTTAATACCAGTGAGCTACAGATCTGCAGCTAAGAACTAATGTCCTCTGAATATAAAATGTGATTAAATTGTTGTCACTGACCTTTTGTTTATACAAGGTACTGAAATGGTTATTTCTAAAGAACACACAAAGCTGGTCTTCTTTCACGGTTGAGTTGAGTTCATACAGCCCATGGTAAGTCAGCTGTGATGCTGTTCTATCAAGGAAAGACTCTGCCAACAGTGCTAAAATAAAAAAGAATCTTAATAATTAAAAGTATCCTACTGCAGACTTTGATAAAATGTCAAAATTACTTTCTTTCTCAAATTTTCCAATAGAGTTTCGTTGTTAGATGTTGCTAACTTTAGTTTTTTTTTCATCACTTATTACATCTACCATGGATTCTGCATGCACTTTGCCAAAATAGCAGCAAGGGTTTTGATATAACTGCAGGATGCACAACCTTTAGTGAAGCAAATGTTTGTAAAATGTGATACACTGCTTAATCACATGATGATGGATTATAATAAATCATCTCTTAAAAACAACTAAAGAAAATGGTCTTGTATTCTTGCACTTAGGCTATACATGTAACTGGAACATAAAATGGCCAAACTAGTGTGTGATTTTTTCATGAATATATACACTAAGAATTGCATTGTACATTTGGCAAACTTGTATTAATTCATATTACATCAATTCTGTAGAAACATAAATGATCCTGTGAGGACAGGAAATTGTCTCCATGATTTAATTAATCCTGTGTGCTCTCCAGTCTTTTTAAATATTTCCTGATCTACTAGTTCTCACAGAAACCTGAACAATTTTACATTCCCTCGTACTAAGTGTTGAAGTGCCTGAGTATTTATCTAATTATATCGAGATAAGAGACATATTCAACTTCCCTCTCCTACCCATTCATTTTCCTGAGGAACTCTTACAAATGAAGTTTTTATTTTTTTTCTCTTATATCCTAAACACTTTACATTCTTTACTCATTCATAACCTTCAATTTATATTTTTTCCCTTATGATTATTTTTGTTTATTTGTTTGTTGATTTTATTGGGGGGGGGGGATTCTCTTTCGTAATACTATAGAGAGTGTGCTAGAGGAAATTTTAACACTTTCTTTTTCTTCTATCATTATACATGTCATTTTAGAACATTTTACACAAGTCTGCCTGCCTGCATTGCCCCTGTGATTACCTTGGTTCACGAGGTCTGGTCTCTCGGAGCTCCGATCGCTGATAATTTTTTCCACCAGCTGATTATAACTACAGTTACCGATCGCCTCCACCATTCTCATGTCCTGGGGATCAACAAGCCAACCATGGTACAGAGGGATACCCAACAGGTCAAAGATTATACACTCAGGGGTGTACTCAAAATCCTGTATCCTGCAATATATATATTTTTTGATTAAGAAATGAATTTAATTTTTGAAGATTCATGAGGTTATGAACTACGACGCTTCACACCGGCATATTTCATGAATCGCTTTAGCGCTTCATGATAAATATGCCAGCGTGAAGCTTTGTAGTTCATATACCTGATGAATCTTCAAAAATTAAATTCATTTCTTATATTTACATTATTTTTCTGATGACTAGTTATAAATTTACGCCATTCAACTGTCATTTTTAAAGCAAAACAGTGTAGACGCGAAGTGCGGTATTATGACATAACAATGGAGATATTCATTCGTGGTACAAATGTAATGTAGTTCATGAGAAAATGAACTGCATTTTATTTTGTAAAGAATCATACGGGAAATTTATTGGAAATGTAAATATTCAAATATTGACAACATAATCTACATAATAATTTGATAAACCTTATATGCATAAACTTAGAAAATCCACATTTTCTTTAAACATTTCTAATCTGCAGTTGCAAAAAGTGAGATACATTGTACATGTAAAAAACATGAGTAAATCAATTTGAACAACTTTAGTCTGCACTATATCTATGTCATTATAACTTACAAGTGCATATTTAATATAATATGAATCTATTTCTGTCTGTAACCTGTTATAACTACTGAAACTACCAATATAATGACATGCTCTCTGTAACTTGTGTATAACTGACATGACATCATGACTTTTCCTCTCTGTAACTTATGTACAAATTACATGACATCATGACTTTTGCACATAAATGACACAACATGATAATTTTCCCCTCTGTAACTTGTCAAGTGTATATCTGATATGACATCATGACTTTTCTTACCTGTTACTTACGTAAACCTTCTATGACATCATGACTTACCCTGTAAATCTAACATTAACATCTAGTCCTGTCTGTAACTTGTGTATAACTGCCATGGCGTCATGCATGTTCTGCTCAAAATTTAGCTGAACAGCTTCAGTGCCATTCTAAAAATATAAATGTTCTAAATTTAGGTTAATTGTTGTAAAATTCTCTGCAAAAACAATAACACAGATAAACCAAGATGTAATAAATCACACATAAATAAATGTTATTTTACATATATTTTACATATATGACGTGTATAAAATTGATGCAATTTATCATTATATGAAATACTCTGTACATAAGATTTTCTTTATACTCAGTATTTGCAATTTCAACTGTTTTCTCTTTGATAACACTTTGAAAGTTGATTTTTAAACATTTAAAACTGAATGTTGATTTCACAAAGTGAAAGGTCAGGTGACTAATATACATGTCAATTTCAACAGCTGTCACTGTATCTGTGGAAAGTAACCATTGAAATAATCATGGAATGCCATGTGAATTTCATATCTATTAAATAGTATTTGTTATCTAAATTTCGTTCACACATAAATGTAAACATGTAAGGGAATCCCTTGTGTTCTGAACTTGTTTCTTATTGCTACCTGATATTTAACACCTTACCGTAGGTGCGCTGAGGAGGATGCTGTCCCCTAGGTAAGTCATTATCTGCTCTGGAGTGATCACCTCTATCCCAGGCTCAAGCCTAACTTTAGCTTTCAATAACAAGATGTTCATGATAGCTAACAGTGGACAAGGTCCATTTTCATTCTGAGTTATAATGGGAACTTCTATAGATTTAAAACTGGTCCACTTTACGTGATAAACGCTGGGTTCACAGCTATCGTCAACTGGCGTTGCAGTGGCACCGACTGCGGCTTCATTCACGCTGGCAAGGGCAGGCAACTCTACTTTAAGCTTGGTTTGTTCACTGCTTGTCTGACTGGTGTCTGAGGAGTCGTAGGATTCTGTGGTAGTCGTGGTGGTGGTGGACAATTCCGATTTCTCACGGCAGGGTGGCTCCCAGACTTCCCCTTCATTCTCTTCTGGTTCATTTTCTTTGCATTTTTTCGGTTCTGGTTGTGAGCTTTCCATGTCTGACTTTTCTTTTACAAATGCTGTGTGTGGTTTTCCTACTTCTTCCACTACTGAACAAAATCAAATGATTCAATGATATAAAATGTTTCAATGTCTTGCACTGTACCAAAACATGTTTAATGACTCCATAATTTTAATTATGTACTACAATGTAGAAAAATGACATAACAAGACATAGTAAACATAGGCTTTACATAGGAGTTACTGAAAAATCAGCCATGTTGCATCGATTTTGAAAGTGGGGGGGGCAGCCAGAGGAAAATTTTTTTGACTTACCTAAAAAAGTTGACAAGCAAATAAAAAAAAAAAAAAAAAAAAAAGGAAATTGCCCAAACTCAGTGTGCAAATGGAAATGGTGGATCCATCATTTGAGAGGCATGAAAAACCATTAATTACTGGCCTCACCCTGAAGGATCCACTGTCAAACACATTATTCTTTTTACCAGGGATGTTAGGGCTGTCAGAGCATTCTAATCCTTATTTAATCAAATAAATATGTTCTCCCAGACGATAGTCTTGTCCTTCATTTCGGTACAGAACTGATGAATGACTGGATGAATTTATTTCATTAGTTTGGGGGAGGGGGGGGGGCAGTATCAGGATAGTTTACCAACACAACTTTTTTTGGACTGGAATGTAAACAGATGATGACTCATACGTCATCAGACCATGAATGACCCAAAGTCTGTCGCGTCAAATCGGTAGTTTAACCTATTTTACTAACCCTCTCTTTCAACGACAAGTTAAAATGAACAGAATAATAATTGAACCTTGTTTTTGTCCAGTGGTTGCTTCATTTTCCTCAAATTCAGCCAATAAAACCTCGTCAACATCGGGATCTGCATCCGATTCCTCACTGTTTTCGTTAGAACATGGGTCGTTCCCCTCTTTAGATGGGGTAGTCATGTCTAAAGCTTACTTATGTCGTAAAGTCACGATAAGATGTCAAAATAAATGTAAATATGGAAAATTCTTTTTCAAAACAAATCTGTAGTCGCCATTATTTTTATCCGAGCTCTTCTCATTTACTTGCGTGAGACTCCACTGTCGCGTTCAGTAGCGCATTCTCCAGCTGTTCTCCGTCTACATATGGTCCAGAGTTGTCGTTCCCTATACAAAGCTCATTTATTAAAATAACTAAAACATTGAAAATTTGTATTCAAATGCATTAATTTTTTTATTTATCACTAAAATTGATCATCACTTGCATTATTCAGTTTACTAAGGAACCTATAGGCCATATACAATAGTAATAATTTATAATTAAGTCTCTGGTTTAATGAGAGTTTGTTCATAGTTATGTGCTTTAAATTTGTTTAATTAAGAGTTGTTTATATTCTTATGAAGTAGAAATTTATTTAAAACCTCATCCAAGGAACGGGAAAAAACTCTTGCTGTACGTGTCTTTCAGTTTAGAATTTAGATATATACTGGCGAGGATCCACGAATTTTTCGGATGTGGCATCCCAGTCAAAAAAAAATAATAATAATTAGGCCTATAATCTCACAAAGTAATTTCTCCAAATAAAAAAATATCAACTTCCTCAAACGTGGAAAAACGTATTTCGTCACGGCAGGGACCTATATACTAACGGGATATGCAACTCCTTCATCGCCATGTTTATCTACCCAAAACATCACGCAAAACAAAACACTACAAGTTTTTCAATTCACGTTTAAGACCGCGGAACATTAACTGGCAAAATTGGAAATATACAGCTTACGTCATTTCTATCTGTTACAATCAAAACATTCAGTGATAGACAGCGTAAGGATGTTTTGGAAAACATCGGATTATTTCGAAATTCATTTTCAATCCACCTCAGCTACGCTACAATTCGACGCGGACGTTTGGAAAACATATTGAAATTCTTTTTCAATTCGAAGGCACATTACTGATTGACCCAAAAGACAGAATAATTTTAATTTTGGTCTAGTTTGAAGATAATTAATACAAATCAGAATTTTCTTCAATAAATTTTATATTTTATTTCTGCAGGGGGCTTACAATTTAAATAAATTTTTCAGTGAGAATAAGTGTAAAACTCATGCACTCTAATAATCCTAGAAATAAAATCTGTTGTCATGTAAACATTACATGTAAGTCGTGACCTGACTCGACAATTTTTACCCCCCCCAGCTTGGAATCAAATATCTCCTGAAAAATAATCTTTGTCTTCTATCATCTTTCGTCCCTAAAAATTATAAGCTAAAACTCGTATTAATGTGAACTTCAAACAAAATGTATTCGGGAGTTGAAAATAGTTGATTTTTGGATCATATATTCACTCTTAGCTTTGGGGGGGAAAATGAATTTCAATGCAATTTCAATCCGATGTTTTAGGTGTGGTTTAATATATGCAATTTCAACATGTTTTTTCCGCGTCGAATTGTACCCGCCCATTACGCTGTCTATCACTGAGTGTTTTGATTGTAACAGATAGAAATGACGTAAGCTGTATATTTCCAATTTTGCCAGTTAATGTTCCGCGGTCTTATACCCAGTAAACAGGATGTTTTCTGATTATTATCATTTTTATTCCTTTTATGTATTGGAATTGATTTATTAATAAATTTTAAAGCATAATAAAAGTTAGTATATAGGTCCCTGGTCACGGTCTCTATGGAGGGGGGGGGGGGGTTCAATGTCACGTTAGGTTGGTTTAATATATGAACATTTTATAACTTCGCAAATTCTGGGGGGGGGGGTCCCCCCCCCCCCCCCGGATGTCTTTCCACTTAGTCAACATTTTGATTAAAAAAAAACGTAAGTCTGTGTTGGCTAAGTGGGAATGGGATGCAATTGGCGAACAAAAGAAGTAAATTACAGGTAAACTTTTCCTTCGTCATCTTCCTTTGAATTGTTTATTTAGCATATACATTCCAAAAACAACATGATCACATGTATATGGTATGTAATTTATACATAAAAAAAAACAATTCAAAATGCACGATCAACTTTCAAAACAAGCTACTTATAAATAAGTTGATGTTACATGATTTCAGCAACCATATCATGAAGTTGATTTTTTGCCGATTCTCAATGCGGATGTTATAATGTTCTGGTTTGTAAAATAAATACAGCCTTTTTTCTTGTATTTTCTCTGAAATGTTTCAAGACATTTGTAAGGTTTTTGCTTTTCTACTTAAGACTACTGACACTACTACTCATTCTACCATGCAGATCATTACGTAGAACTAACGGCAGAAGTTAACGGTCAACAGGGAATGCTAGCCCCTTTTAGACATCCGATTCCACCTTAAGGTGTTTCCATGAACAGTTTTGCTCTGTAGGCAACGTTATCCTCACCTTTTTTTCACATTCATTTTTTTGTAATGTTTTTTTAATTTAATTTGTACATGCTTCTTTATTTTTTTTTTTTTTTTTTTTTTTTTTTTTGAATGTTGTAAAAATATATTTTCATTTTAACATCATAAATTACATATGTGACACTTTTACAGTTTTTCTCTCGGTTTCGTCTTTCTGTATGCTTACTATAAACCTAACGCACCGTGATCTGTGGGAATAACTTGCGTGAAACTCTACAGAAATTCCCTGGGGCACCTAGAGGTTGTGAAAGAAAAATTCTCATGATTGAATGCCTACAACATTTTCTTTTATTACATTTTATGCATAATAAATAAAATAAATCATGTATTAATTTATATGTGCAGGCCCGATTCACTAAATCACAATGATGTTTATTTTTGTTGTGTGTTATGAGGGAAACTGAGGGGCAACTAAAGTTTCATACAGGAATCGCCATCTTGTAAGAGTTCCCAAACTTTCTTTATTTTTTGATCGGTATAGTTATAACATCGGCGAAGATTTTGTCTTTTGGTGTCTTAAGGAAGGATTTTAAAACTTTTGCAAGCTAAACTGGGATGATTCAGCTGAAATTAATGGCGTTATTTATCAAAGCATAGTCTGTGCCTCTAACGAAGTTATCCCAATATATATAGGTCAAACAGGGAGCCGCGAATCCAGATCCAGCGAGGAGTCCTTTATTTAGTGTACAAAGGTAAGGTAATTTAAAAATGACGATTTTATACTTTGAAAAAATTCTCTTTTACATATGAAATCGGATATGATGCCTTGTAAATGCAAGCATGCCATGCTTTTAATAACGTGGCACAGACACATCGAGCTTACCAAATCTGAAACCAAGTAAAACATTTGCATGTTTTTATTTAAAATCTTTTTTTTTCCTACCAAAATTATATTTCTTTAAAAAATTAGTTTATTCTGGATAATATGGGGAAAAATCCGAGACAGGTCCCTCACTTGTTGATATTTACTGATTGATCATAATACAGAACAGCATCGAGCAGTTGGTATACGTGATATTTTCTGTCCGAATCTGAAACGATATAATCCCCGACAGCAGGAATGCAGGAGACTGTCGCGATTGAAATGAAAGTCGTGGGAACACCTGCTTTGTGGTGAAAAGATTGACCAATCACTACAACCATAGCAAAAATCTTCGCTGTTCCATTAATCGTGTTAAAATCTTGAAGCCTTGAAATATAATGCGTAAATAAGTAAAATCACACAGTTAATATTAGTGTGATGGAAATAAAGGTTAGAGCCATCTTTAAGAAAAATGTGAAGTATTTAATATTGGTTTATGAATTCAAAATTGGAAATAAATAGTCTGTTCAGCCCTTAGAAATATGTTAACTGAATGGGGAGGTGATTGGAAGAGCTATTAACTATTGTTCTCACGGTGTCCAAATGCAAATGTGAATTTCCCACGGGTCTGGCTTACGTTACAACTGTTATATTCCCATCGTAGTGATGAAATGAAATCTAATTAACATACAGAAAGGAGAATAATTTAAACTTAAAAAAGGACTTATACGTGCACTGGGCGAAGGGAGATGAAGTGTGTCAAACTGTTTATGTTCTATACTGGATAATGACTTACAGTGTGTGTCATTTGTGAACTATTTAGTGGGGGATTGATACATGAATTATATATTTTCAATTATTTGACAATGAATTAAAAGACAATGAATGAACAGCATTTATATGTTTCCCAGGTAGGTTTTTAAAAAATACTTATTACCAGATAATATATTTAAAAATTCTTTTGTAGTAAATAAATACCTTATCAGAGACCTATATACTAACTGTTAGGTCCCTGCATAGCCTTACATAAAGACTATGCATTGTCAAAAGTGTAAAATGGGGATCATCAAAGTGTTTTGCTCATAATTTCCTTCCTGGGTTGGTGTAAAACGGATAGACTCTTAAATATTGGAACAAATTTCACAAGTTTAAACAATATCAGGAGCGTGGGAAATATGTCGGTGTTTGTTCAGCAGTGAAACTCGAGATCTGAACAGTTCAGATAACTTTAAAACATTCCTATTTGTTTTCAGCAGTACACCCAAATCTCTGATAGCTTGTTTATGGTTTTAAATTTTTTCACACCAAACAGAAGATTAAAATTTTATAGTAAATTCTTGATATCAAATACAATTTTACTTTTAATCAAAGATTAAAGCTTTAAGTTTAATAGATGGGTGTGAATACTATGTTAATGTTTTCTCAGTTTTTTGTCAAACTTAATACTTTGTAGATTTTCTTATGGATTGCTGGAAAGTTTGAGATGAATATATATTTGGTATTTTAATTAGAATTTTATTTTCACATTTTGATTTTTTTTAAAACTAAAAAGCAACTTGTCTTCAGCTACTTTACAAGCAGGAGTCCTTATATAAGACGCTCTCTGACTAAATGAACTCATTAATCATGTCAATTGTCTTGTTCAGTGGGCAGTTATCTAGAGGTTCACAAGTTTACAAATGTACTTGTCTATTTTATACTGACCTTGTAATAGAGATCCTAATGGAGTCCAAGTGTAGGTCACATAAAAAAAATGAAAACTATTTTTTCCACCTTTTCAAACATTGTATGATAAGCTTATACATACATGTACTATAAATAGCATACTGAAAAAGAAATTTTCCTTTAATTAATATCTTGAGAAAATGTACGGAGAATTTCCCATGCAGACCTTTTGTTTGTTCCTCTCTCTGTCACCTCTGCAACTCATGTCAAGATTTGTTAGTTGTTACAGAATTGAAAAAGAAGATAAGTACAAGGATTATTTAAATTTTATCTGTAGTTCAAGATTAAATTTATGAAAGATTGAAGGATAAGCAATAATTACATGCAATGAATTCAAATAATTGCACTTTGGACAAATTTTCATGGAAATTTTGCCAGTGTAGTGTACACACATGCAGTTTAAACCACATGGAAAGAAGTACCTATAGATGTACTAGCTACTTTATCCTGTATATATTTAAATTTTTCAATAATTTTATTTGCTTTTCCTTTTATATATTAACATAAAAATTATTAATCTGTTTGAAATTAGTTGATTTGTTTTTAATCTTGAAGAAAATTGATGTACAAAATTATATATAATCGTTGAGACTCCACTCTATCAGTATCAAATTTTCTTTGTAATTTATTCATGATGAAATAATTTTGAAACTTGTGGGAAATAAGAATAATGTAAACAAATCAAATATGAAGGATTATTTTTCTAATAATTTAAAAGAGAGAAAAGACTCAAATTTCAAGTCAGTCGGAGTCATGAACAATATTGGTACCGGTACTGTTATTTTATTACTCAAGTCAGAGAATGAGATATGTTTTGTAACCAAATATATATGTTTTTAAAATTCATTTTGCTCCTAAATTCACTTTAATTTTTATATACATGTATTACATCAAACCTTTGAGTGAACTGAAAGGAAAATGCTTGAAAAATTATCAATGCATTTATCTTCAACTTTTTAATTTTAACTAGTAGGTCAATGAATTTTATTTAATGTTTATATGTTCATGTAATTGTACTTTCATTTCATGAAATTAGTATAATATCCTAATTTTGAAAAAATATGTGTATGATTTAGGGGGAAAATGCGAGAAGAGAGCATTTTATAGTATTATACTGTTGTGTTTCCTCGGAAGTTGACATAGCGAGGAAAGTTTTAGTTTATTGTTACCAAGAACTAGAGGATGTAGTCAAAGAGGTCAATGAGTTTGAAAATCATCAAGTATGAGTTTATATTTGATAGAATCAAATTTTCAATTTATATGTTACAAGAAGGTTCAGTCTCTACTTTTCAATAATGACCAGAAAGAAAAAAATGAATACAAATGAAATACTGATAAAATTCCTAAACAGTTATAAAAATGCAGCAGAAATTGGAACATTATATACCAGTACTTGAACATGTTGAATGAATAGGATAAAAAGTAAGAAATTACTAAGAAAACTACTACCGTAATTACAGAACTTTGAAATTGGAAGGAATATATTATATAAGTTAAAATTTATGTATTTATTAAAAGTTTAGTATTAGTAAGTTTTTATCAGTTGGTAATTAATCTAGAACATAATGAGCTAGAATATTATAAATTGAAAGTTACACTTGATGGTATGAAGTTCAGACTAAGATATGAACACTGGAATGAGGACATTGGACAAATGAAGCCCCTGCATAATTAGCAGCAGATGTTGCACTCTGAACCAGTTTATGAATAGGAGTAAACATATATTGCTGATTTATTCAGGTCCTCTTTGCATTTTCTTAAGCGTCAGTGGTGTCATTTTTGATAACATGCCATGATAAAGCATTGCATCGGTTGTCAACACTCTTTGATTTCTGTGAGAGGGGGAAAACAGGGGAGTGTGTGAATTTTAAGTAGATCCGTGACCCAATTCAGGGTTAATCGGAATTCACAATGCACATTCGCTTGCTTCTCAGATCTCCGTACTGTGAATTGTGTAGCCGTCAGACAGCTGCAAGGAGAGAAAAAAGGACATATACTGTGACATTTTTATTTATAGAATTCATAAAGTTGGAATCTGTAATAAAAATAAATGGAAGGGGGGTGGGTTATTATTGGGAATTGTTACCGTTAGATGCTACCAGACTTGCTGGATGCTGTATTTTGAAGTACTGGTGTCTCACTGTTGATTTACAACCTGCTGATTGCATTCTGCTGCCGTCTAAGCTCATAAATGTCAAGACTGATGCAGAATACATCAGTAATAGGGTAGCATTGCTGCACTTGGAAACTCTTTTGGCGGCACATCAAACACTGCGCCGTGGGGCTGTCTGAAGAAAAGCTGAACACAAAACAATGTATTTGGCCCTAGTTTCTGACTTCTGCACTCTCATGGAAGGCAGCTTGATTGAGAGTTTTATCAGAAAATAGAAATATTGTAATTGATTTATTCAGTTTATGAAATGAAGTTCATAAAATCTAGAATCAAAGTAGCATAATCAGAAATTTAATGTAAGGGTGAAAGAAGGGAGCTGTAGATTCATAAAATTTTAAAAGCATTTTTCTGTCACCTGAGTAAACTCAGGTGACCTATTTCTATCCGTTTTCGTCTGTCATATTGTGCGTCGTCCGTCGTGTGTTAACATTTGAACATTTTCAGCTTCTTCTTTGCAACCGCTCAACCAATTTCAACCAAATTTAACATAAAGCATTTATGGGTGAAGGGGAACAAAAATTTTGAATTTCATGGTCCTTGCCCCCCTGGGGCCTGAGGGGTGGGGCTAAAACCACTAAAATTAATGCAGTCTTTAAAAATCTTCTTTACTCCTGGACATCAAGCAGTCAAACTGTTTGCATGATTGTAATCAGCATTGAGTCCTCTACCAAAATTACGAAATTCATGGCCCTGGGGTCAGGGGTTCTAGTGCTAGGGTGGGGTTATATAGATTATATAATGAAAATACATTATTTCTTTGAAAATCTTCTTCTCTGCTTCTGGGTATTTAATAAACAAACCAAATACATAGTTATGTTGAATAATGCTGCCTCTTCCAAATTTGTGAATTTCATGGCCCCTGCCCCCCTGGGGCCTGAGGGGTGGGGCCAAAACCACTAAAATTAATGCAATCTTTAAAAATCTTATTTTTTACTCCTGAACATCAAGCAGTCAAACTGTTTGCATGATTGTAATAAGTATTGAGTCCTCTACCAAAATTGTGAAATTCATGGCCCCGGCATCAGGGTTCTCAGGTGCTAGGGCGGGGCTATATAGATTATATAGTGAAAAAGCATTATTTCTTTGAAAATCTTCATCTCTGCTCATTGGCATTAGATAAACAAACCAAGTGCATAGTTTTGTTGAATAAGGTAGCCTCTTCCAAAATTGTGAATTTCATGGCACTGGGGTCAGAGGTTCTTAGGTGCTAGGGTGGGGCTATATAGATTATATAGTAAAAAAGCATTATTTGTTTGAAAATCTTCTTTTCTGCTCCTGGGTATTTAATTAAGTATGAAAGTTGTTTCGTGATACTCAGGTGACCTATAAGGCCCGTGGGCCTCTTGTAATTCTAATAAAATTTTCAACAATCTGATATGTGATGTGCTTTGCAAAGTAGTGACAGTATATTTTCCCTTTGTAGAATGGTTATACCTATAATGTGTATTACCTTTGTAGAATGGTTATTCCAACAGTGTGTTTTCCCTTTGTAGAATGGTTATACCTACAGTGTGTTTTCCCTTTGTAGAATGGTTATACCTATATATGGTTATACCTACCACTATACCTAGTGTGTGTATTCCCTTTGTAGAATGGTTATACCTATAGTGTGTTTTCCTTTGTAGAATGGTTATACCTACAGTATGTTTTACCTTTGTAGAATGATTATACCTATCGTGTGTTTTCCTTTGTAGAATGGTTATACCTACAGTGTGTTTTCCCTTTGTGCAATGGTTATACCTATAGCGTGTTTTCCCTATGTAGAATGGTTATGTCTATAGTGTGTTTTCCCTTTGTGGAATGGTTATACCTATAGTGTGTTTTCCCTTTGTAGAATGGTTATACCTACAGTATGTTTTCCCTTTGTAGAATGGTTATACCTATAGTGTGTTTTCCTTTGTAGAATGGTTATACCTATAGTGTGTTTTCCCTTTGTGGGATGGTTATACCTATAGTGTGTTTTACCTTTGTGGAATGGTTATGCATACAGTGTGTTTTCCCTTTCTTTGTGGAATGGTTATTCATACAGTGTGTTTTCCCTTTGTAGAATGGTTATACCTACAGTGTGTTTTCCCTTTTTGAAATGGTTATACATGAATGGTTATACCTACAGTGTTTTCCCATTGTAGAATGGTTATATCTATAGTGTGTTTTCCCTTTGTAGAATGGTTATACCTACAGTATGTTTTCCCTTTGTAGAATGGTTATACATATAGTGTGTTTTCCCTTTGTAGAATGGTTATACCTATAGTGTGTTTTCCTTTGTAGAATGGTTATACCTATAGTGTGTTTTCCGTTGTAGAATGGTTATACCTATAGTGTGTTTTCCCTTTGTAGAATGGTTATACCTATAGTGTGTTTTCCTTTGTAGAATGGTTATATCTATAGTGTGTTTTCCCTTTGTAGAATGGTTATACCTACAGTATGTTTTCCCTTTGTAGAATGGTTATACCTATAGTGTGTTTTCCCTTTGTAGAATGGTTATACCTATAGTGTGTTTTCCCTTTGTAGAATGGTTATACCTATAGTGTGTTTTCCTTTGTAGAATGGTTATACCTGTAGTGTGTTTTCCCTTTGTAGAATGGTTATACCTGTAGAATGGTTATACCTATAGTGTGTTTTCCCTTTGTAGAATGGTTATACCTACAGTATGTTTTCCCTTTGTAGAATGGTTATACATATAGTGTGTTTTCCCTTTGTAGAATGGTTATACCTATAGTGTGTTTTCCTTTGTAGAATGGTTATACCTATAGTGTGTTTTCCTTTGTAGAATGGTTATACCTATAGTGTGTTTTCCCTTTGTAGAATGGTTATACCTATAGTGTGTTTTCCTTTGTAGAATGGTTATATCTATAGTGTGTTTTCCCTTTGTAGAATGGTTATACCTACAGTATGTTTTCCCTTTGTAGAATGGTTATACCTATAGTGTGTTTTCCCTTTGTAGAATGGTTATACCTATAGTGTGTTTTCCCTTTGTGGAATGGTTATAACTACAGCGTGTTTTCCCTTTGTAGAATGGTTATACCTATAGTGTGTTTTCCCTTTGTAGAATGGTTATACAAGGGGCATTTCAAAAGTTCTGGCAACTGTTTCATAGAAGATTAACCGTTTTACGGAAATTATTGAGTTTGATATCATTGGAAAGTATTGTGACATCACTTTATAATTTTTATGACGTAATAACTCCGAAAATGACGTCAGAATATAGAATTTATAGCATACTGACCATAAAAATGATGTAACAAAAGACACAATTTGATAAAATTAAAATTTTCAAGACAACTTTTGCTCATTACTCGGACGCAAGCTAACGGACGCAAATGCCATTTTGTGGAACGTTTACATAGAGACTACAATCTATCATATGGTATTTTATTTCGAAGATCTTGTTCTGAAATGGTTTTAGCGAGTGTCAAACTTAGCATGGTTTTATCGAATCTCACTCAAACTTTTGCGTTAAAGAGACCTAAATGTGAGAAAAAGACAGAGTTGACAATCAAAGAAAAATAGGCGATCGTGTTACAAAATTTGATGGCATAAATTCACCAGGTGTTTTTACCAGATTTGTGGTATCGATGAAGGCTTAAGAGTAGTTAAGTTTAGTGTGCCCCATATTTTGTCGTAAAATCCAAAATGGCGGCAGCGCAGTTGTAACCCAACCGTACCTCCACATATTCGCAAATTTTAATGTATGGAAAATGAATAAGACTTTACATGTCTGACTAACTTATATTCATTTTTTGGATTCAAAAGTCAACAGCAGTAGTGAGTTTTGGGGCGCCGAAGTTGAATTTGTATGAAAAAATAGGCACAGAATCAAGTCGGGGACAAGATTTAGTACATTTTATTCGTAAACGGTAAGAGTCCTGTTACTCAAAATATATTTCATGAAAACTGCATTAATATACTTCAGTTTAATACAGAACATGTTTTATTTCAAACAATGGAGAGCTATATAAAAGACCGAAAATCCAGCCGTATCATGTAAATAAAAATCTTAAATGAATGTTTATGATAGCATAACCGGACATAAACCGTGCTCGTAAACAAACCATACAATGAATAATGGAATTGCTGATAAACAGTATCATAGTCCTACTCTACCTCTTTGCAAATTAAAATTTTCTTTGAAATATTTTTTCAAATAAGCCTTTGGCAGCACTTTTACGATCGTCTCATGTGGATAAAAATGCAACTTTTCAGTATGCTAAACATTCTATATTCTGACATCATTTTCGGAGTTACTACATCATAAAAATTATAGAGTGATGTCACAATATGTGTATATTTTTCTGATCTTTCCAATGATATCAAACTCAAAAATTTCCGTAAAACGGTTTACTTTTTATTAAACAGTTGCCAGAAATTTTGAAATGCCCCTCGTACCTATAGTGATTTTTCCCTTTGTAGAATTGTTATACCTATAGTTTGTTTTCCCTTTGTAGAATTATAGTGTGTTTTCCCTTTGTAGAATGGTTATACCTATAGTGTGTTTTCCCTTTGTAGAATGGTTATACCTACAGTGTGTTTTCCTTTTGTAGAATGGTTATACCTATAGTGTGTTTTCCCTTTGTAGAATGGTTATACCTATAGTGTGTTTTCCCTTTGTAGAATGGTTATACCTACAGTGTGTTTTCCCTTCGTAGAATGGTTATACCTATATATGGTTATACCTACCACTATACCTAGTGTGTGTTTTCCCTTTGTAGAATGGTTATACTTATAGTGTGTTTTCCTTTGTAGAATGGTTATACCTACAGTGTGTTTTCCCTTTGTAGAATGGTTATACCTACAGTGTGGGGCCAGCACAGACTGACCACCTCATGAGTTGCTCCCAGCCCCAACAAAATGGTCCCCATAGCAACCACAGCTTCATGCATCACAACAGTAATGCTGGATTCACCCTCCACCCTCCTACGGAGCGATCCTACGCCGGCCGACCCGACCCAGGTCCATCCTCAAGGTCAGATCTAAGTGGTCACATGGCACACAGCAGCTATGAGAATCCGATGGACTTGTCCAGCAACAAACCAGGAAATTCTGGCCGACATGTCAAGGAAGAGGGTCGTCACCATGGCTACATGGCTGGTATGGGAACCACCCCTGTATCTGTTGGAATCCCAGAACACCTTCATGGTTTGTTTTTTTAAATGCTAAAAATCTCCTTGAATCAGTACAAAGTTTATTTTAGTTTAATGTAATGAGACAAGGTCAAAGGAAATGAGGTACTTCAAGGTCACATACAAAAGTCTAGAATGCAGAAGGTGGTGTTAGTGAAAAAAAAAAACATGTAACAGTCCATCTAAGAATAAAGTGTCAAGATTTTTATAAAATGGGAGTTTCTTTTCCGTACCTTCTAATAGGATATAGTTAATTTTTTATGACACATTTATTACCAGGGCTGACTTCGTGTTTAACTGTATCCAATGCTAGTACTAATGGCAGACATGGATTAAGATTTATTGGAGTCGGGAGAGGGTTTTTTAATGGTCCCTGATCTGTTCTCTACCTGAGAGGATGGGAATTATGGGACGCGTACAGGTGTTAGCAGATTATAAATAATCAGCAGATAAACCCAACTGTAGCCCTGATAACAGGCAGGATAGTGTAGTCCAAAAGTCTCAAGGTTCTGTCCAGTTCAGTTTTTTGTGAAATGAATTTTTTCACACTGATGTCAATGGTATTTTTAATTTGTGAATGGAATAGAATGTTAAGTATATCAATGTTTTAATAAATTAACACAGAACATCTATTTGAGATAGTTTCTGGCAGAGTCCAGTACAATATGGCTCTTTGAATTCTATATACACATATCAATAGAATGGAGGTGATTTTGAACAAAGCTGTACTTTTGGAAATCACAAATTATTGATGATAAAGAATATTCTCTCTCCATATCTTTCAAACAATGGTCTGATGGTTTATTGGAGGAAATTAGCTCATTTATTACAATGGAATCACCTAATTATTTGTTTGATGAATTTTCAAACTACATGTTGGTTGGTAAGGATATTTTTAAGAATGAAGATGACAGAAGAGGTAGAAAATTCAAAGAAACAAAATTTTAAATCCTCTATTTCATTTTAAGTTCTTTTAATACTGGTATGTCTGTTAAGATATTTTTAAAGATATCAGGAAAGTTTATTTTAGAGGCCTGTAGTTAGTAAATAATAATAGATTAATCAAGTATTCAAAATGCATGATTTTAGTATATTTTAAAAAGATATATATTTATTTTTAAAAATATTTTTATATTACACATATATAATTATCCTGTTATTTTTATGCCCCCCTTCGAAGAAGGGAGGGCATATTCCGTCGGTCCGTCGGTCTGTCGGTCCATTCAGTTTCCGTTCATTTTCTTCATAACCGTTGCACATACTGAAATGAAATTTGGTATACAGATATATCACATGAATATCTAGGCCAAGTTTTGTTTTTATCGCACCATTTTTGACAGAGTAATGCCCCTTGGACTTAGAAAAATTTCAATTATTTGCAGTTTCCGCTCATTTTCTTTGCAACCGTTGCACATACTGAAATCAAATTTGGTATACAGATATATCACATGAATATCTAGGCCAGGTCTTGTTTTGGGTACGATTGCACCATTTTTGACAGAGTTATGCCCCTTGGACTTGGAAAAATTTCAATTATTTGCAGTTTCCGCTCATTTTCTTTGCAACCGTTGCACATACTGAAATCAAATTTGGTATACAGATATATCACATGAATATCTAGGCCAAGTTCTGTTTTGGGTACGATTGCACCATTTTTGACAAAGTTATGCCCCTTATTCTTGGAAAAATTTCAATTATTTGCAGTTTCCGCTCATTTTCTTTGCAACCGTTGCACATGCTGAAATCAAATTTGGTATACAGATATATCACATGAATATCTAGGTTAAGTTCTGTTTTGGGTATGATCGCACCATTTTTTACAAAGTTATGCCCCTTGGATTTTGAAAAAATTCAATTATTTGCAGTTACTGTTCATTTTCTTTGCAACCGTTGCACATACTGAGATGAAATTTAATATACAGATTAATCAGATGAATATCTAGGTCAAGTTCTGTTTTTGGTACAATCGTGCCATTTTTATATATAAAAAAATTCCAATTTGGGGGTAGGGGGGCATAAGTGTTTTACAAACATCTCTTGTTAATACAATTTCTTTGAGAATAATTGAGTGAAGACTGTATATTGTTTTCATATATATATATATCTTTATTTTAAAAAAGCTTCTCCTTATTCATCTGATTTCAAACAATTAAATCACTGTAAAAAAAAATATTTGAAATAGGTGTATATTTTATGTTTTATTCAAACGGTGACCTTTGACCTTGGTTTGACAGACCCGTCACACATTGTTGCTGGTTCCCTGACCCCACCAGAGAAGATCAATGGAGACCCATGTACCATGGCAACCAGCAGTCCCCTGAGCATCGCCACGGTAACACAGGCTATCCCAGCACCCCCCAGTCCCATCTCCACTCCGTCCCCACTCTACGCCACCAACAGCTTCGTGGACAGAAAGTGAGTAACATTCAGACAGACAAGCTCTAGCATGGTTCTTAGTCTGAGATAAAGTGAGCTGGAACTAAAAAGAGATATGCTTATTAATATAAAAGTTGGTAAGCATTCTCCATGAAAATGTTAATAAAACTTGTATCCAAGAGAAGAAACCGCTGACTTGTCTAAAATGCTTGCAAATATCAGTAGTTAACTCTTCAGAAGTTTTCAAGCTGAATTGTTAAAATCAATTGAAATCGTAGATATTTTGTAATACATGTAGTTGATAACTGGATGAGAAAAACCTGAAAGGACTGATAAAAAAATTCCAAGAAGTTTAAAAAAAAATTGAATCAGGCCATTTTAACTATTTGGTTTGGAAAAGGCAAATGGACAATTTTTTTAAAGATGGCCAAACTGTATATCAAGGAATTTACAAGTTCATTTACTCATGTAAAATAGAGCAATAAACAGGAGGGGATCTATTTTTTAATTCTGAGTTTTAACACCAAATTGCATTCATCCCTGTTCAGTATTCATTTATGCAGTATTAAAATTTTGTCAGTCATTTTATTTTTTGTCAAATGTCACAGTTAAACTAAAACTGCCAATTTATTTATAAGACATTCCCTGGATTTGGAGGAAGTGTCATATTTAAATTATTTTCTCGTTTGTGAAGGCATCTGTAAGAACTAACAATTGTAAGCCCTACTGATCATGCTGATGATAAGATAAAATACCCGGGCACTGCCCCCATAGTCTAATGTCTCATTATACAGCATAAATTTGTAAATTTACATTATCCAAAAAATGATGACTGAATTTCTGAATGACTTCAATATCAGCAGCTCTCATAAATCTGATGAAATGCCATTTATTTTGCACTTAAATGCATTTTTGCACTACATCTAAGATTTCGGTGATAATAAATAAGCTTTTTGCATAAAACTTCAGACGCTTAATGCATGTATCAAATCAGCTCAAAGAGGGAAATCTTGAACAGACTGTCAAGGGAATTTATTTATGAAATTAAAATCTGAATAATTACATGTATGTCAGGTCACAGTAATAATAGTGATTGGCAACCTCGTTTTAGACACATTGTCATGTGAAGAAATTACTCAGCAAACTCGACTCTAACCCAGTTTTATGCTTGTTAAATAGAAATTTTTGATTTTCCATATTGTAAATATTCTGAGCTTTTAAATGTCTAACAAAGACCGCTAGAAGGAAAAATTATACCAGCTATTATATTGCAATCCTTTGTGAATGAAACTTAAAGATTACGAGATTTTAATGAAAGGAATGGGTTTAAGTTAAAAAACTTTAATATGGGAAATAATCGGGTCATTTCCAGGTTAATGTATGCACTGCTTATTTACCTGAGTAAATTCAGGTATAGAATCTGAGCGGGCATTAATTCTGCGGTGACAGTGATGTTTTTTCTTGAGTCACTTTACACAGACAATGGAGGAATGACACTATATCTTTATATTTAAGAATTTGCAGGATAATAAGAACAAAATTTGCTCAGTATTGACTATTTCATAGGGCTGCTTTTCACAATTTTTACAAAATTTAAACTTTGCTTTTGTAACGCAAAATCAAATATTTCTTGTTACATTAAAATAGTTTTAATAAACATGGCCACCTTTGTGTAGCTCAAATACCCATTCAATTCATTACTTAAATAAGCTAATGGGAATGAATATTATGGTACCCTTTCTTTTAATAGGAAACCATTATTTGGCTTGTTTACCATCACAAAATTTTTTCTTGGACGAAAAAAAACATTTGCATTTGTGGCCTCCTCTTAAATTTTGACTTCTCTGGCAAAGCCTGTGGTGATTTATGAACATAAACTGCATCATAGATGAATGTATAACACACTGTGTATTTAGTAATGTACTTGTAAAAAAAAACTCATTTGACCCCAATATTCAAGGAGGAAAACCGGAAACCAGTGAGTTGATACTTAAACTTTAAAAAAAAATATCTGATGTAAAGTACACAGCACACTGTAAACAAAGTTAATTCCATTACTGTAACTCTGATACAATTTAAATATTTTTTTTTTTTTTTTTCCAGCAATTATCAAGATCAGAGATTGACAAAGTGAGTACAATTAAATACTGTGAAATTAATTATTTTCATTGGTGAGATATTTGTGAGGATTTTCATGTTTGAAGAATTTCTGAAGTGTTTTTTGCATAGAGGACATGAATTTGTGGGACTCTAAAATAAGTGTTTTAAGCTACCACAAAAATAAGTGATTTTACAGTAATAACTTTAGAGTTCTTTGGAGATAACAGATTCTTATAATGACAAAACTGTACTTTATACTTGTCTTGAATACTAAGTATTTATTTAGCAGAATTTGTTTCTGATGAATAAAAATGCAAAATGCTGCTAATGAGAGAAATTCAATAAATAAAGTATTTACTTTATTCCAAGAACAAAATTATTCCTATGTGATCCATATATACACATTATATGACATATATAAATAACTTTTCATTCTACTGCCATTGATTTAAGTGTGAAGACAGCAGTTGATTCATTATTTGTTTTCATTGATAGGGAGGCCATGAGGAATTATCTGAAGGAGAGGGGAGACCAGATATTAGTCATATTACACGCCAAAGTCGCACAAAAATCATACGGAAACGAAAAAAGGTACGTTTTCATAAAAGTGCCATTATCTTATAGCAGTGATGAAATGAGGAAGGAAAAAGTATTTCTCAGTGGCACAAAATAATAAGGGAAGGAACAGTAACTCTTCATGTAAAAAACTCATTGGATAAAAGAAAAATGGCAGGAGAAACTTTAAAAGGAGTTTTAAAGTATAAGAGTACTTTTAGTGAAAAAAATGCAATTCAAGCTTAATATTTCTGTTGGACAGGTTTTTCTGCCCACCCCCCTGTATATACCTCTTTGGGAGTGGCTGGAAACGGAAAAAGGAAGCGATTGAGGCTGAGGGGGGCACAGAACAGGACTCCACGACATGTGCCTTTATGGGGATTGGGAACTCTGACCAGGAGATGGTGCAGCTCAACCTGGAGGGCAAGGTCACATACATTTATCATTAGCAGGCTCGTCTCAGACATTAGCCTTTGATAAAATGTTGATTTTTTAAGGGACCCAAATCTGTATGTAGGGAATAAGCTTTGTCTTATATGACTCTTATTCTATATCTTGTAAACAGTTTTATTAAGGACAGTATTTAGGCCATTATCGGAAACCCACAATTGATTAGAATTTGTTCCTCTTTGAATGTGGCAAATGCCCTGTATTTTACACTTCATTGACTAGGAAAAAAGAAAATAAGATTAATGGTTCATGTATATAATGTAAATGAAACAATTTGATGCATATATGGAATCTTGTTAACACAATAGTATGATTGTTTCATGCCCCCATGGGGGATCACTTCAGCTCTTGTTTACTTTTGTTTACCTCTTTATTTTAACAGAATTATTGTGCAGCCAAGACATTGTATATATCGGACTCTGACAAGAGGAAACATTTTATGTTGACTGTGAAAATGTTCTTTGGGAATGGACAGGACATTGGTGTATTCAATAGTAAACGGATTAAAGTGATATCAAAACCTTCCAAGAAGAAACAGTCACTGAAGAATGCGGATTGTGAGTTTGTCAACTTCTTCTCTTGTTTATAGATAAAAATTTCTATAAAAAAAAATCCCTGTCATAGAAGTCTTGTAGGTTAGAGCGAAGTTTAATAATGGTCTTATAAAAGATATAGTGCACAAAATTTGAGAATGGGAGATATTACTCCTATTATATTTGTAAAATGTTCCAAGGTAAACCAATTTGAACTGTGTAGACTGTAGGGATGTAAAGGAATGAATTTTGTGTTTAGATCCAGTGTTATGTGTTGCAGTTTATGTTGCTTCACTTTAAGAAAGAACTTATGAAGCATTTATCAGTTAAAGTTATCATAATTAATGTCATCAGTACATATTACATTCACACAGAATTGTCATTGTTAAGGATTTATCGTTAATATCAGTATATCATTTAAAAGAAAATATTGACAAAATGATTTTATATTAAAATTTAGGACACAAATACTCAAAATTTTAATGGTGTAATCAATCAGAGTTCTAAAAGTTTACACATATTATAGGCTAAAATTTTAGATGTAACTGGTGCCAAAATCATAAATGTCAAATCATTTTGAGTCATATAACTACCAAGTTATCCTACATCAAACAACTGCCCTACAGAAATGTTCTACAGAAGTAATGGACTAAAGTGACAGATATAACATCGGATTGATTTGGCTCGTCTAGACTTTATGTACCAACTAATCATTGATGAACTTTATTTTGGCAGTGTGTATTGCGTCGGGAACAAAAGTAGCCCTGTTTAACCGACTTCGTTCCCAGACCGTCAGTACGCGGTACCTCCACGTGGAGAATGGTAACTTCCATGCCAGCTCTACCCAGTGGGGAGCATTCACCATCCATTTACGTGAGTATTGATTTCTGAGGAAGACTTGAATGAAATAATGGGCTTTCATCTTAAACCATCCATTGTTTGGGCCCATTTATGATGAGACAAATTGGTTAGGCAATTTTTTTAAATGGAAGATTTGTAAACAGAGTTTGAAACTTTTTCATAATTTTTTTTCCCATTTAATGGCTGTTAGTCTTTTTAAAGTCCAAAACATTTTCAAACACATGCACAAACAGGATTTGTTTCTTTTATACTTGTGTACTTTTAGCCACTCTTTGTGTGGTAATGTGAACTTCCAAAGTTGATAGAATTTTGCTTTAAAAAATTAATTCTAAAATAGATCTGAAAGTAACAATTTAAAAGATAGTGGATCTTTAAACTTTAATTACATTCCAAGGATGCTGTTATTAATTTTTGAATTGATGACGTTTTGTTGAATGATGGGAGGTCTATTTCCATTGTTGATGTCGGAAAGCTGTACTTTAATGGATGATATTTCATAATACTGGATGGTGTATACAGTAACATAATATTTTGATTGTGAGTAGATAATGTATGATAATATTAGTTGCTGTATTTAGTAGATGATATATGGTAACAGTGGTTGTTTTATTTCAGTGGATGACAATGAGGGGGAATCAGAAGAGTTTACCGTCAGAGATGGATACATCCACTACGGATCTACCATCAAACTTGTGTGTTCTGTCACTGGAATGGCACTGCCAAGACTCGTAAGTCTATAAGTCACAAGTTAGCAGAGACTTAAGTCTGTATGTCAGATTTCTACACGACTCAATACTAAACTTTATAATACCAAGACTTGCAAGTCTTTAAGTCAGAAATTAGCAAAGATTTCAGTTTGCATGTCAGACAGCTAAACCACAAAGTTTCAAGTCCAGACGTCGAACTTTTCAGACTCAGCTAAGAATTGTAGTCTTTCTAATAGTCAGAATGAAGCAAAGACACTGATATATGTGTCCATTTCTAAAAGCAGGGCATTTGAGACTGTCACCATCTTTACATGTTTCGTTATTGTTTATCTTGTTACAGATCATTCGTAAGGTGGACAAGCAGACGGCCATCTTGGACGCTGATGACCCGGTGTCCCAGCTCCACAAGTGTGCCTTCTACATGAAAGACTCGGAGAGGATCACAGGAACGCATCACAGGTAAACTCTATAGTATTGTGTGTCACAGGAACGCTAATTTATATATATCATTCAGTTCCAGGTACCTAATTATATATCTATAGTATTGTGTAGAACTCAGAGAGAATGTACCTCTGTCTGTCACAGGAACGCATCATTCGGTTCCAGGTAACTGTTTATATCTCTATAGTATATATCTCAGTAATATTGTCTAGAACTCAGAGAGAATGTACCTCTGTCTGTCACAGGAATGCATCATTCAGTTCCAGGTGACTAATTATATCTCTATAGTATATATCTCAATAGTATTTAGATTGGGTTTGAACTTTTAAAAATGGCGGCTTCACGATTTCGCTGATATTGAATTAAGGATATATTGAAATAATTTGCATGGTCCCCTGAATTTCAATATATGCGGAGTAGGCTGTAATTGTTTGTATGTTAGTATTGTCTAGGGACTATCTTGCTCAAAGTTGTCTTTTACCTTACATTCAGATGACAAAAATATTATTCAGTAGATATCATCCAAAAAACAGTAATAACAGGTTCCAGTGAACACATATATAAATGCTCATTTGATTATCAACCTTAGATGTGTTATTTTAAAAAAAAAAAAAAAAAAAAAACTTTTTTATAAACCAAATGATCAAGAAACCTGTCCTGATGAAAAGGGGAATAATTTATTTTCTTTAAATTTAATTTAAAAAGTAGAAAATTGAGTTATTCCTCTTTTTATTGTGTGAATACAACAGTGTTTGGTCCAATACAGTGGTGTCTGAGAAACCAAGGATCAAATTCATTTTTAGCCTTATGGCAGTTTTCTAACAGTGGATGAAAAAAAAAACCAAACTTAATTAATCTTTGGCAATATATTTTAGGCTACTCCATGTCCCAAAGAGCCAAACAAAGAAATGATAAACGACGGAGCTTCATGGACAATAATTAGCACAGACAAGGCAGAGTACACATTTTATGAGGGAATGGGGCCAGTTAAGTCCCCTGTTTCACCCGTACCGGTCGTCAACAGTTTACATGTAAGTGTTGATATTATGTGTTCATTACATACATCTAGATTATCATGACAGACTAATCTACATCTATATTTAGGGAAATCATCCAAACTTACATACTAGATATTAAGATAGTGTTTACTCTTAGTTCTCCCACATCATACAGACTTTCATCCTCTCATTTTCAGCTGAATGGAGGAGGAGATGTGGCCATGTTAGAACTGAACGGTGAATTCCTGGCCCCCAATCTGAAGGTGTGGTTCGGGGAGGTGGAGGCTGAGACCATGTTTAGGTGTGAGGAGAGCATGTTTTGTGTAGTCCCTGACATCTCTGCTTTCAGAGCCGGGTGGAGATGGGTGCGGCAGCCATTACAGGTAATTCATTTATATAAGTCATTAAAGACATTCATTGGACACTCGGTGGTTAGAGGGCTCACTCCTTTATCACAATGTCATGGGTTTGAATTATACGGACATTGCTATATGTAAAGCTGTAACTTTTTGGCAATTTTCAATATTTAATGTTAATGAAAACTTTTAGTCATCACTGTTTAAATAGTTTATGAGGGATAAATCAGCGAGTCATTATTCTTGACTTAAAGAAAAGTTGGATATTAGATGTTTGTCTCCAGATGTTTGAGACATTGAGGTATGTCTTTTAAGGACATACATATGTACACTTCCCTGTGGACACTAACATACACTATGTATTTACTTGTTAATCAGAGTTATTACAGAGTTGTCTTCTCCTTGTCAGGTTCCTGTCTTACTGGTGAGGAATGATGGGATAATTTACTCCACGGGTTTGACCTTCACCTACACCCCAGAGCCGGGGCTTCGCGCCCATTCTCGGGAAGTGGACCGGATATTAAGACCGGGCGTGTCCAGTCCAGATTCCACCTCCACAACAAACTTCAGCAATCCCTTATAGTGCCTTGTCCCATACTGGTCATGTGACCAGGCAAACAATTCAACATGGTCATGTGACTAAGCAAACAATTCAACCTGATCATGTGACCAGGCAAATAACCTGGTCTTATGACCCAAAATACAAATCAACCTGGTCATGTAACCTGACAAACAATTTAGCCTTAATCTCTTGACCAGGCAATTCAATCTGGTCATGTGACCAGTCAAACAACCAATCATGTGATATTTTTGTATTTAGTATATGTGGTACAGAATTAACATTGTGCATAAAATCAGAGCTGTAACTCAACAACAACCTAAGTCTTTAGCCTTCAACAAAATTTAATTGTAATTCTGCCTTATTTTTTTTTTTAATTAAGTAAAAACATTTTACAAGTACATTTTTTATAACAAATGAAAGAGATTCCAGAGTGAATACAATTTTTAAAATCTTTTCAGGTTTTTCTGTAAAACTATTTCTAGAATTATCTAACACTGTAGAGGCTGTATAAATTAATAATACATACAGATGTTTACAATGTGGCCGTCTTGTACACTGTGTTATAGATAAGTTAGACACCTGTACACATTAAGTGCTTTAACTATGCCTTCTTATGTCTTCTGTGCTTTGATGTTAATAGTGCTTTCAATTTGTTACCATAAAACCATGTCACAAAGTGACAAAGTATCAAACATGTACCCCCTACCCCTCCAAACACCATATTGAGCACCCCCACCCCCTCCAAACACCATTTTGTGTGCCCTAAGAGTGCCAGTATTTTGTTGACTGTTATATCATCCAATCGGGTTGTTTTTTCTTATTGTATACATCTTGTATGGATCTTCTTGTTTGAGTTTTATGTTATCTTTGTTGAAAACATACATCTTTTTTTTAATTGTAAAAAGACATTTAAGTGAAAAAACACTGAATTTGTAATAAGTGTAATCATCAAGGTCTTTGAGATATACACAATGTATTTCATATATAACTCTTAAAGTGCTTGAAATATATTGTCAGAAGTTGACATGTACCAAAAGCATTTGTAGGACCTTCAGATAGAAGTTTTTTTTTTTTACTTCATAACTATAGGTAATGAGAAACATTATCATCATTTGAATTTACATATGAAAGTTCATGAACAATGTTGAATTAGTTCAGACTTGAGCATTTGTGTATGATTGAAATGGGCATTCTATAACAAGTTATATTTTCATCTTGATGGAACATATTTTTTGATGTCGGTCTAATTTTTGTGAGTCTTTTAAATTTGTTCAGAAGCCCATTAACCGTTCTAAGGCAGCTTCTTCACTGTCGTCTATAGTTAAGTTATAAGTGCTTATCTCTAGTGCATGGAATCATTTATATCTGCTAAAATCCAGGTCTTCTTGGATTTCATTATTTATTCACTTAAAGATTTTGTATTTTCACTTTATGAAATTATTTTGTGAAATTTTAGGATAAAATATGCCAGTGTTGTGATCCATTTTTAGTTACACCCTGTTTGTTTTATTTCTCTTTTAAACCTGTATGTGTGGAATTAAGGCAGTTCTAGGCAGTTTCATGAGAAATGTTATTTTTTAGAAACCATTTTTAGACACAAAGATTACATAGGAACTCAGTCATTGTCCTATTTCTGTTTTGATTACATGGGGCCAATTATCATGGTGATTTCAGAATTGACATTAATTTTAAGTCATTTTAGATTAATTTTAATATTTTAAGATTTCGCAACTCTCTAGTAAGAAAAGTAACTCTTTCTAGGAGAAACATTTATTATCCCTTATAAAACATGTGTTTAAAGGCCATTTCTGTTTAAAAAAAAAATTGACTTGCAATGGGTGCACTTAATTATAAATTAAATCTCTTGCAGCAAAATTTAAGTGTTAGAGAATGACAAGAGAAAGATAATCAAAATTTTACCAATAAACACTAATACTTCCCCATACTTCATGTTCTGGTTGTGGAGGTTCTCTGCATCAGTTACTTTCCATGGTCTTGTTTTGACAATCATGTCCTACTTTCAGTTTCATTTTATGGATATAATGGTGGGACTTTCCTGAGCCTTGTTTTGGTAGTTCATGTAGAAAAAGGAGTGAATCACTGCCCAGATACTGGTTTTAACACATGTTTATTGTATGGTAGGTCTAATTTTGTCCCACTTTACCGACAGTGCCAGTAGCAGCAAATGCATCATCAATGTCATTTTGTGAATGTGAAATCACACCAATTTTCTGTACATAATTTGTTTACTTGTACATTTGATTGTAGTTACTGAATAAATACCTCAATAATAAATTGAAAAAAATATATTTTGTCAGACTTATTTGTAGAATGAATTAACAGGGTTTGGTGAAACATTTTTAGCTCACCTGAGCCGAAGACTCAAGTGAGCTTTTTTCATCACATTTTGTCCGTCGTCCGTCCGTCTGTAAACTTTTCACATTTTTGACTTCTTCTCAAGAAGTATATAAAGGCCAATTTTGACCAAACTTGGTACAAAGCATCCTTATATTAAGGGGAATTTAAATTGTGAAAATAAGGGAGTCCCCTCACAAGGGGAGTGATGTAAGAAAAGACAAAAATAGGGTGGGGTATTAAAAAATCTTCTTCTAAGAACCACTGGGCTAGAAAAGCTGAAACTTATTTATCTGGGGTATAACATTCTTAAATGTTAAAAATCATGACCCCCAGGGATTTCGGGGCCACAATGGGGAATCAAACTTTTACTTAGAAATATATAGGAAAAATCCTTAAAAATCTTCTTCTCAAGAACCACTGGGCCAGAAAAGCTGAAACTTATGTGAAAGCATCCTTAGGTAGTGCAGATTCTAAATTCTTAAAATGTGTGACCCCCGGGGATAGGGTTCCTGGGGCCACAATGGGGAATCAAACTTTTACATAGAAATATATAGGAAAAATCTTTTAAAATCTTCTTCTCAAGAATCACTGGGCTAGAAAAGCTGAAACTTATGTAGAAGCATCCTGGGATAGCGTAGATTCTAAATTGTTAAAGTCATAACCCCCGGGGGTTGGGCAGGGCCACATTGGGGAATCAAAGTTTTACATAGAAATATATGGGAAAATCTTTAAAAATATTCTTCTCAAGTACCACTGGGGCAGAAAAGCAGAAACTTATGTGGAAGCATCCCAGGGTAGTGTAGATTCCAAATTGTTAAAGTCATGACCCCCAGGGGTTGGGCAGGGCCACATTGGGGAATTAAGAGTTTTACATAGAAATATATAGGAAAAATCTTTAAAAATTTTTGTGTGAACCACTGGGCAAGTAAGTAAATTGTGGAAGCATCCCAGTGTGTAGTGTAGATTCCAAATTGTAAAAATATCATTTCGGGGGTTGGGCAGGGCCATAATGGGGGATCAAAGTTTTACATAGCATATATAGGAAAAATCTTTGAAAATCTTTTTTCAAGAACCACTGAGCCAGAAGCTGAAACTTTTGTGGAAGCATTCTGGGGTAAATATATTTAAATTGTAAAAATATTTGATGTTGTGCAGAGCCACAATGGGGAATCAAAGTTTTACATAGAAATATATAAAAAATCTTCTTTGCAAGAACCACTGGGCCAGAAAAGCAGAAACTTATGTGGAAGAATCCTGGGATAGTGTAGAGAAATTTTTATCATGTCACCCCCGGAGGTAGGGTGGGGCCACAATAGGGAATCAAAGTTTTACTATGTTGAATCAAAGCATCCTATGGTAGTGTAGATTTCAAATTGTTTAAATTATCATCAGTTGGGTAAGGTGGGGTCACAACATGTATAACAATGGGGAAATAAAAAATTTCAAAGCTTCTAGGTGAGCGATGCAGCCCATTTTCTCTTGTTTATGAAAGTGTTGAATTCTCTCTCTCTCTCTCTCTCTCTCTCTCTCTCTCTCTCTCTCTCTCTCTCTCTCTCTCTCTCATGCACACCCTTTCTTTCTTACACACATTTATCCATTTATTTTTCAATATTAGTATATAAAGAACAAGGAAAGGTGTCAAGACATATCTGCCCCTGTATTTTTCTAAGATTAAGAAGTGATGTAAGAGACTAATATTAATACTTTCTGAATTATTGATATTCTATGCAGTAAGAACATAACAGTTTTTATCAATATAACATTCTTAATGTTAATTGTGACGTCATTTTCAGCTGCAGTATATACTAGAGCCCCCTTCTATGGCTAAGCTTAAAATGAATTAATGCTTTGAAATCCACTCCCTGGTATATCTTGTGATGAACAAGGGTGCCTTTTACAAAATTGTGAAATGTGTGGACCCAGGTTTAGGGGTTCCTGTGGGATGAGGGCATTACTGATTATTGCTGAATATTTCTGATTAGTTGAAATGCATTTTTTGTTCCCCTACTATGGCTATTCAAAAGTAACCAAGAGAAAACATACGAAGTGTATTGTAAATGTCATGGCCCTTGGTGTAAAATATGAACAACCAAATTCAATGGTTGGAAAGTTTTTGCATGATGCTTAGGTGACCTATACGGCCCCATCGTCTCAAGCCACGGTCCGGAGTCCGCATATATACCTCTCTCCTGGGAGAGGAGCGTACATTTTGGCCGTGGTTTGCGACGATGATAAGGCCCATGGCAAAAATTTTAAGCATTTCTAGACGAATTGCTATTAAGATTTCAATGCATTTTTTCGGGTATTGTAATTTTTGTATGTACCAATGTATGTTCATTGTGAAAGCCGGTAGTGTGTAGTTTCTGAGAACAATTTTAAAAATATCATTTCAGTTGCCATGGCAATGAAATGCACATTAATCATACTGCAATTTCCATTTATTCAAGAATGAGTTTCATACTAGTTTTCTTTTTTTCCTTAGTTAAATATATTTACTATAGTAAAAATATTTTATTGTTGTGTTGAAAACTATGAGCTTGCCGTACATAAAAAAAACAATGTGAAGTATGTTGGCGGGATGGGGTGGGGTTGGGAGGTAATCACCAGAATTTAGCATTTTTACATATCACGTGTTACCACCGCTTTGATTTTGATAATGGCAAAATCGCTCAAATAGTGCGCAAAGTTTAACTCAAGTTAGCAAAAAACTGGTACAACCAATATAAAAAATTTCTGTATATTATTTTATCGTAATTATTTTCTCTTTCCAACAGTGCAAGAATTATTCTAATATTTCCAGTATTTACGAAGTTATGAATGTTTGTTCACACTATACTCATTTTTGAAGTCAGATGCGTAGAAATGCGTATATGCCATACTTTGTTATATTGTAACACGTCATTTGTTGGATAAAAATTATGGAATGTATCAAATAACCTGTGTTGTTTACATCACACTGCCTTTCGTCAAAAACGTAATTATAATTAATCCACTTGATATTACATTTACTACATATACAATTTGTAAAGCACTTTTGAAGGAGAATATACAATTATTGCTGTTTTTTGAGGTCAATACAATGATTTAGCCATCTGAGGAGTACAATATACACCGAGCCCGACGGGCGAGGTGAATATTGTACTTCGAAGATGGCTAAATCGTTTTATTGCCTGAAAAAAACAGCAATAATTGTTTTATTATATGATTCACTGATAAAATGATACAGCTCACTACTTGGTAACTTGCATTTTGTTAAGTCCTAGCCAAATACAAGAGAGAAATATAATTAAAATGTGAATAAAACTTACCAGTCGTATCAATTTGAAATGGGTTTTTTTATCAATTTTAGTTGCCTTGAAAAAAATAATATAATATCAGTCTTTCTATAGGATAGATTTCGAAAGGAAGGAGTATTATCAGGGAAAACTGACTGCCAAAAAGTAAAAAAAAAAAAATGTTGTTCAGTAAAAGTGTTGGAGGGGGGTCCCTGCATTCCCTCTTACCACCCTCACCCTAAATATATATTCTCTTATGTTTTTTTTTCCACATGAAAAAAAATCACAGTCGTTTAAATAGCTTTCCAAAACAATTTGTATCAATTTGGAATTTCCCAGTCTATTTTTTTTAGATCAATGTAGAGGAAATAATTCCTTGTATTGACCTGGAACGTCACGTGCAGGTCAATACAACGTAGTATTTTTGTAACATAGTTGGATCTCAGCCAATCAGAGAGATGGAAATTATTCAATCATATAATAAAACGATTTGCCGAAAGAGAGATTTGTTTAAACGGAAAATATTAAACAAATTACATTCATTGTAATTAAGATATTGTTATTAGAGTTCAACAGATGTGTTATACAATGTAATATGTTAAATTCGATCCAACGAACTTCTGAAACCTTATAAAATTCGTTTGAACAAATTCGATTAAATAATCCATTACATGTATATTGAATTCAGTTTTTTATAGGTCCTAAATGAGCTTCCGTAATAGGCAGACCTTAACTCTGAAATAACAACACGTCTGAACTACATTGATTGATTGATTTCACTTCATAGAAAAATAAATCACCAGAAAAACAAATATAGAATTTTAAGTCAAAGAAACATCTTTTTTTAAATAAGGTAAACGGTGTTGCATTTAGAATAAATGTATTTAATTTCCTAAGATTGCATATTTCAGCAGCGTGAAATTCTTAACTAAAAAAAATGTTTTCGTTAATTCGGTTTACAAAACCCGCTATTCCATGATCGTCATTTTTTTCACGAACGAATTACTTGTCGATTCGCTTCGACAATGTTGATATCCCAACGATTTCGATCCTGTTTACAATGAAGCGCATTGAAGTGGTAAAATTTTCCATTTGGATGAAACGTTTTAAACAATTATAACATTACAACGCCCATTTCTTTAGAAACGAGACAGGAATATTCGTCGTAATGTTTTATATGGAATCCGGATAGGGCCACGCAGTTCACTATCGCATCATCGCACCATCGAGATTTGAGTCGATGGTGCGATGTCGCGATGACGATGGCGCGATGGTGCGATAACGATGAAGCGATGACGCGATGACGATGATGCGATGGCGCAATAGCGCGACGACGATGATGCGATGGTACGATGAAGCGATAATGCGATGACGCGATGGCACGATAGCGATGATGCGTTGGTGCGATAGCGATGATGCGATGGCGCGATAGTGATGATCATGCTACATGTCATCGTTATTGCTTTATCGCGCTATCGACATCGTGTCATCGCACCATCGCTCTATCGACTTTATAGATAGGATGGCATTCCCAGCAGTCATTGCACAACATTGCACAACAGCGTTTGTTGATGAAAAGATTCAAGAATATTTCATTAACGGATACGATAATAAAGAAATCATGGTTTTATACAGAACTTCCATGTGTATTGCCATTAGTAGTTAAAAGTCAAGCAAGGATTTGATTGCCCAGTGATAATAAATTGACTTTAATTTTGTATATGATAATCATATTTTAAATAACAAACACGAAGTACATGTACCAAGAGGAGAAAGGGAGGAAGACTTTTGTTTTGTGTTTGCTTTTAATTTTCTTGATTGTGAATACTGTATTTAACGGTGCTAAAATTTCAAAAAAGTACAATAGCGATGGTTTTTATTTGTTACATAGGTCCCTGATTTCACATGCAAGAAATTAATTTAAATTTCGTATATTTTACTTGTTTTTTTTTCATTCACGATAGGTTTAATTTTGCGGATAAAAGATGAATGGCAAACATAGTGAAACTTGTAATTATTTTCCAATCCACAATATTAACCCCCCCCCCCCCCCCCACCCCCACCCTTTAAAAACTAAAATCTAAATCACGCGGATTTCGATTTCTTTTACATCAGTCTCAAGATGAGTGTATTGTCAAACTTATCTTGATTATCAAACTATATTTTCACAATCTTCTAACTAGTTATATCTTATGGAATCCGGATAGGGCCATGCAGTTCACTATCGCACCATCGAGTATCGACTAATAGGTCGATGGCGCGATAAGGCAATGGTGCGATAACGATGAAGCGATGATGCGATGACGATGGAGCTATGGTGCGATTGCACGGTGACGATGATGCGATCAAGCGATAATGCGATGACGATGGTGCGGTAGAACGATAGAGTAAAAGTGAATATTGCTTCATTGTTATCGTACCATCGCGTCATCATCATTGCACCATCGTGCCATCACTATCGCAACATCCTGTTATCGCATCATCGCTTCATCGTGCTATCGCACCATCGCCATCGCATTATCGTGCCATCGCTTCATCGTTATCGCACTATCGCAACATAACTTCATCGTTATCGCACCATTGCTTCATCGTCATCGCATCGTCGTGTCATCGCATTACCAACCCAAACCTCGATGGTGCGATGATTGAACTGCCCTATCTATTCCATATGACATGAGTTTTTCAATCCTTATACCACGGTCTGATTTTGTCAGAATCCGACTAATCTAGTACCGCAGTGATGAATGTAAACAAACAGGTCAGCTGGTTCCCTCTCCTGCTTTACCTCGTATGTGTAGAGAACTATTTAACAGATTATCAAAAATCCTTACGCTAATGAACTATGTTCTTTGACTGATGAAGTTTTCAAAGTCATTACTACTAATGTTTATTTTATATAATAAAAATTTCTTTATTTAGCGTTTGTATTTTAAAACATTTTTGCACGTAACTTTAAAATGGCGACTATGGGGTCAACATCCTGCCTTGAACAGGATCACATAAGCCGGCAATTGCTCTTTGAGCAATAAGCCCGGCTAAAAATGGATATACATGTACTGGATACCTTACAAGACGCAGTTCCTTGTCTGATCTGTATAGTGTATTTTCAAGTTGGTAAAAAAAATCGTTTATAAATCATTATTTGATATCGATACAATATCAGTAGGAAAAACTTAATTGCTTAAAGAAGTATACAGCTAAAAGAGTGAAAACAAGATTGAATATTGAAACGATACATAACATTAAACATTGATATCGACGATATCGATGGCAAGTACAGTCTTTGTACATTGATGTATAATATTTAAACATAAACATAGGGAGAGAGAGAGAGAGATGAACAAACATATATACAAGATATTAGTTATATATATATATATATATATATATATATATATTTTTTTACTGGTACTGAATACAAGAAAAATTACATGTATTTAGAAAATTACATATATATGTTTATACAGTAGATTTAGCCGAAAGAAAAAAAGTTGTGGCGTTGAAAAGCTTCCAAGTCTTGTATAGTTGGCTTTTCTGACATGCCACGAAGTAATCGATACAATTTTCTTTCATAATTTCCTTTACCAAATTTATCATTGCCTGGTGAAAAATGCACTGATTTACAATGAAGAGAGAGAGAGAGAGAGAGA
The DNA here is from genome assembly GCF_032062105.1 of Saccostrea cuccullata. Lineage (NCBI taxonomy): Eukaryota > Metazoa > Mollusca > Bivalvia > Ostreida > Ostreidae > Saccostrea > Saccostrea cuccullata. The sequence goes on from NW_026932690.1 coordinate 305,854, forward strand.
GAGAGAGAGAGAGAGAGAGAGAGAGAGAGAGAGAGAGAGAGAGAGTTTTTTGACATTGTATCCTTTTTTGTCATCAGATCTCAGGGTCAATGACACTTAACAATCGATCTCTCCTTCCCTTTCTTTCTACAATGTACTAACTTCTTGCAATCGGTCAGTCGAGCTTGTCCGATTATAATTAGCTGTCTACATATTATGATATACTAGGAAGAAGTGAAAGTACGATGTGTTATGTAAACAATACACGGGAATCCCTGTAACGGAGGCTATATATAGATCATATGTCGGTTTAAATTTTAAAAACAACAAAATAGGCCACTCACCGTATTCGTGACTTACATATATAAAAGGACGCATGTGAGTTCTTCTGAGTAATATGTACAGCTGACTATATATACTTATACGATCGAGCTGAGTATTTTTTTTTACTTATTGCTGCCTGTATAAACACAGTCAAGTGAATGCCCCAACGATCTAAGATGCAGGCCGCAGATTCAGCGTCAGTTTTGATCCCGGTGTCCAATTCTTCACAGCCCGACCCCCGGGACCCAGTCCCCAGCCCCCGGAACCACCGTGACAAAGGAATGGAGGCGTACAATTGTTTGTGTTTTTCCTTTATCCTCGTTCTAGGGACTATTCTTATCATCTTTGTTGTAGGAATCATAAGAGCCAGGTAATGTTGGGTTTTCCTTATCATAATATAAAAGCGGGGGTTAGAGTCAGAGGAATCTCGGATTACGTTCTTGTATGTTTAAATTTATCACTTTTAACACTTGTATTAATTTATAACATCCCTGTTTATTTGTTGCATCATTGAAGTACATGAAGAAAGAGAGGGGCGGTGCTGTTGTTTTAAGTCTACACTTGGGCCGTATAAAATAGGACTGCATTGTAATGCTTTAAACAACCGATCATTCAAAATCTACATGTAAGCCTGTTTAATAAAAATGCAAAAAGTTAAATAAGACATTTTCAAATACATGTGCAGTGAATTACAAGAACGTAGTTTTGTTTCTGTACACAATGTTTTTGTTTTGGAGTGCTAAATATAGTTCAGAGAAAATTTTCCATTGTTGAGGGGTTACCCTGCCGTCATTTCTCTATATTTATCTTCATCTATTGCATCTACGTACGGAGGTATAAAACGGGGTATTTAATAAATCTCTCTCTCTCTCTCTCTCTCTCTCTCTCTCTCTCTGCATGTGTTTATATGTATAACGACTAGATGTGTGGAGGGAGAGAGAGATTGAGATCGAGAGAGAGAGAGAGAGAGTTTTGGAAACGATAAGAATCAGCTTGTGTAACAATTTCAGGTTAAAAAGAAATAAAGTTTTGTGATATGAACATATTGGGAAAGGGGTGGATGGGTGGTAACCTATGTAAATGATTATATAGTAGTTAATGATTTTTTTTCAACATTTTTCATTCGCATAAAGAATACAAATTTTCATATCATTCTCGAATAAGAAATATTCGTGTACCCCCCCCCCCCCTCCATTACTTTCCGTATGGATCTCGTGCTCTTTCCCTTCGTTAATCACTTTTTAATCTGACCGATTTTTCCAGATATTATAATAATAATTATATTTCAGATTAACGTAGAGTACTAAAGTAATTCTCCGAGTCGCATGATACAGTCTGTGTACATGGTAACTATAGTTCGATTTTGGACTCGGAAGAAAACTTAATCTTTGTCCGTTATGGATCAGCTGATCGCAGAACTGCTGACGTATCAACTGCAAAAAGCAGAATCGATTAAGCCAGGGCACTGACCCCATGTCTTTATGTCGTGTCCCAAATCCACCCCACATAATTAGGTGAAATGAATACACGCTCTTTGTTGTTAAAGAAGGGTATAAAAAACGACACCAATGAGGTCGAAGACACAATCTAAACAGAACACGCGGTCGTCGACACTGTCTCGTAAGAAAATTAAGGTAAAATGTAGAAGTTTGATAGATTGTTTTCCCAAAAAGTAACGTAATATATTTTATTTAAGATTAATTATTTTATTTTAAAGTACACAAAGTTATTAATGTAGATCAGGAAAGAATGGGGTTTTCCTTAAGATATATATTTGTTAGAATTAGTTAATCCACGAAAAATTGATTTGTTCTACCAAGGATGAGAAGGGGGGTTAGGCAGGTGGGAATTTGTTCTTCCGTGGTGATTTTTTTCGGGGGTAGGGTAGGTTGGGGGGGGGGGGTTAAACAGCGAGTGATTAATGAAAATATGTAACTTGCAGCCATAGTTCATATTTCCATTATATTTTATACATGTAGTTTCTCAGTTACGGTTCTAATCACAAATATTTAGTAGATCCTGCTAACTAGGTAATATGTGGTGTATGTTTTATTTCATTATGTCCACGAACGGGTATAAATTGGGTAACACGCTCTTTAGCCCCCCCCCCCCCCCCACACTTTGTGTCCAAAATATACATAAGATTCAATATATCAATGCTTTTTTGTGTATGGCTGTGGGCTCAAACCTGACCCCAAACTAGCCTCCTTTCAAGATTCCTGGATCCGCCACTGGGTAATATAGCGTTTGTTTTATTTTCAGTATGTCTACGGACGGGTACGAGCTGGGTAACATGGTGTTTATGGCTCTGTGTATCGCGCTCCTTGTTATGTTGATTATGACTTCTCTTGCTTGCCTTTGTATGTGTCACAAGCACACAGCAGATCTTGAGGGAGACCCGGGCCAACATGTAAGTACTGGTAGATTGAAAAAATACAGGCCATTATAGACAGTACTGTAATAAAAAGTGGTAAAGATTAAAACGATACAAATCTGTGAAAAGTGCCTAAACAGACCCCCTGGAAATTCCAGAGGTGGAATCAGATGCCGAGGAGCAGTAAGCATCCCCTGCTGACAGGACACACTCGCCCTGAGTTCTGTGTATTGATTAAACAGAAGGAACGATCCGTAGTCGATTTTAATACAAAAAAAACAAGGTCTAACAATTGATATGAAACAAATCGGCGAAAATACGACCTAGTGACATGTTATATTTGCATGCTTATTAATAAAGTCATTATACTATCAAAGAATTTACGAAGTGCTGACCTAAAACGAAGTAGCCGAAATCCCTGTAACATTAACTTGTGTATGAGTAGCCTGTCTCCGATACAGAGGGACTTCCCATGCAAAAAGACCACTAGCGGGTAAAGATAGTTATGGGTATACGGAATGTCACGAGAGAAAGTCATTGAAAACCTAATATTAAAAATTCTTCATACAAAATGTCAAAATATATTTAAGAGGACCAAGACTAGATGAAAGTGAACGGGAACTTACAACCTTATCAAAATATATATTTGATAAACTCCAGTTAGATTGCCACACAACACTTATGTATGTAGACCACATGTTCTGTTCGAAAACAAATACTAGTAAATGTCTTCTGATGTAAAAGTAAAAAAAAAAAAGAAAGAAAGAGAAAACACGAAACCAGGAGTTTCTTTCAGAGGACGGGGGCATAGACTAAGACACTCTTTTCTTAGAATGTTTAAAAGAGAAAAAAAAATCGAGAGAGAAAGAGAGCAGATGGTAAAAAACCTTTTCAAATGGGGTATTTTCATGGACAAGTCTTATATGTATACAGGACTCTTCTTACCAGCTTTCTAGTATTAAGAAGACACAGAGATTTTTGTTACTTGCATGACTTCACCACTACGTCAGTCGAGTTAACCCCCCCCCCTCCAAAAAAAGAAGGTCGGTATCTCCCCCCACCCCCCCCCCACCTCCGCATCAGATGGACCTACTATACATGTATAATCCTTATATGTCAGTATCCACTTTTACATTGTGTACTTTTTTTCGTTCACAGAGGAATGGGTCCAGTAAAGGTGGTGCTTTTTACATTGTGGGTTGGAACATGAAGATTTTAAAACAATCAGGTAATGTTTTGCATTCTTTGCGGTGCAAGGTCATATATTATATTCTTTGCCGTGCAAGGCCAGGCAACAATTAAAGAAGTTTAAAGTCTATAGAATCTCTTCAAAATAAAAAAAAACAGCATGCATGTAAAACGTGGTGTCTTTTGACTAAGTAGAACAAGCGGTTGAATTAACATACACTACATACGAGTAAACTCCTGAAAAGAACTGTGTCACTTTATATATGTATATAGAAGTTTTAAGTCTGTTTATTTACGAGATCAGGGATATATACAAATCTGAATAAAGTCAAGAGGTATTTCAATACTCTGGCTCGAATGTTTACAGTAATTCTAACCGTACGTGCATGTGAAATTTTATCACAAAATTAGTTGGATTTATTTATTCATTTTATTGTGAAGATATATCTAAATTTATATTTTAGTTTAGTGACAAGTATATCGTTTGTTCTTTTTTAAACCACACTTAAATGAAATGTACATGTATTAAAGTAATCATAGATAATTCTATACTCGTAAAACTTTACACCAACGTAATTAAAAAAAACTTGAACTGAGACCCATCCAAAGTATTAAACATTTCTGTTTTCATGTTTATATTTTAAACGTTTCAGGCAACGACTGTCCAATATGCTGGGAGAGAATGGATTCGAACAACGAACTGAAAGCAAAACTCGTCTGTCAACATGGTAAAACTACACTGTCATTTGTTTGGGGACAACTTTCTTTTTCCCAAAATTTAATATAAAAAATAAACTATATATACCAACAACAATAATTATTTCAGTGTTCCATTTCCGGTGCTGGGAGAAATATTCCCGGACAGCCCAGGTTCCGTCCGTCTGCTGTCCTTTGTGTCGAGCCATACCCATCAAATTCCCAGGAGTGGAGCGAATCAAGTCCGACTTTAAAATTTTCATTGACCGCTTCAGGTGTTTTACACCCCGCAGAAATCCTCCCGACAGCACAGGTAATTTCTTTGGACGTTTAGTAATATCAATTCTTGTATTTCAAGCTACATGTATTTAGTAAATATTCAAAAATTTAAACGGGTATATAAGGTCAGCAATAAGTGATATAAGAGCACTAAAAAGACGCACCATAACAACAGATATTTATTTTTCAACAATATTGTATTCAGAATATCACCATTCTGCAGTTTTATTTCATCTTTATTTTATTTCATTTTAATCATCGTCTCATACCTTTTCATTTGAATTCTTAGGAGTGGCGATGATCGATGTTTGATCCCCTCCCCCCAACTACCCAGAGAGATTTTCTGTGCAACTTTATCAAGCAGCACTGGATGGTCAATTCTCCATGTCTAGTCAGGCTCTCAGAAGTACATGTATTTAATTATTGTGCAAAATAAGAGGCTTTAGCTATACATACTTAGCTCTTATTCAAGAGGACGTTGTCTTTGATGAAAATTTTCAACTGTAGGTTTCCAAAGAACCGCATATCCACCCCCACCCCCTATGATTTTGCCTGAATTCAGAGGGGTCTGTATACCGGTATTTATTTTAATACTTAGTAGCAATTGACTACTTAACGAGCTCGCAAGACTCGACATATGTATTTTTTATGGATGTACCTTAAATAAGGAAGCTTTGGAAACGTCCCCAATTTATATCTACTGTCCCACGGAGAACACTTTGTAAGAGTGTTTACTATAGATTTGTTCATTCACTGGTGCTATAGAATTTGATTCGGTCTTGTTATTCTCGCTGCTGATTATAAAATACCACTGATATTTTACAAAATGTAAATAGGCAATATATACATGTATAAATGTACTTATTGTACTATGTACATTATAGACCGGTGGGCCTTTTTAATGTGATACGTACATGAATATAACAGGGTATGTATACCTCTGTACTATTTTTGGTGATGATGCAATTCATGACAGGCCTATGACCTCTGTGATATAGAGGTCACCTATTACTTGTTCAGATGTTAAGGAGATTTTTGAGTTCACGGTTGTCATTCCATTTATATTTCAGTTTACAGTTTTTATACATTGTTATGATTTTTAATAAATTTTTCTACTTTTCTTAAAAACAGCCTTGTTCTTTTTTTTTTGTGTCTTGAAATCAGAAAATATATCTTGAATGGCTACTTTGAAACTGACCCAAAGTTTGTAATAGAGGAAAGTGGGCCTTGACAACACAACACTGTAAAGGATCAGCAGACCGGAAGTCTCTGATGGATACTGTATAGCTCTATTGGTTTATACTTATACAAAGGAAGAGAAGTCATCGAACTAGAACTTTGCAAAAGCAAATACTGTGTATTCACAAATTTTCGTGGGGGGTTAATTTTCATTGTTTTCAAGGCATGAAGGGACCTACGAATTTATGTCCACCACAAAATGAAATTTACACATATTATATTACTGAAAAATTCAACCACGAAATCAAATCCCCATAAAAAAAATATTTTCCTCAAACCACGAAAATCTGACCCATGTAAAATATGTGATTTTACAGTAAACAGAATAATGATCACTGGTTTGGTCTCTTTTTGTGGCAAAATTTATAGCAAACAACATATATATACAGAATTTTACAGACATTTCGATTTTAGTAACCAAAAGAAAATCATTCATCAAAAAAAAAAAAAAAAAAAAAAAAAGATCATTATATATTTCATATAAATTAATATTTCAGTAACCATGGAACATTGTTGATTGATTTTTTTTTCTTTTAATTATACATCTATTTGACCATTAAAACTATAAAAATACCGTTTGTATTGTACAATTAAATTTCTCCATTATGCCTAGGAGAAAAAACATTAATTTTAAAACAACATTTTTCAACAGAGCCACCCACCTCAAAAGCCGTGGTCACATGGGGGGGGGGGGGGGGGGGGTTAAGCACTCTTTCATTATAAATTGCACTTGTTTTTCTGCTAAATACCAAGGAGCAATAATAAAAAAAAATGCATTTTCACTACCAGGGATATATAATTATTTTTACGGCATTACGTTTTTTAACTGATTTACATTTTATACAAGAGGTCCATGGGCCTTATAGGTCACCTGAGTATTAACAACTTTCCAACAATTGAATTTGGTTCATATTTTTTTTAAAAAAAATTATCTTAAATGGTTGATTAATACCAAAGAGTAGATTTCAAAGCATTAATTTATTTTCTCCCCAGGTACCCTGAAATTAACCATTTTGAAAGAGATATCTTTCTTCGTCATTAACATATAATTAAATCATTGGCACAATACCCAGGAGCAAAGAAAAGGATTTTCAAAGAATTCATGCATTTTCACTATATAATCATCAGAGCCCCGTCCTAACACCAGAACTCCTGACCCGGGGGCCCTGAAATTCACAAATTTGGAAGAAATATCCTTCCTCATCATAACTATGTACATAGTTCATTGGTTTCCAGGAGCAGAGATTTTTAAAGAATTTATGCATTTTCACTATATAATCAATGGAGCTCCACCCTAACACCAGAACCCCTGCCCCTGGGGTCATGAAATTCACAATTTTGGAAAAGACACTCTTGCTCATTATAACTATGTACTTGGTTTATTTATATAATACCCAGGAGCAGAGAAGAAAATTTTAAAATATTTTATGCATTTTCACTATATAATCAATAGAGTCCCGTCCCAACACCAGAACTCCTGACCCTGGGGCCATGAAATTCACAATTTTGGAAGACACAGCCTTATTCTACATAACTTCATACTTGGTTAGTTTATTTAATGACCATGAATACAGAAGATTTTCAAAGAAATAATGCATTTTCACTATGTAATCTATTTAGCCCCGCCCTAGCACTAGAACCCCTGACCCCGGAACCATGAATTTCAAAATTTTGGTAGAGGACTCAATGCTGATTACAATCATGGCAACAGTTTGACTGCTTGATGTCCAGGAGTAAAGAAGATTTTAAAAGATTGCATAAATTTAGTGGTTTTAGCCCCACCCCTAAGGGACAGGGACCATGAATTTCAGGATTTTTGACATAAAGTGATATTTGCTGAATTGTTTCAAATTAAATTAATAGTTCTAGATTAATTTAGTAAAAATATCCATCTCAAAAGTCAGGCATAAAAACATTAAAATTAAATTATAATGAATTAAAACAAGCCCACTATTTCTCGTGTTTATCACTGTGATATACGCGAGCCATCGACAGGTGAATGTACGAGTCGATGGTAGAGAGTGCCTTGCTAATCAAAACTATAATATACACTTCGTTTGTTTGCCCTAAAACACAGGACAGTTTTCCCCCAGAAATAATGCATCTTTACAGAGTCAACCGCAACCAGAACCCCCGATCCAGAGGCCACAAATTCCACTATTTATGAGAGAAAAATATTTGCTTAACAACACTATGCACTAAAATCTGCTAAACACCCACAAGCAGAAAAGAAGCTTTGAAACAAGTTTTACTACCTTATCAATAGAGAACCACTATAACACGAGATCCCTGAATTATATACCAGGCACGTAGCAACAGGGAGGGGGGCACTTTTCCCCCAACATTACTTATATTATAGGAAATGTTCATTGAAAGGCTGGTTGGCCCCCCTACCTTTTTGTGATGTAAGGAAATGTAGTATAAAAAAGTTTGGTACTGAAAAAATTTGGCATTGGAAAAAAAGTTGGCCTCTGCCCCACTCCCCGAAATAGGATTTCGACTTTGGGAATTTTTTTTAATTTTATTTTTTGCATGTCAACTATTTAAGGTAAGTAAAAAAAAAAATTCTCTGGCTGCCCCCCCTTTCAAAAACGATGCTACGTGGCTGTATACTGATTTTCCTGATCATGAGTTTGCGTGAGTTCGCGGAGAAGTGGTGAGCGCGCTATTTGAAACCAATCAAACTTTCACTCCTTTTTTTCAATTAAATGGTACCTCATATTGAAAAATATACAGCTTTTTTATTTTGATTATGTGATAGACTCTTTATTAAAATTAGAGATCCATATTTGTCATAATTCTGATTTCTATAAGTTGAATATACTTTTGAGCTTGAAAACTATTCCTTACATACATGTATTTTATCCCTTATCCAAGGGGCCATGAAAGTCACAACTTTGATCTCAATAATATCCGAACATCCATTATATGCTGATAATACAACTAGGCTGAAGAAATAGTTTGTATACTTCACGTCGCCTTACGTCACTCGTGAATTCCATGACATATTAAAAAGGAGCCAGAGATTTTCAAAAGAAATGATGGACTTTCACAAGACTTGTATATCCCAAGCAAAACCTGATGCTGGGGCCGTGAATTCCATTATCTTTAATTGTCTATTATACACCTTACTGTTTCTATTTCAGGCCACTTGAGTCACTCAGGTAATCTTTTTTTAATGGCCTAAAATAGAAACAGTATTAAAGGTGTGTGATAGACATAAAAACAGTAATCCTTCTGCCAAAATCATGAGTTGGTAACTGTGCAATATTTTAACAAAGAAAGCTAGCAGTTCAGTATTATAATATTATAACCAAGAAAACATTTACAAATATCAGCATTTTTAGTATTTATTGCACAATGCGATGTTTGAAGTCTTTGAATTTACTTTATACATGTATACAGAAATTTACTGTCATCTAAAATTAGACAAGATAAAATACATACAGATTAAAACATGGGTCAAATAAAACAGACATTAAAATGAGATGATGAGGAAAACCATCTCTCTGACAAGATGAAGCTGCCTTCGTGTGTGTGGAGTGTGCTGGCAGACATTGCCTATAACACACCACTGATGTCCACTAACAATGCATTGTCTATCAGAAATTGTACAAAGTTAATGTAACCTAATCGCATATACAACTGCATTAAAATAAATATAATGACAAGTTGTAATTATCTAAATCATTACATTGAATCATATCTCTTAACACTTATTTGTCAAAATATACATTATGAATGTTTCCTAAAACACTTTCTCTGTATAATGTACACAGATTTTTTGTAAGCTTCAAATTTTTTTTTTTTTATTATGTTGCAATTAATTATTTTACATAAAAAATAAACTTGAATAAAATATTTAAAAACCTAACCATACAAGGTTTGATGAAAGGGTAATGAATTAAGAAAACAGATTCCAAAAATATCACATTGTTGGTTTATGTTCATATAAAAGTTCAATAACTGTAGAAAAATGAGAGAGAAAAAAACTTGACAACAAATGGTTTTAAGTAATGATGTCACTGTACCATTATAGATATGTACTTTCTGACCAGTCACACAACATACATGATAAAGTGTTGTAGTACTACTATATATATGAATGACCTCAGCAGATGAGCCCAAACTTTGGACCTTTGTCTATATAAATGTCCCCAAACTCCTGCGGCTGCTGAACCTCTATGGCCTGGTACTTCTTCAGAACTAACAGAGTATAGAATTTTGAGCATGCCTGTTTTCTGTTCAAGTTTCTAGACATTTCTTTAAAGCTGAGAGTGTTCTTGTATCTAAATGCTACATCCAGTGAATGCTGCATTAACTGAGTTCTCTTTGTCCATCTCTTTTCCTCTTGTTCTTCATTTTCTGGCATGGCGTCATTGTCAACCTCTGCTTCTACGTTGAATGACTGAAGAAAAAACAATAAAATTATAATATGGTTCGGAAAACATGTTTCTTTACATATTTACTCAACTTCACCTTCTACAACTGATATGAAAGATACAGAATACAATGATTTATAAAAATAACTTTGTTATATAAATGAGAGAGAACTTCAAGTTGACCGACATACAATACAAACAGCACATGTATTTACAAGCATATGTAAACATATAACCAATACCACAACCCTTTATCTTTCCACTGGAAATAATTAATGAGAACATATAAGAGTAACTTACCGGTGCATCGTGTGGCAGTACTGAGGGAGGGGGGACAGATTGGGGAGGGACACTGGGAGGGGGCACAGAGAACGGAGCAATAGAGGGCGGCTCTGTCTCGTAGGGATCCAGATGAGGGTTCAGCAGGGAAGGTGGTCCCCCAGGTAAGTCTACCGGAGCCTCTGTGAAGGTGTTGGAGAACTGTGGATTTGTTGTGTTGTTCAGTGAGAGGTCAGGCTCCCGCGAAGGGGTAGGTACGGGTTTGGGTGATTTCAGGGACGGCCTCTCCCGGCGTTTTGAACGAGTGCTGGCCGTGGATTCCTCCAGAACTGATGGTTCCTCTATGATAGTACTGACTTCCTGAATGGGTGCTGCAGATCTCTCTGTTAAAAACAAATACAATGATTAACAAAACACTTTTCCTATTCAATTTTTAGTTAGTAAAGCTAAGATACTTCAAAATTGGTCCCTTAATATCATAATTTCTGATAATGTTTTGCAAACTGCACATAAAACATAATAAATTTTTAACACTAAGGCCAAAAATAAAATTAGCTTTGTTTGGCGTTGCCGGCCAACTCAGGTAAATCGGTGCGGTCCAAAGAATTTTTTCAGCTGATACGGATCATAATTTTTTTTTTGTTTTATATATCTGGGTTTAGGTGTCTATATTTTATTAGTAATATACATAATGAGAAAGAATCATGTAAACCCTTGATTGATCGAACAATTTTGATTTAAAAGCGTCTATTTGATGTTCAATATGCATGTCACCAATCCAAGCATGGCTGTCGAATGCGGTAAACTCTGTGTAACAGAAGTTGATGGCATGACTCTCCATGTTTGTAATAGCAAAACCATATTGACTAATCAATTATACCAGTTTGAATTAGAAATTTCAAGGTACAATGTCCTGTCCGATTTGCTAGATGAATCTAGCGGCCATGCTTGAATTTGTGCATATGAAAACAACTTTATGCCAATTCAAAATCTGTGATTTTTATGCCATGTATATTAAAGGTTCAAAACTTAATAGGGTTTGAAAATAAATAACAACTGGGAATCAATTCGGACTGTAGTTGTTGTTAAACAATCGGAAACCCAAGACGCCCGGAAACTAACTTCATTTCTGAAATTGAAAAAAAATATTCCCTTACCTACCGACTCAAACGTATTAAGGTTGAGTCGGCAACGCCAAACCAACAATATTTTAATTGTGGCCTTAGACAACATTAGAATGACATTTTAGTTGTGATTTCCATGCAATCAGGGGCTGCATTTCATTTCCGGAATTTTTGGTAATTATCAACTTTTCATTTCCGACATTTTTTTCATTTCCGACATTTTTAAAATGCATATGTAGTACCTATAGTAACAGATTTGATAACTTTACTTATGAAAAATTTAAGGAAATAAATCATTGAAATCCAATTTTGTAAATCTATCAGTGACTTGGACATAAGTATGGTGCTGGCACTGACATTTAATTTAGTGCACATTAAATGTGGTGAAAAAGTTTAATGCTCATTGAACTCTTTTACCTAGACTTAGCGCTACATGTATGCACATATGCATAGATGTTTTTTTTTTTTTTTTTTTTTTTTTTTTTTAATTTTTATTGATATTTTGATATACATGTAAATACTTTTAAAATTCCATTTTCTTTTACTTAGAAAACATTGAATTGCCGCACAGGTAAATTCTGGAAATGAAAAAAAAATTATGTCGGAAATGAAAACCAAAAATGTCGGAAATGCTATGCATATTTACGGAAATGAAATGCAGCGCAATCAGGTGTTATGACAGTGAAGGGTATATTTATACAATAGAGCTGAATATGGCTTTTTTTTCAGTCATGATCAGATACAGAGAATAAAAAAATTACCTTGTTCCTCCCTCAGAATTTCAGTAGCCTCTAGATCTAATTTATCCTGATCTGACTCTTCTTCTTCCTTCACTTGACGAGTGATCAAATTCCGAGAGAACAACTGTAAAAATTATACAAAAGTATAAAAATTCAATTATATAATAGATCATATTATCCAGCTAAAAAATCTTTCAAGAAAATTTAGTTTCCAAACCAAAGGAAAAAGCACTAGCTGATTACTGAAGTACAACATATGATAGCAGGGGTTCAAATTTTTTTTTGGTCATGGTCAAGTCCAGGCCTTAAAGAGTAAATTTTAGGCAAGTCCGAGGAAGAAATTTCAGAGTCCATATTTACCTATACATCATTAAATTTATGTTACTTATAATTTATTTTCATTTGTTGCATTGAATGAATAAAGACTATATGTATTAATATATGTTTTATTTTTCCTCCATAAACTGTCATATACATGAGTATTTCAGCACAATACCAGACTAATAGATTATTGGTACATTACAATAACTTTACAAATACTCACTACTGAATAAATCATCTGTTACAATAAATAGAAATTAGAATGTGCTGTAAGTCACAGCTATGACTCATTGACTGTTTACAATTTGACGTTTTGTCATATAGGAGGAAACATGAGGTTGCGTAGAAGCAAGAGTCTAACCGCAACGGAAAATAAAAAGACAGATCATATTCTCGAAACGTTCGTAATGTTTTATGGGTATCTTAATGCCCATAAACCCACATTTTTACTTCATACATTTGAGAATTTGCTTTATTTTTAGCTTTACGATAATTTTTTTAACTTAAAAATACATAGCAAAGTCCCAGGACTTTGGCGAATTCCAAATGCCGAGTCCGGATCCGGAATTTGTTAGTCCGGGACGTCGGGCTTGAGGAATTTTGAACCCCTGTGATAGGAGTGTATATATTACCTTAGAAGCAGTTTTGGATATGATGGCTCGTCCTGGAAGTCCAAACAGCTTTTCTACACCTCCCGTTTCCTTCCAGTGCATCAGTTTTTTGGTAGGTGGGGCCAGATCTAGTGTTGTTATGATGTCCGAGGTATCTGACAACTGTAGCTTCATTGTCTCACTAGGGAACCCTTTCTGTTCATCAACAATCAGTTTCCTTTTCCTCTTCTTCTTCTCAGCGCCAGGGAAGAGTGTAGCATCTAAGGGAGGTAATGCGAAAGCTTCCTCCTCATTGTTGATCAGTGTGGTTTGTTCCCCTGACGTGCCCGGGGCGTTGTGAATCATGGTAGGCTCTGTAGCTGATGTTGTGTTGGTCGTCTCATTATTCTGAGCATCTTTATCTTCTGTAACGAAGAAGAAAATTGATAAAGCAAGTCATTTAATATTGATTTCACCATTCTCAAAACAAACTTGAATTTTTAAGTATGAAATAACTCATGAAATGTAATTTAGGTTCAGCAATGTCTACCAATAAGGTGCATTTGATTCCATTATCCAACCTTAACTTTGTTTTGTACTTTCTTCAGTTTCACGTAAGCATGATGTTTGTAGAGTGGACAATGAGACAGAGTGGACAATGAGACTGACCTGCTGGCTTTTCAGCTTCCAGAGGAGCTGGCATTGAGACTTCTCCCACTGGTAAAGGAGCATCCTCAAACAAGCCTCCTCCATTCATAAAGTCATTGCCTGTAATAGAATAGCATATTATCCTTTTCAATCTAGATTTTATCTAATCTTTAAGTGACAACCTCTACATTGAATTCAATTTAACATTATCCCAAATGCTCAGTATGTATTTAAATAGAAGAATTTGTACAAAAGGTCAAGACTATCCCTTTATGCTTATAATGTTCTATAAAGGATAATCAACAGTATCTTATGCCCACTGTGCTCTATAGGCAACTCCAAATTTATACTTATATACATTTCCTTACATGTATTTCAACACTGTAAAAAGTCAATCAATTTTGCTGTTTTTCAATGGATGAATTTTTTATACTTCATTAGAACAAAAATAAAATGATCTCTAACCATGATAGCAATAAAGCATTCTGAAATTCTGACCAAAGGAGACATGTCACTTTTAAGCCACTGCTTCCTCTGAAGATAAAAGAAGCAACTTCTTACCGAAGAATTCCTGATCAACCCCACCTCCAAATCCTCCATCATCATCATCATCATCATCATGCTCATGGTCATCATCTTAGGCGTAAAACAAAACAATTCAAAATCAACACAAACAATATGGAAACTCTTTGCAATGCCGTTGTATTTTACAACTAGATAGGAATTTTTTTTATAAGGCTCAACATCATTTCCATTTTGTCTAGGGTCTTCTTTTTTCTTGATTGGAGAAAGAGTAACCATTGATTAAATTCAACATACACCAAATAAATAATATAAAACAACTGTCCAGAAATAATAAACAAAGAATGACAAATAGCAACAGCCCTTACCCATGAATCCCCCGTCCACTGCCCCTCCAAAGTCGTCATTATCCACCACTGGATTCAAATCCACATCCATTGGTTTCTCAGACGTGTGCTCGTTCAGAGTTTTCTCCTCGGCTTCCACCGGACGAATGCTGCTGCGATTGGTATACAAGGAGTCATCAATTTCAGAGTCATCTCTTAGGATCTCCCTATCATCAAAGCCAACATCTCCTACAACACACAGAAAATTGCTTTAGTTTAACATGACAAAATATGATATTTAATAAAAAAAAAAATTTCCTTTATATGATTTTACTATTGACTTAAAATTATTTGAATACATATATAGTCCTGTAAATACCGTATAACTGGATTTTTCTACGGGGTGCTATTTTTTTGCAAAATTCTGCGATCAAGTCTTAATCGCAAAAAATACGTAAATAAAATCCGGAATTTTCAGTTGCGATCATCGAAGGTCTACTTTTACAGATACCGGAAGTATAAATAATGTGGCTATTACTTGATATCAACAACAATGATTGTTTTTCGAATAAATAAAACGAATTCCTAAAGATTCAATATTTATTTGCTCCTACATTGTATTTCATGATTTATTTATATGAAACCCGAATAGCAATTGTCGGTTTGGCTATTCCGCGGCTTGATCGGGTCCTTCACCAGTGTTTACCAGATTTCTTGTGTAATATTTCCCATACTGGGATTATATAAACTCTTCATAATCATAAATGAAAGTTCATAGTCAATGGGAACTTACTGAAACGAACTTCTATAAATTAATTTCAAAGAATTATCGTCTCGGTTTCAATTCAAAATAATTGTGACTTTGTTTCTAATTTACCCTGTGAATAATAACCCATTAATTATAACAACATACGGACGACCCACAGGTGTAGTGTCATCTATGTAACAGCCCAAGGCCTTCACTGTTTCCAGGGAAGTCCAGACTGCATCTATTTTACGCTTGATTGGCGTGTATACAAGCGCAATCAAAATTTCGAGAGATAGAGAGTAAAATTCAATGAAATATGTGTAATTGGACCCAGGTTTTGGTTCGAGAGATAGAAATTCGAAAGATCAGGAGTAAATTTGCTTAGTTATATAGAGGAAAAAACGGGGCCGGAGGTTCACTTCGAGAGATCGGAGTTCAATCCATCGAGAGTCAAATTGCTTTGGTTTGTTCAATAAAAAATAAAAATAGACTTTATTGTTTAAATGTCTAGTAATAAAATTCAATAAAAATAGACTTTATTGTCAAAGTGAAATCGCAAAAATTAAAATCGCAAAAAATAAATATACCTATTTCAGAATCAAATCGCAAAAATTTGCACCCGCATTAAAAACCAGTTATACGGTAAGTATTATTAGAACATAAATTGTTCCTACAAGAAATAGATTTGAGCTTTCACAATATAACAATTCTACAAATCAAAACATTAGAGTAAAATAAATGGGGCACATTCCATACCCCCATTAAAAACTGTATGAAGTTAAAAAACTCTGGTTGGGCTTATAGAAATCTTCAAAATTAATTTCTACTATGTATTGAATACTATAAATCTACTCATGCAAGCTAAACAATATACAACTGTGGATATCTTCCAAATGGTAAAACACGCAAAAAAAAATTATGTGGATGTCTTCCATGATAAATGCTCTTACTTTGAAATATTAATTTTAATAACGTAAATATTTCCTTAATATTTATAGCTTCACCTATAAAAGGTCCTCCTGGTTAAATACAAAAAGTTCAACCATAGAGAGATTACCAAAATTAAAGATACAAATCCTTCCAAAAGATCATCTTTTCATTTACTAAATCATGTTTTAATATCATGTGTTCACAAATAAAAAGTATCAGATTTCAGGTGTAATATTATACAATGCTGATTTACTGACATTAAGTGTCTATGGCAAGCCGTTAAGTATAAATATTCCCAAGAAATATAGAACTTACCAAATCCATCATCCCCCACAAAGGCTATACTAGAGAGATCCTCTCTCATTGTGATGTCTTCTGGGCGACTCTGATTGACCGAAAACTGAGCATGCATGTCAAGATCACTGAAAAATAATAGTCAAAAGGTTCCGTGATACAGGCATATATAAAGTTTTAAAATTGACTCATTAAAATAAACAGGTTTTGTTCTTGATACGAAAGCTTTCACCTTCACATTAAATTAGTTTTAGGTTGCTCACATAGTTTAGCAGAACAAAGGAAAATGTGCACTTTTACAAGGCTCGACATTAACGCTTGTTTGGTACTAATGAAAAATAAATACGGACAAGTGAATATTGTTGGGCACTTGTCCGATTGGACAAGTGCATTTCAATGTAAAGGAGTCTCTAAATAACAGGCTTGGGGCGAATTACATTGAAAGTAATGCATTACCATTACCATTACTTCAACAATTTGGGCATTAAATTACCATTACCATTACTCTATTTTCTTAAAGTAATGCATTACATCACCATTACTTTAGTAAAGTAATGCATTACCATTACCATTACTTTTGGAGGTTTTTAAAAATAGAATTTTATACAAAACTTTGCGATGTGTTTTTCAAATTTTTCAAATTTAGTAAATAATAATAAAAAGAACGACTGTTGAAAGTTAGTTTCAAGATGGAAGCTTTACATGAAATCCATACTTCGATCCCGATATGTATCTCTATATTTTAATTTAGATCACATTCGATCGGGATCAAAGTTCACAAATTGCATACTACTGAAAAGTCATGGAAGATACAAACCGAAGTGTGGATTGTTTGATGCTGACAGGTTCACTTGTGGACATTTATGTTATTGTCAGGACAGAAAGCCTAGATTAAATTTCGTTCTATGTGTTCGTTGTATTTATCAATAACACAACGAATCAACCAAGCGCATGACACGTGTAATGGACTTTATTTTAATTTTCAAGTTGAAACTATTTAACTTTATTTAAAAATTTTCGGACAAGTGAAGTTGAAGTTCAGACAAGTAAATGTCTTGGTCACTTGTCCGAATGGACAAGTAGGAAAAAAAGTTTATGTCGAGCCCTGCTTTTAGATCTGACAATAAATATGTATCTCCAAACCCCCATTTATCAAAAGAAAAAAATATCCTGAAGTTGTTTAAAGAGCAAAGTTTAAATCTTTTAGAGCAATGTATTAATTCTTTGTTAGAACTAGATACTTGAGATCAGCCAGAGTGGTGTCAAAGTCATGGAAGTTCTCCTGTAGTGTGATGGCAGCCACCGCAGCCTCGCGGTTCTCCTCTGGTAAGTCTACCACTCCAGGGCGGAAAGCCATCTTAATCTTCACAAAGGCTTCATTGCAGTCAGCTAACAAGTACTTAGCCTTACGGGAATAAATTCTCACCACTCCCAGCAACAAGTGGCCTGATGTTCGCAGTGCTAGTTTGACCTTCAAAAGCAAAACATACATTTAAACATTGATCTTTACATTTACATCCTGAAGACAAAGTTCAGCTAATTTACTTTCAAGTTAATGCATCAATTACAGATCCAAAAACCTTTCAGTAAACAATACCTTAGGCTGCATAATTGCCTCCACACTGCTGTCTATATTGGTTTCAAACACATGAGCTTTGGTGAGCTTCTTGTCCCAGTGAGCAGCCAGCCAAATTCGGGCCAAAGGACCCTTCTTACTCAAGACAAAATGAGCATAAAACATTGTGCTGTGTGCAGTATATTTCCACTAGATCCTGAAAAAAAAAAGCCAACATTAGTATGATATTGAACCACTGAAATCGAAATAATAATATTCAATAATTTGAATCTTTCGTGTAAATGGATTGTCACAGGGTAGGACTAGCCATTTACTGATAAAATTATAATCAGCAATTCTATTCAATCCACATCTTTCATAGCTCCAACTGTAGCTGTTTGAGTAAATTCGGACAGACAAACAAGTGAAGGACAGTTCAGTTCCAAGCATTTTACAAACCTCTGATTAATGAGGACACCTTTTTATCACATACTAAGAGTACTGTTTTTTTGCATGTTTCCCCCAGGCCTCTCACACTTTTTTGGGAATGAGGTCAGGGCCAAAAAGATTGAGAAAATAGCAACTTTTTGAGAAATTTTAGAATAACCTACTAAAATCATGATTTAATGGGTTTGTCTTTCTGAACAGAATTTTTGTTTTGCATGCAGAGGAATATGTGTAGCAAGTTAAGTTATTATATATCAAACTATAATTTTCTTTATTTTGGAGAGAAATGACTTGGGAAAATGAAAACATTTCATTGTGGTAAAAAAGGTACCTTTCATAAATGGGGATTGGGCTCTTGAACTGCCCCAATTATAGACAATCAAGAGCCCCATTTTCCACTAAATTATTGACTAGAGGTGTAACAATACAGCAATACATCGATACAAATTATCACAAGGTCTCACGATACGCATATCGTATCGCCATGTATGTATCGTGATACAGTACAAGTTAATGTTCATTGTCTTATTTTAAAATTCTTTCAGGGCTCTCACACCCATTTTTGGTACTGGGGCCGGGGCCAATGGAATTGGGAAAAAAGCGATGTTTTTACAAAATAGGGAAAATTTTACCAGTCATAATTTAAACACTTAAAACAAGAAAAATCAAATAAACACAGAAGAATTATAGAAACTGAAACGAATTATAATCATTGTCTTAGTAAAAACAAATTCTACAGTACTGCAGGGATCAAAATGAACTTTTTAGACCACTAGAATTTCAGCTAGCAGATTTATTTTTACTAGCAAATTGTGATATTGAACTATCGCTAACATTTTTTTCTTCTCTAATAATAATTAACATAAGAATTATTTAATTAATTAAAAAAAAATTATTTACACATGTACCTCTTGTAAGCATTATGGTCATTTAACAAACGATGAAATATGAACTGATAAATACACTGGAAATATATTTCTTTGGAAATTACGCTAGTTGATTAAGTGATTGTAAATAATTAAATTGGGCATCTACATGTATTTCGCATAAACAAAGGAATGGAGGAAATTCGGATTAGGAAAAAACGATCGTTTTTTTTAAATAAAGTACTGTTTTTTAAATTGATAAGATTGAGGAGATTTACGAACTGTAGGAGCATGGTACCTAATATTTTTTTCATTGTTTGGGAATTTAATAACAAAACAGTGAATAAAAATACCTGTAGTGTTTCCCATGGGTAATCTTAATTTTAAGACGTTTTTTTACAAGGTGGCGACCACAGGTGCGTTTAACTCGCATCTTCTGTTTTAATCTCGCATTTACCGAGTATTTTCCGTTGATTTCGAGCCCTGACATAATAGTACTTCGTATTATGCGACAATTGAATAAACAGAAGAGAATATGTAATTTACTTCAGGTGACTTTCACTTATGACTTTCATACTAAACTGGTTCCAGCATATATACAAACTATCAGTTTACATCACGAAAGTGTTTTCTTCATATCTTCACAGTCCTTTTACGACTGTTAAAGATATGCTTTTTATTTTTTTTTTTACAGTACTGTAATAAATGTCAAGCAATCATACATTGGGAATTTTTACACTCAAATTTGGGAAAAAACGTGCCTTTTTCACGTTGGGAACGGGGCCGAATATCGGCCCCAATTAAAGAGAATCGAGAGCCCTGTCTTTATCAAAACTGTGAAATTTAATGTTACAAAATGATTGAAAACAAGGTAACAATGAAAAAATATAATGCTAAGACTATATGCCCTCCTCTAAATAACTTTGATTTTGGGTCTCAAGATAGTTTTTTTTAAAATATTTTCTTTAACTGCGGAGGTTAACAAGCAAGAATACTTAAAGATATCATTAATTTTAACTGTTGACAGCTGTATCATGATACATGTTGTATCGCAAGACCATATCATGATATGTATTGTATCGTTAGATAGCTTGCGATACTCAGGCCTATTATTGACCATATATTTAAGGGTGCGTAGATTTACCCAAATGGACCCAAATGGAAACAAATGGACCCCAAATGGAAACTCAAATGGACCCAAATGGAAATCTAATGGACCCAAATGGAATATTAAATATATATATTAACGTATTTTCAAGTTGATACTTATTCAAAATATTGAAAATAATGAACTTAACGAAAAGAGAATATTTTAATATTATTATTTTCTTAAGTTCTAGTTGAAAAAATACGATATTTTTTCTAATTGTAATAACTTTTGCACATAATTGAATACAAAACTGAAATATATAGTTTACATGGCCGCACGAACGGAGTAGGGGGGGGGGATGCCCCCTCCCACCCCCATCCCCACCCCAACAATTTTGCCGATATATAGAATAAGATCAAACAAGAGGCCCATGGGCCACATCGCTCACCTGAGAAGCTTTGACCATTCTGTTCTTTACCAGATTTCCCCCTTGTTATACATAATGCATACCCACCCTACCCCACTGATCATAATTTAGACATTTTGAAATCTACACTACCCCATGATCCTTCCATGGGCACATATGTTTCAGCTTTTTTGGCCCAGTGGTTCCCGAGAAGAAGATTTTCAAAGATTTTTCCTATATATTTCTATGTAAAACTTTGATTCCCTATAATGGCCCCGCCCTTCCCCCGGGGGTCATGATTCCTACAATTTAGAATTTACACTACCCCAGAATGCTTCCACATAAGCTTCACTTTTTCTGGCCCAGTGGTTCTTGAGAAGAAGATTTTCAAAGATTTTTCCTATATATTTCTATATAAAACTTTGATTCCCCATTGTGGCCCCGCCCTTCCCCCGGGGGTCATTATTTGAACAATTTAGAATCTACATTATACCAGGATGCTTCCACATAAGTTTCAGCTTTTTTGGCCCAGTGGTTCCCGAGAAGAAGATTTTCAAAGATTTTTCCTATATATTTCTATGTAAAACTTTGATTCCCTATAATGGCCCCGCCCTTCCCCCGGGGGTCATGATTCCTACAATTTAGAATTTACACTACCCCAGAATGCTTCCACATAAGCTTCACTTTTTCTGGCCCAGTGGTTCTTGAGAAGAAGATTTTCAAAGATTTTTCCTATATATTTCTATATAAAACTTTGATTCCCCATTGTGGCCCCGCCCTTCCCCCGGGGGTCATTATTTGAACAATTTAGAATCTACATTATACCAGGATGCTTCCACATAAGTTTCAGCTTTTCTGGCCCAGTGGTTCCTGAGAAGAAGATTTTCAAAGATTTTTCCTATATATTTCTATGTAAAACTTTGATACCCCATTATTGCCCCGCCCTTCCCCCGGGGGTCATTATTTGAACAATTTAGAATCTACATTATATTATGATGCTTCCACATAAGTTTCAGCTTTTCTGGCCCAGTGGTTCTTGAGAAGAAGATTTTCAAAGATTTTTCCAATATATTTCTATATAAAACTTTGATTCCCCATTGTGGCCCCGCCCTTCCCCCGGGGGTCATTATTTGAACAATTTAGAATCTACATTATACCAGGATGCTTCCACATAAGTTTCAGCTTTTCTGGCCCAGTGGTTCTTGAGAAGATTTTCAAAGATTTTTCCTATATATTTCTATATAAAACTTTGATTCCCCATTGTGGCCCCGCCCTTCTCCCGGGGGTCATGATTTGAACAATTTAGAATCTACATTATATCATGATGCTTCCACATAAGTTTCAGCTTTACTGGCCCAGTGGTTCTTGAGAAGAAGATTTTTTAATGACCCAACCCTATTTTTGTCTTTTCTTGATTATCTCCCCTTGCGAGGAGATATGTCCCTTCATTTTAACAATTTACATTCCCCTTCACCCAAGGATGCTTTGTACTAAGTTTGGTCAAAATTGGCCCAGTGGTTCTTGAGAAGAAGTCGAAAATGTGAAAAGTTTACAGACGGACAGACAGACAGACGGACAGACGGACGGACAGACGGACGGACGACGGACAAAATGTGATCAGAAAAGCTCACTTGAGCCTTCGGCTCAGGTGAGCTAAAAATAATTCAATTTCATGTCTAAAAATACAATGTTAGAGATTAATAATAAATATAAAACTCCATTTGTAACTGCAGACCTGTTTACCCATAACGCTGTCTCTCAGTATTTTTTAATGGATTTTTTCCGTGAGATTTGGCATTTGCCAGTAAGATTTCACTTTCCATCAATTTTACATATATTACAAGAGAAAAACTGCTTTTCTGATTACAAAAACATGATTTAACAACAAGGTCTTTGTCATTTAATAATACCACAGAGTTTTGGTAACCTAACATCGCTTATGTGTTTGAAATCTTTATCTTGTTTAGCAATAAAAAGGGTGAAACTAAGACAGATCATAACGGAAAATAACTGTTTAATTCCAAACTATTGTATTTCCGATTTTTGTATTTTCATAATGGCAAAACGTGAGACGTACTTTAGACTAGAAATCCGTACAAAATACGGCGAAATCGTAAGAGTAAACAGGTCTGTAACTGTAAGTTCATTTATTTTCATCATTTTAAATAAGTTATAAAATACAATAATACATATTTAATATTCCATTTGATTTCCATTTGGGTATATTTGTGTTTCTATTTGGGTCCATTTGTTTCCATTTGGGTTCCATTTGGGTAAATCGATGCGCCGTATATTTAACTCTAAATGACTAAATCTGCTATCACTTTCCTTTACTTAACTTTGTGCTTTGGAATGTCAGTTTCAAAAACTTAACATTCCAACATCAATTTTGAGGTCATGCTAACTGGGACTGTTGAAAGGTAAATGAAGTATCAAGATTACAAGTAAAATATATGGAAAGTTAACAGATATGATTCTGATATCATGCTTTTGGGGTTGGGATGCAAATATACCAGAAATTAAGTAATGCCCCTTGCTGGCATTTCAGCAATTAATTATCAAGATGCAGAATCCACTACTAGATGAATCTGAAGAACAACTTAAATACTTTCTATATATATTACACATTCTGATCACAAACATTCATCAGCTTGACATCTTCATCACACGCCGCGGAAACATGTTTGCAATGCTTAAACCGAAGATTAAATTAGATAATTTTTCTGTCATATTTAGTTTTTAAGCAATGTACTAATCCGATCTATACAATACCACTAAGGTTACCTACATTATTTCATCTATTTCGATACTGCTACAGTTTCCAGACGATAATTGCGTCCAAAATGGCGTCACTTGTTGTTTCCCGCTTCAATTTTTTCGTTCAAAAACTTTGCGGAAGAATATAGTTCGCAACATGGTCACATAATTTTATGATGTGAAGATAGGAATTTACACAAAATCATTTGTGTATACTAATTCTTTATCTTTAAAACAAATCTGAGTGAAGCTGATCATAAAAATAGAAAATTAAACGATATTTTTCAACGCACTTGCATAATTTGGGCGTAGGAATTTTATTTGTTTATAAATAAATCATTTAGCAAGTCGTTCGTAGTTAGATCGATTGGGAACCTGTCTCAACTCTCGAGTCACCCGCAAAGAAACAATGGGTATAATTATATACTGTTATCGCAAAATTACTTTGCAGACACCATAAATTAAAATTGTAGTTCTTCGAATTTGAAGCGATTTGTCCAAAACTAACTTAAGAATGATATATGGAACAACTTAACTTCACTTTCAGACGGATCCGGCGAGTTCGTCCGCTAGTCAGGTCAAACGGAACATCATGAGTTCTCCGTCTGATGAAAGCACTGGTTCATTCTGGGAAAAGATCTCTAGTTTATCTGTTATCGTCTTCTTCATTATCTCATACCTAACTTATTATCTTTTATTTGTTGTTAAGGTAAGTGTAAAATACATTTTGCGTATCTTCATTAAAAATTTAAACGGCATCGCCCTTCACAAAACATCAATCAATCAGCTGATACCTTGATGCCCTGCGTGTGCTAAAACATAATGTTTAGAAATTGTCTTTCGATGGGAAGCTGAAATTCTGTCAAGGAATTGTACGTTATTTTGGCGATCGTGTAAAAGTTTCTAAAATGAGAGTGATGAAATATTTTTGTAATAGAAAAGGAGAAAATATATGGCTAGACTAGGAATTGAACCTATGCGCCTGGCAACACTAGTACTAGTCAGGTGCTATATCGACTGAACTATCCAGGCAAATATCCACAATCCAAATCTTTCCATATTAAATCAGAATAATGAACATTAGAAAAATGTGAGGACCAGACTGTAATCTCAGCAAGATGTCGAAGGGACTAAAATTTTTGGTCTGGTGTCCCTCAACATATCTCAGTTCAGGGCCACACAAAGTGAATCTGGTTTTTTTTTGCCCCAACTTTGACCGCCTTTTTCAATCAATACAAGCTGAAATGAATTAGCTGCCTGCTTCAACTTTTTCCTGTGGACGTCCTTTTAATTCTCTATCATTATAAAACATTTGTTTCAAACCTTTAAATGGTTTAAATCCAAAAATATAAAGTTGTTGATTAATAAATGTATATTTTTTTATGGAAGCATTTCCATTTTGGAACAAGAGCTATAAAACTGAGAAAAGTTCTTTTCAGCCTATATCTTACCTCTTAACCATGTTAACTTTCTCAAATTAACAAGTTATGCTCAATTCTTGTGAATGAAAAGTGAATTCAATGAAAATTTGGCATAGAGAAGAAAAACACTTTACGTACAGTTTTTACAACTCATCTTCGTATAAATATTTGATTTGGAATTCTTAATATTAAAGGTAATGCATGAATACAAAATTAATATATTTATGTTTTACATCTATATGGTTTTACTTTTATTTTTGCAGAAACCTCGCTTAGCATGCAGAGATAAAAAATTTAAAAACTTTCTTCTGGAGTACTGTCCCATTCTCCATGAAAAATTTAAGCCAACATTTTGGTGCTTTGAATCCAGAGCTCAGACTATAATGAGAGCAATCCTGAAGTCTTCTCCACGTGTTTCCTATGAGAGGTAATAATTCCATTTGAGTTTTATTTTATTACGGTCATTTACGGATTAATTTTGTGACTTTTCAACAATAAACTTGATTTTTCTGTTTCAGTGAACTGGTTCTCTTGCCTGATGGAGGACAGTTATTACTTGACTGGTTCGATAACAGTGAGTCGGAATTTAAGGATGTAAGAACTCGCCCCACGATTCTCTTATTACCAGGACTGACAGGTGATTATTTATTTAAATCATATACCCTATAAGCAGAATTTTAAGCAAGGATTTAATTTTGGCATTATTAGTGAGAGTGCCAAGATCGCTAAAATTGAATGCACTTTACTTGTAATAGCTTCTTTAATGAGCTTTTTTAAAATCGCTAAAATTACATCTCACTAATAATAAAATACCAATTTTTAAGGACAAATTATTAAATTTGCATCTTGCTAAAATTTCAACTTACACGGTATAAGGAATTCATGGGTTTCAATAATTTTTACTGTTTTACAGGCTGGGCGCAAATTTTGAATCTATAATTTACCATTTTAGACAGAAGTCTACCACTTTTTTAGCTCACCTCAGTCAAAGGCTCAATACTTTGTAAATCTATATAAACTATGAATCAATACTGAATCGATTAATTTAATTTTCTGCTTTTTCCTAGCCAAAGTGCTTAGGTGAGCAATGTTGCCCCTGTGTCTCTCATTTCATTTTATTTCCCTCCTAGAGCTTTTGATAAAAAATCTTCCACTTTTCTACAAAATCCAATTTTGGTTCACTTGAGTTGAATCATTTTTTAAAGCACATGGGACTAAACTTGGTCATAAAATCTCATGGGATTTAGAGACATTGCATGATTTCAACTAAAAGCATACAAACACTTTTTGGTGCCAGTGTTTAATGAGGTTACAATGACAGGTGCACACATCTCTGTCATTACATTGGTTACAAATTTACAATAAATTTTCCAGACATTCTTGGTAAGAAAAAGACAGTACAGTGTATATATTATTCTCCTAGAGCCTATACATTCTATGTGTAAATCAACCTGACCTTGAGAGTAAAATATAATCTATCAATTATGAATGTATAAAATATTTTACAAAGTTAAAACTACATAATTTTATAAATTTTTGAATGTTTTACAGAATAGAATCTTATGCATCAATTTACACAGGAAAAGGAAAAACCTATCAGTAACCTAGATCTAAGATTGTATACATCAAGGAAGCACAGCAATATGTGCATGATGATATTATTTTGTATGGAGCTACATACATACATAGTAACATGCGTACTAGACTAGTACTTGTATGTTAGAAATTGATCATATATTAAAGACTTCATTTGATATAATTTGATATATATATATATGCTTACTGCTGTAGTTGATTCCCAATTGTTATTTATTTTGACCTTGTTTTAAATTTAATATACTGCGATATTGAATTGGCATCTATTTTCTTCCAATCATATAGACAGCAAACTATATCATGACATTGTGAAGTTTCTATTTGAAACTGATATAACTGATTTGAAGTGATTTGAAAGTGCATACCTGTAAGTTTACATACCGCTTTCAACAGTCATGCCTTGGATTTGTGCAATATCAACATTAGACATTTATAAAAGAAAACTGGATCAATTAAGTGTTTACATGATCCTTTCTTATTTTGTATAGTACTCAAACGTCACCCAAAGAAAAATGACCCCAAAAAAAAAAAAAGTTTTTTTTTCCGATTTAGATGGACGGCAAACAATCAATAATTTTATTTTTGGCCTTAGAAATTGATCATATATTAAAGACTTCATTTGATATAATTTGATATATGCTTACTGCGTAGAAAGGATGACCTTGCTGCATTCCTATCTTATCTATAGACAGAACTATATCTGGTGCAGTCAAGTGATTTGAAAGTGTACCTGTAAACATATTTATCAGTGATAACATTCAGGATTAAGGTATCACAGAAAAATTTTTTTAAAAAAAGTTTTTTTTTCCCAGATAAACAATCAATGAAGTTGAACATATTCTTTACATATTCCACAAAATATAAATGCATCTTCAGTTAAACACCTTTGGTTTTTTTTTTTTTTAAAAGTTGTTTACTGCAAAGGCAGAAACATGGCAGGAAATAAATTTATTTGCACACTTGTTCTTTGAATGAAAAAAAAAAACCGACAAAAAAGGAAAAAAAAATAAAGAGACCTGGCACTAATTTGTTAAAGTAAAAACAGCTCTATAATAAATGAAGTATGATATATTGGCATTCTCTTTCGTCTGTATTGATCCCTAGAGAGAACAATATATATTGATGTTATTGGCCTATAATGTGATTCATGTTATATATGTATTTTCAGGCACGAGTAACGAGTCGTACATAACACATCTGGTACATCAGGCTGCACAGCATGGCTATAGGTAAAATGGAGATTCCCTGACACAAGGACTGTTTATTACTTAATTAAGTAATGATAAAGTAAACATTTAGCTTTACAGTGACTTGTTGGCTTATTAATCTTCTAAATACAGAGTTGCTGGCTCCATTATGAAGTAGCTATTTAAAATACTGCATGTTGTTTGGTTGTTTACAGTCTACCAAAATGTATATAAAAGATAAATGTCACACCTGATAATGGCATCCTGATTCAAGCAGAGAGCTGAAATCCTCATCAAGTCTCATTAGATATTTCAATCATACATGTATGACTGTCACTACACTTTGTTTTGTAGGTCTGTTGTATTCCATAACAGAGGAATGAAAACACAGCTGTTGGTAAGTGTTTATCAACATCAGTAATTTTTACAGGCTCATTCTGATCATCAGAAATTTCTGTTTACTTACTAACTTAGGAGACACATTATCTCAGGAGACACATCTCAGTAGACATTAATTATCTCAGAAGGTACTCATTATCTCAAGAGCAAATACTGTACTTTTCGTAGACACACTGACAACAAATTCTAAAGCACTAATCACTTTGTATCAATATACGATATATCATGCTGAAAAGTAACTTCCAATACGTATCGGACAGACATTTTTTCTTCAAATTCTGTTTAAAAGATGGAAATTTCAATCACCAAAGATTATATTTTACTTTTTTGGATTAAAACCTTCAATAATTATATAATTTCTAAGGAAATAATAATTATTACAAATACAAAGAGAAATTTTTTTGAACATGTTGATTTTACTGTCATCAAAAGTTTTAATTGAAGTGTTATTTTTAAAGACAATGAGACAAGAACTTTAAAATGGGTAATAAAACACTAAAGCCAATATATCGCATATCGCTTTAAAAAGTATTGTATCGTATCGTATCGAAATTTTTGGCTCTACAAAAACAGCCCTACACTGGAACAGACCAATGCCTACTGAAACATACATTAGACGTACTTTTTTCCACGGGGTCATAATTCTGCAGAATCTCAGTTTCTATATAATCCGGGGGTAGAAAATTTTCTAGATTGTCACTATATGCCTTACATTTATATTGAGTACGCTCGGACAAATTTCCAAGGAAAATTTGTGATGGCATACATAGCGTACAGTAATATCACGCAGAAAAAAGTACTTCTACTGTAGTTTAATGACAACGACCACAAACTCACAGAAAATTAACAAACATACTTGTTGACTACTACAAAGGTTTTAATATACTGATACATGTACTTCAAGAGGTTGATAAGTAACAATCACAGATTTAAGCTCACAATTTCAAACTGACACAACAATTCCATAGACATACCATACCAATAAATGTTTGATTTATATTTTGATTTTCTTTTTTTGGAGTAAATGTAAAACTTTTGCTAAACCAATGTTCCCTATAACTTTAGACACCTAAGACATACTGTGCAGCCAATGTGGAGGATCTGGCCTATGTGGTAAACTTACTGAAGGAGCGTTTTCCAGAGGCACCATTCATTGGAGCAGGAATTAGTCTGGGAGGGTAAGTTAGACTAGAGATGCCAGTCCAAATGATTATTGGAAAAAATTGGGCATAGCACAAATGTTTTCAAAAAAATCAAAGCAATAATACTTTACTTTTTATATATGAATGACAATATCTTTATATTTCTGTGACAGTGATATAAGATCTTAAATTCATGTTTTATAGAATGATTTTATTTAATTACCTTGCCAAACTCGGGGACCAGTGTAAGCTGGAGGCTGGTATGTGTATATCTGTCGCCTGGAATGTGTTCGAGTCAGTACTGGAGATAGAGAAACCTGGGCTAAACCGACATGTATTGAACCGAACCCTGGCTAAAGGACTGGTTAATCATGTCAAAAGGTGAGAATTTCTGTAGATTTACACTGCTGTATACTGAACTGTTACAACAAATGTTACAATGAATTTGGCTAAAGCAAGCCTATATATAAAAAACAAGCAAAATTGCAGTGATATACAACTTTTGCTTCTTCATGACATTTAGTCAAATTTTCACTGTATAGCACTAATTTCTGAGAATTTCTGTCTTCATTTTAAGCATGAACCCATTATAAGCAGGCCTTACTATTAACATATTCTACCGCATCCCTTTATGGTGTACAGTTAATTCTCGATAAACCGCCACCTTTTGTAATTTAGAAATCATGGCGGTATAATGAATTTGGCGATGATTTGAATTTCCCATATTTTAGGAAACAAGAAGTAGAGTTACCGTTCTTAGAAATACCATAAAGCTTATCTATTCTCATAATTACATGTACATGTATACAAAACATATTTCTAAATTTTAAAATACTTCAAGTATTTTTTATGTACAATTTCTTTAAAACAAAATGTGCTGTTATGAAAAAAAGACATGTACATGTTAAACGGCACGTCTGATATTGAAAAAAAAATTGCTGGGTCGATCGTGTGTTAATATATGAACATTGACAGTACGTAAAATAGTTTCTTGAATAAATTTATTGTTTATGGCATCATTGATCGTGAAACGTTCACAATTTATACCGTATAATCATTTTAAAGCAAACTGCATTTATTGTTTAAAGCAGAGATCATCAAAATAATATCGCATTCGGCGTACTTTCACAACTACCGCTTTTTTAAAAACAAAACAACAGAACAAAATCATTGTAACTGTTCATATTAAAATTATTTTGTTCTTTTAATTTTAATTTAATTATTTAATTGCGTGTACCTTGTCCGGCTTTGCATGCTTTACAACAGGGATAGCGTCAACCAATTAGCCGCAAATGCATTCAGTTTTGACCGCACGCACCTGTGGCGGTATATAAAATTAATTAACACTTAAAAATGGACGTTTGTTTTGAAAACAGGGTGGCGGATGGTGGCATGAACGAATTTGGCGTTATAAAGAGAATTTTATATAGCAGGAAAAACGTTCTTGAGAAATCATGGCGGTATTGTGAAAATGGCGATGAATCGAATGGCGATAATTCGAGAATTGACTGTACATCAATTTTTTCCATCCTTGCAGTAATATGGCTCTTTTTGACAACCAGTTGGAAGATATTGATCATGTTCTGCAGGTATAATTTTACTATTAGGCCTAGGATTATCAAACTTTGTTTGATGCATCTTGGGTAAAAGGTGTGTAGCACACAAAAAGTAGGTAGATTGGCGGTTTTAATTTCACTATGATATAGCCAAATATGGAAAAATTTTCCGGCCCATAATAGAAAACTATAAGACTTACAATCATCAAACTTGGCCAGTTTAAAAACGTTTAAATGGTTATACGAAATTTCAAGGTCACTTTCTTTGATTTAAATGAAATTTTTAAAAAAAAATCGCAATTTTTACTATTCATTTACACATCCCAAATAATGAAATTTGAACACCGTCCTTATTAAAAAAGTGTTAAACAGTATACATGTATTTTTTTAAAGGATTTGACAGCAATTATAACAAACATTTGTATGCAGAAATCCTACCTCTCCCATTCGTGTAATTTGAAGCACGGTTCACAGCTAAGATGAATTTTGATACAGAAAATTGCATGTGAGAGAGAAATTAATAGTTTTGAGTGTGCCACCCTACACAACAAAATCCATCCCTTGAGATTGGGCAAATGTGTGAGTCCTGTGGATTAAAAATAGCTCTTCTCCCCCTCACATGTTTTAAAATGAATTTAATCAAAAGTAATTAAAACTAGGTGAATATTGCATAGTAGACTAATCTTATATTATATCGTGTGTTAACATTATAAAAACATTTTATGGGCTTCTTCTCTGAAACCACATGTCCATATGAATTTTATACCAAATTTGGTATACAAAAAAGCATCTATGGGTCATATGTTTTAAAAAAAGTTATGGTAGATTGCAGACCCATTCATCTATTGGTATTAATGAGTAAACAAGCAACCAGTTAAAGAAATTAATGAAATCTTTAAAACTCTGATCATCTTATGATGACCTGGACATCAAGCAGTCAAACTGTTTGTTGAATGTAATAGCATATGTCATTTGATGGCCAGCCTTTTCTACCAAAATTAATTTGGTATAATTAATTTGGACTAATTTGATATGGTTTAATATGATGGGCATTTGACAAGGTCTAATACAATTATATGAAATCCAAAATGATGTAATATTTATTATAACTAATGCCTACATCACAGGGGATGGATAAATATTTTTAGGAATGGAAAAATCACAGAAATTTAGTACATAGTTATGATAAGCTAAACTGTTGAAGAAAATTGTAATTTTTGATGGGCGTATCATGCTGTGGCGCGGCACTTTATTATCCTTATACATTTTTTTTTAATTCTGCATACTGCAATTTGTTTTGTTGTAATTGTTTTCAAATGATTTAAACATATT
The DNA here is from genome assembly GCF_032062105.1 of Saccostrea cuccullata. Taxonomy (NCBI): domain Eukaryota; kingdom Metazoa; phylum Mollusca; class Bivalvia; order Ostreida; family Ostreidae; genus Saccostrea; species Saccostrea cuccullata. Next base: position 338,591 of record NW_026932690.1, read on the forward strand.
TCTGTGGTATTAAACCAATGAACTGTGTGCATGAATTGTTTTATGTTTCAACATCATAAAAATCATGTTCCAAAATTGTGAATTTTACACAAGAAGTCACATGACCCGGAAATGGAGTGTCATAACTGGGGAAGCTAGGCCTTGCTGAAATACCTGATTAAATATTGTTTCTGTGTAGGGCACTTTGAAAATGATTAGATGTTTGAAAATGCATTATTTCTTTGAAAATATTCTTCTTTGCTCCTGGGTATTACCAGGGGTAAATAAACTAACTAAGTGTATAATTATGATGAGCAAGAGTGCTTCTTCCAAAATTGTGAATTTTATGGCCCAAGTGTCAGGGGTTCTAGGGCTAGGGCGGGGCTCTATAGATTAGTGAAAATGCATTATTTCTTTGAAAATATTCTTCTTTGCTCCTGGGTATTGAATAAACTAACTAAGTACATGTACATAGTTATGATGAGCAAAAAAGCCTCTTCCAAAATTGTGAAATTCATGGCCCCTGGGTCAGGGGTTTTAGTGCTGGGGTGAGCTTTATTGATTATATAAGGAAAGATGAAACTCATGTGGAATCATCCTCAGGTAGTGTAGATTCAAGTTTGTTCAAATCATGACCCCCGGGGTTAGCGTGGGGCCAAATGGCCGATCAAAGTTTTACATAGGAATATGTAGGGAAACCTTTTAAAATCTTCTTTTCAAGAACTTAAAAACCATGCTTAGTGATATTTATAGGGAATCATCCTCAGGTAGTGTAGATTCTAGTTTGTTCAAATCATGACCCCCTGGGGGATTAAAATTCAAGCCACCCCCCTAACCTCAGTAAACTTTCAGTTCTGATCCGATATGTGCTTTTTCCTAGCCAATTGCTCAGGTAAGCGATGTGGCTCCTGGGCCTCTTGATCTCTTTGTTACTCTGATCTACCTCTGGGTATTAAGTACTGTAAATCACTTTTTATTCACGAGAACTTTATTTTCGCGTAATTATGCGAGACCGTGTGCTCGCGAAAATTTAATTCTTGCGTATAATAGCATTCCTTAAGATTATATAGAGTACTAACCACAATATTTGCGAAAATTTTCTCGCTAATCAAGAGACGATGACTATCTCACGAAAATAAGGTGTTGCGAAAATTCAGTGATCTACAGTAACTAGAGTAAGCATGCTAATTGGATAAGTATGATAAGCAATGGTGCCTCTTTTAAAATTGTGAATTTCATGGCCTCTGGTTTAAAACATGACTCAAATTCAATTTTCAAAAGTTGTTACATGATACTCAGGTGACCTATAAGGCCCCTGGGCCTCTTGATATCCTTTAATGCACTGACAAAGTAACTTTTCACTGTTATAATTATAAAACAAAATGGTGTTTGGGATTCATGTAGAATCTGTAAGTGATGCTCAGATGTTAAAAAGAAGCCACTTTAGCTAAATGACTAATATAAGCATTAAATGAATATTGACTGTCTACAGAAAATATATCAGTGTCCAATCTCATAGTTGCTGAGGTGTAGCCAAGCCATCTGTGAGATTGATCAACCCAGTATATTTCTGTAGACAGTCAGTAACAAACCTTGTCTAATCCAGAAGTTGTGTATTCTGAAATCTTGCAAAATACAATGTTAACTTAAATCTCAATTGCTTAAAATCTTCTCTAGCTCATTCTTATGAGTATTCAGTATTATTCATTCACAAAGAATAAATGTACTATTAAAGTTCTGATATTTGAATTCCGTATGTTTCTAATTTTAGCAATACCAGCTGAGGAAGCAGAACAGAATGACAATATTGCCATAGTGATCACCTCTCATGGCGGCCATATTGGATTTATGGAGGGGCTGTTACCTCGACATGAAAGTTACATGGACCGGTTATTTTCTCAGTATGTTAAGGCCGTGTTCACTCACGGACAGCAGCACCTTAAACAGGACTAAACTGGATCCTTAAGGATATCAAACCAGATCTACCAATATCTTCATCACTGTGTTCAGATCTAAGTCAGTTTTTTTTGGGTTGTTTCTGTAATATTGTCTCACACTTTAGGGTACATGTATGTATATTGCACATATTCTTTTTCTTTGAGCATATAATCTTATCTTAAAGAATAAGGGATATTCCATTTAAAACTCTGAGGGGGATGCAATTAGTCATTGAATTTTTTTCTGTGCGGGAGGGGGTATTGCTAATTTCCATATTCTGAATAAAGTTAATTTCTGTTAAGAGAGGGGGGTCAATCTAGATTTGATCTACATGTACTTAGGCCATAATAAATAAATTGGGGTCTGCATACCATAATGAAGTCTAATAAAACAAACCTCTCTCTCTTTTTTGAGAAGGGGATGCCTGCTAAGGCACATGCTTGTTTGACTCAAACAAAAAAATGCTAACCCCTTTATAAACCATTGTCGTAATAAGAAGCAGATGATCTAGTAACAAAATTAGTGCATACCATATATACTCGCCTATAAGTCGGTCCGCCTATAAGTCGGTTGTATTTTTTGATGTTATTTTGGTGGTATTTGCCATTGACCCGCTTATAAGTCGGTACATTTTTTTGCCAAAATCGGATGACTATTTCAAGGTAATCCATTAATGTTTTAACCCGGTTTCAATTGATAAACTAGTATTTTTTTTTAATGAGACTGATATTGAATCATTAAACAAACAATAATGAATTCTAGATAAAATAAATTATTAAATATGTATACTTGTTCTTTATAATATAAGAAAACATCAATTATCATATATATAAACATTTTCTAATAAGATAATCGTCGCAAAAAATGCATATATAATTTATTAATTTTCAGCGTCTTATAAAAATACCAATCTCTATTTTGAACTAAAGGGGGGGGGGCCTATAAGTCAGACATAGAGTTTAAGACCAAAATTTAACTCCCCAAAAACTGACTTACAGGTGAGTATATATGGTATATAATTTATTTAAAAACATAAATTTTCTTATAATAATCCTTATTCAGAATTTCCATAAGAATTGCAAACAAAAACTGTGGGACATTAAAAAGCTAAAAAGGTGTACCTTTCTGCAAAACCCTGATGGGGATTTACACCCGCCAAAAAAACCCGCTATAGTAACTGATAGTTTAAGTGACTATAACTGAGGTATTTCCCTGTTCCTAGGTCTTGAGAACAAATCTGCTTTCTACAACAAATTTCATATGTGTATTCTGACCTACAAAAGAATTTTGAAGCTAGAAACTTGCCAAAAAACTTTTTATTTGTGATATTTGCGAAGCTTCATGAACAAACAGTAGCATCTGTATAAATGTGCAACATAAGATTTTTAAGCGTAGTATCTGTTAAGGTTTAACCTTTAATTCCCTGTACAGGGTATCACTGAGAAGGATAAGGATCAAATAACGGTCTTTCCATAGTCGCTCTTAAAGTTTAGGACACATCTGTCTGTTTGCAGGAATGTTTTCGAGAGAGAAAAATAGTCCTACATTTTAATTTAAAACACTTCATGCTAAGAACCTACTATCATATGTAAAACAAAACACACATTCACAAATGTTTTTTTATATACCTTTTGTTGTTCTTATCTCGAGATTTGATGGAACAAACACCAGTTCATTCTAAATCAGTGATTAAACATTCTACGCATTTAATAAATTATGTACAATATTGATGTTTTATGTTAGTAATTTTGTTAACGTTATACAATTTTATATGAAATTTGCTTCATTGAGAGTTCACTTGTACAACTTTTTGACTCCCATTTTACCTAAAACAATCATTTGGCTGTTCTATTCTAAATACATTTCTATATTTATATATTAAGATACAGTTCCTTTTCTTTTCCTAACATGTTCTACTGCTGAAGTTGAGGAGATTGTATTCTAGTAAGCTGATAAAGATCTGTTTGTTCAATAAAATACAAATAGGCATGAAACAAAGTTATATACATGCATATTAATTTTTGATTTTGTCAAAATACTTCTCATAGATATTAATAGTGACTATTAAAACATTTAAAGTCTTTTATTTATGAGTCCTACAGTTTTGGTTTCATTTCATTAAATGGATACATGTAATTATCTCAAACTACTACTTTTGAATCTTTGGAACAGTCTCTTTATAATAAAATCAATGCTGTTACTTTTTACTGGCAATTCAGTTGGAAATATCATAATCACATTTCACTGGTCTATATCATGTTTATATATCAATAGAGCTGATCAGAGGCATCCTGAACACATGCACTCAGGGCAATATTTTATAGTTTGATAGTTTTGTTTGATTTAATTAGTAGTTAATCATTGAATGGATCAATTAATAATATTTGCAATCACTGTATAAATGGCAACCACATGAACAAAGTTTTGTGTAGATCTTCCAAGAAATCCAATGGGCTTCTAAAAGAAATGGGGTGTTCCAGTACATGTATGGACACTCACTTATGTATGGACACTCAGTTATGTTCCTGTTTTTTCCCAATTTTAAACCTATTTTGGCTTGCCTGAGCCAAAGATATTTGAGCTTTTTGATTGAAATTTGTTCTTCATTCATATTTCTGTTGCCCCATAGTTCAAACTCAAAGGTCAAGAGGTCAAATGTGCTGATACCCAAAAAGAAAGGTCTTGCTAAAAAGAATTTACTTATGGATTATGAAAGTCCTGGCTCTAACCAATCAAAAGTTGTGACTGTTAGTTAAAGATGGTCAAAGCAAAAACTACAGCCCCCACTCCTTCATCAATGGGGTTATTAAAAGAACAGTAAAATAAATCTTATTAATAATATATTTACATGTATCATTCCTAGTTTTTAGATGTTCAATTTATCTATATCAACTTGGAAGAGAAGGTTTAGGGTCATTTTTTTCATGGGCATTGAAATTTTTCAAAAGAAATAGTGATATACAAAAGATGAACTAGAAACCAAGCACCCTTACATGCATTATTTGACTTGGATTCAGTACTGTATACTGGCCTTTAGAGCCAGGTGAGCATGTTGACCCATAGCTCTTTTGTATTGTTTAGTAATATTTATAAATGATATCTAATCAAGAAAAATTATTGTTGTGCTTGAAAAAAAGATTTACATAACCAGAATTATGCCGTCAATTGATTTGTTGGTTAAAAGTCTCATTTTTATACATATGCAAGCAACAGAAAAATGATGCCAGAATATCCTCATGCAGTAACTGTTGATTAGATAATTGTTTTTACTGTGTTATATAATTACAATCACTAGATTTTGTTACTTATGCTTTGTATAAGTTTATATTTATGTTGCTCTGTTGCATTCTGTGATACAATTCTAATGACTTTCACTTTTTATATCTTGCCAAATTTATTTATAATAAATGATAATTTTAAAATGCAAAAAAAAAATTCTTTATTGATCACTATATCAAAGTGAAATTTAAGGAATACTGTGAAACATACCCATAATGAGATGCTACAAACAGCTTTTTCTGCTTGGTCATAAGCATCATGATTTTCTTTTATCAACTAGGCTGTGATATATTTTTAAGTCTTAATGAAAATCACTCTTTTATAAGCAATAATTCATATATGTGTTTAGCTCGTGTTGCCCATTCAAATTTTGTGCTTATGTGGAAAAAAAAGAAACTTGCAAGACCAAGAATAACATTTATTTTAAAGACAAATATATATTTCATACAAAACTTTTTTAAAACACTTTGCACACAAACCATACAAAAATTAATTCCTTTACCAGAAAACACTTTGTCACCATACTACAATTACTCAAATAAAACCCCACAGAATGTTAATGTTTCTGAGTGGTGTAAATCCCACAGCCAGGGTAGGGGGGTTAACTATTGGCACAAACGTTTGCAGGATTATATATATATCAGCAGAAACAGAACACTAAGATGGTGTCTGATTAAGTACAAATAGAGGCAGTGATGGTAGAAAAGAAGCATGGAGTTTGTATATGTATAGAACAGCAGAAAACATGGTGTGGACTACCCATAGGTTGGCTGGACTGACATACAATTTAGAAATGTCACTGTGTTTATGATGAATGTGAAAGGCTTATTCAAATTTAAAAAGAAAATAATGCCTACTTATGTACAATGCTTACAAGAAGTAGTCTTCACTCATTCTTATTCCAATCAATCAGTTACTCAGTATGGAAATTTAAAAACATGCTGTGTATATATAAATACAGACATATCAATAAAAGGAAAAGTACAAAGAATAGACTTACATAACGATCCAAATACAGTATATATAACCTGTGGTTAACAATAATGAGGTCATCTAGGGTGAAGGTCACCCCAAAAACGTGTATATTGCTTCTTGTACATAAAAAGCAGTTTAAATAATGTAAAATAAGCAAGTATAAAATGTTAATAAATCACAATTAACTACTCAAAAATCTTTTAAATTATCACAGTTTCACAATATTTAGTTAAATATAATTCAGCAGTTTGTGGTAAATATTAGGCTATTTTAATATCCATCAATAACAGACCATTTCACTCCCCAACTTCCGTTTCCGCTGACCACCAAAAAACTGGTGCTCGAGTTTCTGCATTTTGACCCCTAACTCGGTCTTGACCTTGTTTCCATAGTTACCGGAGTTGGTATTGGGGACTGCATTGGAGAACACGGTCACGTTTTCCGGGAGTTCCTCTCGTGGTTTAGGATTTCCCTAAAAATCAATAAAATATACATTAATTCTTCTATAATTTTTTACCCAATGAAGTCAATTTATAAACAGCTTAATGGATTAAAAAACATGATTTAAAAAAGATTTTCCTCTTTTGTCTCTGATGTGTGATTTAAATTTACGTTTAACAAGTTGGCAATCGGTTTTAATCCGATATTATTGAAATCAAATACAAGTCTTTTATTTAAACACAATTATTATGTTAATACAATGCATGTAAAATCTTAAAGAAATAAGTTAATTAACTGTTTGTATTAATTATTGGTAGATTTTTGGCATGAATAGCTACACCAACTTCTAATATTTCAAATCTGTCAATTTTTCACCAGCTGTTTAAACCAAACAAAGCGCCATATCATCCCAAACAGATTAACCAAATGAACCCAAATAAATCATCTAAGCATTGTTAAGCATAATATTAGTATAGTTTAAATTTGAAGTTTTACATTTTCCCACTCTTATTCAGTTTTATTACAACAAAATAAAAAAAAAAAAACGTTATGTTTAAAGTTTTAAACTTGCTGTTTCAATAGGTCATGCGATTAAGACTACATATGTATATTAAGTCAACTACCTGCAAAGCTGAAGACAAACAGTATTTGGTTCATCCTAAATATATTGAAGACATGTGAGAAACATTTCAAGACCGTAGGTTTCAAAGGGGACCCCCCCCCCCCAAAAAAAAATCAGACAATCAAAAAAATTGTCAGCGCTCGGCCAGGAACAGAATCTTAAGGACATTTCACTGTAACAGAGGACTTTACGCGAGAAACCCCCCCCCCCCTCGACGTATGAGCTTGCATTTCTTCCGCTAAATGTTGGTTAAAAGTTATTTCTTTCACAATTACTATGGAATGGTGATCAGCTAATCTGCGAGTTCCGTGTTTAATGCGTTTGTCACAACAATTTGCAATCGTTATATATCTAACACCATTTAATAACACTTTATTTACCAAAGAAAAACCAACCTTGTTTCTCTGTAATAAAGAGTTCTATTAATAAGAATGACAAAATTCTACACTGATACCGATAAAATATTTGTTTTCTGTATTTACACCCCAACCCACCATTAAACAAATTAAATGTACCTTAGAATCGAACTCGGTCAGGAAGCCCCAATTTTCTTCCCTGAAAAGGAAAATCGACATCAGATATAATTTTATAGTATTTTATTTATAAAATGTAATAAATAATAAAATATAAATAATACGAAATATTCAATTTTTAGTGAATATTTAAACTGTACATCCATGTACGTAAGGTTAAAAGAAAGACACTCTGTATTAGCATTAACTATTTCTTCAAAGAAAAATAAACGAGGCAGTATATTTCATTTATATTTCTTGAGGTTTTATACACTTAGTGTTTTTATTATGATACTTGATTAAAAGTCCGAATTAATAAAGTTAAAAAAAATATATAAATAAAGTGTAGACATTTGGGACACATTATTACATAAATTATGTTCATTTGCTCGGAAAAATGTTGATAAGATTTATTTTTACCAGTTTTTAAGGCACATGCCCTCTTTGCCGACGCTCTGTTTCCAGATCCGGTCCTGGGTGACGGAGTCGCAGTTGGAGTAGTCTCCCTCTTTGAACTGTTTCTCCGTCGTCTGCGTGGTCTGTTGGCGCCTTTCTGGTGGTATACATTTCTCATGGTACTGGCTGGTGAAACCATTTGGAAAAAAGCAAAGAATCTGATAATTTTTAGATACAGATTTCCACAGCATAATTTAATTCTAGCTTTGGAAGAAAGTAATGGTGCAGGAATGAGGATAATTTCTATCAGTTCTATAAATCAGAAACAACAAACGGATCTCAGGTAAATTGAAATGACGTGCAGTGACGTTCCTGACAAATCCTTATTGCCGTATAAATCAAACTACACAAAACAATTTGTGCAAAAAATCGGTTGCCGTTGATCTTCAACTTCCAGGAATCTCTTTGAATTCTAAAATTAGATCTTGGCCTCGGAAGTCGATTGATTGATTTGCTATAAAACCGTGACTGTATTAGCCAGTCATCCTGAAATGTGGAAACTGCAACATGATCCAAATTTTACTTTAACTCTCGATTGTAACTATGGAGACGTTTCTGTTACGTCAATCTAAACCATTAGCTATAGTATGGTACGTTTTAAGAATGATTTATTTGTCCTTTACTTTTTGCATCAAACTGGATTGCCATACAAACTTTCTGATCCAAAAATGAAATTAAAATTGTAGTGCTTTTAGCTTTACTAAAATAAAAACAAAACAACTATGACGTCACAAACGAATTTGAGGTCTATTGTGACGTTTCAAAATGAATGAATCAAAATGAAATTTTCCCGTAACTTCGGGCAAACCAAAAAAAATAAATAAATAAAACAAATAAATAAATGAAACAAATAAATTGATAATAAAAATATATATATATATATACCGGTATATATTTAAAAAAAAAACTTTCAAAAGTTTTAACTTAAGTTTATAACATTTCTTGATTTGTTTTCAAAATGTATCCTCCGGAATTAATCATTGTATTACATTAATTTAAGGGGGTGAGGATTTTTATTTAAGAAAAAATTAAAAAGGATAAAGGACATTTTTTAAAATTCTATTTTTTTCATATTGTTATTTTTAAAATAATATTTGATTGGTCAAATTACATAGTAAAGCGGCATAGAAAAGTTAAAAATTACACCGTAAACGTCATTTGTCATTCTAATTTGAGATAGCTATTTTATAGGCACCTTATTTTTACTATAACTTGACCTTAATGATTTAGATTTTGCAATATGAAACTCAAGTTTGATTTAAAAAATCATTTATGATTCTATATTGTTTAATTCTTTCTACAGATTTATTTTATCCACTGTTTTTGATACTGAGGTTCTAAGCAGGTGTCCATGTAATCGATAACATAGTATCTGCATTTGTCTCTGTAAATGACAAAAAGTTAACCTTAGAACCAAATATACAAACTTAACACCAAGGTATATAAAAAATCCAGCCACCAAACGTAAAATCCAAGGTTGGGGAAAAAAATTCGTCTTTCACAAACAAAACACACCTTTTGATATGCTTTCGCATTTTACACCAAACTTTCTCGGGGTACAACAAAAAATGCAAAATGAAAAAGCAGGTGATTTATTTTTCTTTGCAAATTCTTTTTAGAAAAAATCACATCCTCTACGCCCCTTCACCACTCGTCAAAACCATTGTTACCTTTTTATTCGGTACATTTCGGTGTCTGGTGGCGATCCGTTTTTAGACATATTAGCAATTTTTATATCTATCTGAGTTTTAGATCCCTAAGATTTTATGCTGTTAGAAACTTCACAAACTGAAATAAAGGCAAATCAAAATTAAAGATTTCGATGCTGATAAACCAACAAAAAGGTTTCTGCCAAAAGATCCTAAAATGCAATGTATATCAATAAAGTTCTTTTATGATTTCAGTCCCTTAAACATGTTTTAGACCTATTTGCTGCGTAACGTTACAGTTCGATTTAACTAATTCAAGACAGACGTATATACCTTGGCTTTGTTCTGCTGTAATATGAGAAGACTATTCCTCCAAACTGACCACTCATCTTGTAAAATAATCCCTGAGCTCGCGACAGTAGAGTATCTTTTACAGTAAAAAGTCTACACACTGATATTACTTATAATCCAGTAATCACTACTATCAGATGAGTACTTCCCGATTTAGGAGTCATTGACAGTCATTTTTCCCCGCTTAGCTACCGAGCTGTTTATTATTGCCCTATATTGGCTCTATACAGTGTCATAACTCTCGGTCTTTATTGACACAGGCGACAACAATTGTGTCCCGGCGATTCGTGTCTTTATAGAATGGTTCTGGAAGCTGGCATAGAGCGATTTACCCTAAATGGTGGTATTTAATGATTATTTTTGTTTTAATTAGAAAGTAGAGAAAGTTAATGCTTAATATGTAGTTTTGTTCCGATATTATAGAATCGACTCTGTCTTAATTTCATCGGAACGAATTCATTATCGGTTTCACATGTATGAAAGTTTATACATGTTTTTATTGTACTAGAATTTTCTTGTAAACCTATTTTGACAAAATAAAAAGAAACAGAGGTTTCTTAATTTGTAACTTTCGTCAAAATCACACAAAAATCGACACTGTCCGCACTAATACCAAACACCATTCGGATAAATCTCGGGTTGTGACGATTTCCCCTGACACCTGCCGGTACAGGTACAGACAGATCGATAACACAGGTACATCAATGTGTGTGAAACTGTTTACACTGATTTTTAAATGATCAATTGTTCTCTGCAATAAAAATGTAAAAGAAGAAGCTTCATGCAGTTTAATTGAATTTCTAAAGCTATTCATTGCAATGTACAATTTTTGCACGTTTGCTGAGTAATTCCCATTAATCCCAATTTAAATTTCGATCAAGCTTTCATTGCTCCAAAAAAAGTTTTTTTTAATGTTAACTATTATACGGCGGAATAATTCCAAGTTCTCTTAATAAGTTTGCGCTAACATTAAATTATAAAAATCTTACAAAGTCATGTTCACGGGAACATTATATCACTTTCCACGATAACATGAGTATTTATTTTTTTCTTCATTGGTCTAAAAATAAATCGAGAACCATTAATACAATTGATTATAAAAAGTTATTTTCAGGTTAGTATTCTTAATAGAAAGGGGTAAAGAAATTCCTTTTTTGTTCATTGTACCTTGCTTTCTTCACTGAGTTTGACCAGACTTCAACAGATAGAAATAACTTGACAATGTCAAAGTTCGCATACCGGTATATTTCTTTATATTTATCAAGAAAACAATTTTTGCTGGTACGCTTTTTTTAGTCAGTACGATGATTTATCTAACTTCGAAGTACAATATTCGATCACCTCGACCTCCGCACTCGTGAATATTGTACTAAGGGTAGAAAAGTCATCATATTGACCCTAGCTCTTTACGACAATTATCATTGCAACATAAAAATTACAGAATTAAGTACATTGTAGTAGCTAAAGATGAAAAAAGTACCTTTTTACATAAGAAAATGGCATATCCTATTTAAATTAGATACATGGATATTTCTCACCCGCTTTTCCAAAAAACCGTTCAGTATGTAAACTCATGGCTTAAGAGAAACTTTTTGCTTTTGCTCTATAGTTAACAGAGAAAGGCGGAGAATGGTCGCATCCTGACCATTATATGGCGAATTAGACACGTAATATAAAGCAAACAACACTGTTTGGATCAAGGTAACTCTATAAATAATAAAAATAATTCTTTATTAATTTATAAAGAAATCTGGACGACGCCTAAGTTATTTAATACAATGTAAACTGTCTCTGGGTTTTATAATTCACGATATATATGAAAAATTAATGGATAATTTAAAAGAAAAACTTCAACCTTCACCTCTCTCTCTTACACACACAGAACGGGACATGTCTCTCACTCTTTTTCTCTCTCATTAAATGATTAATATTATATACTCTTCAAAAAAAGAAACGCATCGTAGAATTTTAGTGACACATTGAACATAAAGATTATTTAGTAAAATGATGCATTGATAAAATAGAAATGTGGTAAGCAACAGGAATACTATCTAAATGTCATAATTACTCAACAATTTTAAAATTATGGTCAGTTTAAGACCATTAAAGATCAATATCTGGTATGCCCCCCGCAGACACAAATGATAGCCACAAACGGCATCTAATGGAAGCAAATGCATGTAATAAAAACTGTATAGGAATACTCTCTCACTCCAAATGTAGAACTTTAGTAAGCTGTTGCTGAGTCTGGGGATGCGATTGTCTTTGGCAAATCATGTCAATCCATTTTGTCCAATGCTGCTTAATTTGGATTAAATCTAGCGATTTAGATGACTGTGACTGAAACAGGTTGTTGTTTCTTTGCAAGAATAGGTGTGTCAAACGAGCCATATGTGGCTGTGTATTGTGAGATTGCAATACGGCTCTAGGATGCTGCAAAATTGAATGGGTATGTGTAGGTAGAACATGGTTAGAGGACCTTTTTCCATCAAAGTCCATCGAATTCAAACCACATCAATCTTACTTTCTTATAATACCATTTTCCATATCATTACACTACCACCACCAACTTTTTTAACGTCCTGGAGGCAGTTATCAATCTAACCTTCATTAAAAAGCATTAACACTCTTAAACTTAGAAGAGGCTTTCAGATAAACATTCTGGACTAGTAGGTTAACCAAAATGTTCAGCAGTGATGCTGTGGTCATACTCTATTCATCTGAGATCTTTGAAGTCGATATTAGGGGTGTTGTGGGGTCGGAACAATGGCATGAATAATCCTCTAGCAATAATTCGTAGTCAACTGAAAACGGTCTTGTTAGATGATCTGTGCAGTTCAGGGATTGCTAATGCTTTAGATGACGTCCTTACATTACATTCATGCAATTTGCGTAATCCTCGGAAGTGATGCTGTGCTGCTGATGTCACACGTAGTCTACCATATTTTTTGCGAACATTGGGTGTTCGATGGTAATGGTTTATGTTTAATAGGTTAGATATGGTCTATGTGTAACATTAAAACCTCTTGCAACTGTAGATTACGGGTACCCCTGCTTCCAGTCGCCCACTTTCCCTTTTGTGCCACGCAACATTCAGATGCAGCAATTTTAGGAAGCGTCATTTTTCAGACAAAACCAGATTCAAAATATCGAGAACCCCCGCTTTTGATAGCCCCTTTTTACCTGAAGGAATTGCATCGGATTTCATCAAATGAAAATTGAGATCAAAATTTTGGGGAAAAGTTTGCAAAATCAGGTCTTTTTGTCTGTGAGACTTTTAGAATAGCTGTAAAGTTAACAATTGCATTAAAAAATCATTCATTTCACTCGAATACATCGTATTCATACAAAAATAAAAGATATGACAAAACTATCAAAAATTTTCAGGGCATTGTTCCTACTATGCGTTTCTTTTTTTGAAGAGTATATTTAACTTCGAGAAGACCACAATCAATAGAGAAAATATAAATATCCCCTCTTTGGTTGCGTTGGATTGCAAAGTCCATATAAAGACAGTGTATAGTGCGCATGATGATCGATCCCATGCAGGCCTTCGGGAATTAACACGGGGATTAACGTCCCTACAGGAGATTTAGCTGCAGAAATGTAGCTCTCCGAAAAAATATATTGATAGACTGGAGAGCTACAGTGCCACCCATTGAAAAAAATGTATATTTATTGCGCACAAAAAAGTGCGCTGTTTCTGGATAAATTCTTCCACATTTTTACCTCAATTGCGAAAAAGCTAGATTTCAATAATAAAGTCCTTACTCCTCTATCAATTACTTTTGTAGTTTACATCTATACGAAGCACGTTGGACCGAATTATCTTGAAAACCAAAATGGCAGTATAAAAGGCGAAATTTTATGATCTCAATTTATAGGGCTATTAAAAACAATTATAAGGAATATTTTGTTGTGGAAACAGTGAAAGAATATGTTAGGAACACACGGTTAGTAATATTTTGAAATGACAGTTTTAAAAAAACATGGAGAAATAAATCGAAAAACAGCGCACTTTTTTGTGCGCAATAAATATACAGTTTTTTTCAATGGGTGGCACTGTAGCTCTCCGGTCTATCAATATATATATATTTTGGAGAGCTACAGTTCTGCAGCTACAGGAAATTGTGCGTGTCTGGCCAGGGCAGGACAAAACCTGTACCCCCGAAAGTTGTTTTCACAGATCAGAAAGTTAATTAATATATATTAATTTATCATGTAAAACCGTGTGCTCTATAGCAACAGCAGATAAATCCCTGATGTTATGCAGATATTAAATGTCGATTTTAAGTATACTAACACATAATTGGTGTGTTATTTAAATATATACTTTTTTATTCTTTGTCAAATTTCCTCTTCTTTAAAAAATTTTCTGCTACCTTTATTCACAACAAAAACAAATTTAGCGAAAAATCAAAGAAGCAACTATTGACTTCTACCCTTCGCCAACTCCAATTTGCAAGCTATCACGAAATAAACCATTTTTAGATTCCTTTCAGACAGATATGCCTTTTGAGATCGGAAGATTAACGAGGTAATATCGATCTAAAGAGGTAAAAAAGTATATAAGTAATCGGCCATTGATTTATCTCGGAGTTCTCAAGTCGTCCCTTTTTTGTATCTAACCTCAAAAGACGGCGGCTTTCATTGATTTCAGTCCCACTTCACGTGAACGACACAGGATTCCAAATCGCTCTAGAGGAAAGGGGGGAGGGGGTATTTTGCCAAATATAAAATATACATTACAAAAACTCCGATGTATGTATTATGTATATCATATACTTGTACCTCTGACCTGAATTGTTACACTATCCTCATGTACATATATTTTAAATGATTTTGATAAATGAACTTGAACTTGATGAAATCATTTTAAAAGACGTTAAATTCGTGTTAAATATTTATTTAATTATTAATATGTTAACTTGTTTATCTAATTACTGTATGAATTCATGTTTGCACATGTTGCATTTTGATATTCAAATCATTAAAAGTCTACACGCTTTTTAATCGATCCTCTGACTTTTCACGACTCTTCCTGTCATACTTAATAAAATATTAATGAATCGATT
Source organism: Saccostrea cuccullata (assembly GCF_032062105.1). Classification (NCBI taxonomy): domain Eukaryota; kingdom Metazoa; phylum Mollusca; class Bivalvia; order Ostreida; family Ostreidae; genus Saccostrea; species Saccostrea cuccullata. Next base: position 353,868 of record NW_026932690.1, read on the forward strand.
GTACGCATGACATCAAAGGGATGGTGACATTTATAACACAGATATTTACAAAACAGCGTGTTACTAACAGATTTTTTATAAAGCCAATTTCAAAGTTATTCAGATATACTTGACTACAAGAAAAACATATGCAGTCTGCCAAAAATGGGAAACAAATATAATATTAATGCTTTATAAAAACCTTTTTCCTGATTTTTTAAAATGTATAGAATAAGATATTAAACTAAGTCTTCTTCCCCTTCACTGAATGTAATATACTTAATTGAAAGCCATGTTGACAAAACGGGTTATTTAACACATTGACTTTCTAGTTTTTCTGTTTACTTTCCATCGTTTAAATAATCTGGACCTCTTCATTTAGACAATGTTTCCATTATTATATACTTAATAAAGTCAAATTATTTAAAGATGGAACATTCTACCTCAAATGGAAAAAAAATATTTAATTAAATATACGTTTCCGGAGAACAGTTTTAAAATTTTTTACATAAACCCTACATCAAATAGAATTGTCAAGATAAGAGTTTTACTGTACTCAACTCGAGTTATATAGATACATGTAGGTAAAATATAAAAGTTTGTGGAATATAGGACAACAATAAAAATACAACATCAACAAAGAACGATCCCAATTTTTCATCACCAATAACAACAAAAACAGCGCAAATTATATATGATTTGATTGTGATTTGATTGTGTACAACTATTTTCAACAAAATGATTGTAAAACAAAACCACTATAATACGAGCACTGTGCTATAAAACAAATGTAATTTATAATCAAAATCATAGACCCAAAAGCATTTTTGATTTTAAGGTTCATTTTCGAAATGTTTTTCCAATATATAATTTTTTCTCTCACCTTTTTCGAGTTGCCAGCATATAGCTTCCCACCCCAGAAGACATTTTTGTAGATTATTCTCAACTGTCCTAGAATACGTGAAAGAATTTAACAAGTGCCTATATAAATCTCCAAATTTCCGTAAACAAAGTTTGTCTCCAACGTATGCTTTTCGTTGTCCACTACATAATTAAGTGTCCCCTTAACATAGATTGAACAGGTCTGTTCGTATTTGGGGTTTAAGAAAGGACCAAAGTTTTAAATGAGCTTCCCCTAATCCGCCTACTGTGTATTAACGACCGGTAGGTTTAACAGGCAGGTCGAATATTGATTATATATCAGCTTTCAACGTGTTTGATAACAGCCATAGAATATAAGAAACATTTAACCGGGCTTCTTATAATGTAACTGTATCGGTGCGTTCAGTTCGGTGCTCATCCATAGACAGTTGTCATAGGGGTCAATTTATGTCTAGATGAAGTCAGATCGTGGAACAAAGGGACGATTTAAATCAAAGTATATACGGTATCCCGGTCTCTATCAATAAACATTACTTGTTTAGATTTGTGTCAATTTTTGAATAAGATTGGAATTTTAAAAATGGTCCTGAAGAATATATAAGGTTTAAATACAAGGTTAAAGATATACAGTAGTTGAAATAATGAACGATGCATTGTGAAACATTTAGATAGGAATTAAAAATTCAATATAATTGGATGCCAGCAATCATTGCCTGCGCTGTGGCAAAGCACTTTGAAAAAATTACGCACTTTGAAAAAAAAAATTCAAAGTGCGTCAATTTTAGGACAACATTAACGCACTTTGCAAAAATTTTTCAAAGCGCGTCAAAAGTGTACATCAGCATATTTTATCATGGAGGTACTTAATGCACTTTGAAAAAATATATTTCTAATAAGATTTCCAGGACAAAAAAATTAGATTTTTGTAATCAAAACGGCTTGAAAAGAAATTTTTTCCTTATATATTCTTTATAAATGAAGATGTTTTTTGATCTAGAAATCCTTGCACTGTTAATACAAATAAGATATCCTTATAAAAATTGACTTCTTTCCTATAAAACAAAAAAAAAATGTAGCTTTAGAGAAATAGATTCTCTCCATAAAGTTCACGTAAAATAATGAAAAAAAGAATTAACAAGATTTCCTTTAAAAAACTATCGCATCCTGTTTTATAGAAGAGAGGATCAAGAGCAAAAAATACTGGTCTAAAAATCAACAATTATTGACTAAACTTTGTTCTAAAGTAATTACATTTTCTAATTTACAAATCAAAAATATAAATATACGATGCATATTTTTTTTTCATACTTATGATTAATCTCTTTAAATAACTGTGAAGGAAAAGACATTATCTTGCACAGGAATTAGAAAAAAATTATACTTCGGAAAACTTATCAAATAACTATAAAATGATCGTTATGGTATGTGGGAAAATTATTTTTAATCAGGATTCAAATTTGGACTCCATTTTGTTGCATTCCCTATACCTCTAAGGGCCATATGTAAATCTCAGATCCCATAGAAAAGTTGACGTATCGCACACAAAAAAGTTATTCGTTTTTTGAATTTAATTTTTTATCATCAATTAAAATCTGCTAAAACTTTTGACTCAACTAATATTTTAAGCATGAAGCGTGTTGGACCAAACATTTTTTTCAAAGTGCGTTAATAAGGTACATATTACAGCAAGGGAGCACAACTTTGAAAAGAAAAAATTATTTTTTCAAAGTTTGTTAAATTGAGACCATGAAATTAATAAAGCACTTTGAATTTTTTTTTCAAAACGTAATTTTTCACAAGTGCGTTGTAATACTGCGCATTTTAAGCAACTTACGAATTGAACTTACTTATGAATGACATTATATACAACCATAGGACAGTCGTAAAGCGTGACGAGTCCCCTCGCAGATGAGACCAGACTGTGTTAACAGATTCAACCCCGTGTCGCAGAGAATGCTGGCACTTCCCTTTCGAAAAGGATTAACCACTCACTGCTCAAATAAATCGTAAGTGCCAAATATAGCACCCTCCACACAGCTATCCACCGGCAAGTAGTGGCATTTCCATTTGATTAATTGAAAATTTTTTTCAAGGGATTTAAACAAATAAAAACAAAGAAAAATCACACAATTCATAGATGGTTTTGGAAATGTACTTTTTTATTTTTTAAATTAAGAATGGTTCATATGTTTTTTCAGATTTTAGCTGCAGAAAGTAGTTCTTTGAAAAAAAGCAATGCATGCAAAACAATTATCTGAAAATTAGCATCAATAATGACCAATTTGAGGATTTATACAGTTCATATGGCAAGAATATAGTAAGGCTTTTAAAAAATTGTATATTTATTTCGCAACAAAAAGTTGCGTGTATCGTTTTTGCAATTAATTACCATTAATTATACACATAGGTAGATAAAAATATCTTATATTTCCTGAAAGCATATTCAAAAGCACGACTTTTTAAAAAAAAAACATATATTTTTGACCCGTATCATCTAATCTTCATATTTGAAATCTGTATTTTTTTTGTGGTAAAGAAAGTTGTTATTTTAATGTGTTACACAATGGCAGCAGTAAAAAATTTCATTTTAAACGTATACCTTATAATTCAACGTCAGGTCAGGCTGTATAAGGATTGATATTTCCAAGATCCGAAACTAATAGATCATACCTAGAGAAATTTTGTGTGAGCTGATTTACATTGGAATTTTTTACCTGCATTTTAAAAGAAACAGTTTTCAGAAAAAAGAATGATATTACCGATGCAAAATACTGCAGTGTTTACTTACTTTATTCTTTTTGCATGAAGCAGATCATTCCATGTGATTGACCGTTTCAACATGTCCGTGTATCCTTTTTTCTGCATTTCTTAAACTGGAAGTCCATTCGTACGAAAGGGGTGAATCGCTCCGCGCAAATGAGCATACTAGTATCGCGCCATTTCTTTGGAGTGTTCTATTGTCGAATGGGTGTGCTAACTTACATGGAATTTATTTTAACCTCCTTCAATGCTTCAAAATTCTAGTACAACTTTTATGATTTTGAAACTTGAATACAGCAATAAATAGAGTGATGATTTTTGTTTAAGTCACTTTTTGGAATATTCCAATAAGAACAACAACTGTCAACAAGTAGTTTTGAATAAAATTTTACAGAATTATGCACACAATTTTAGAAACCAGGCAACATATTCATAAAATTAATTTTTTTATTTCACCACGGCATACACTGTCCATCAAAATCAAAAAAATAAAGAATTATGTACCACTATTTACTTCAGTGAAAATAATCAAAATGTGTGCCAATTATATTGAAATCCATGTTTTAAAATGTTTAGGAGAACATATTTTGACAAAGCATTTCACAAAAAATTCTGAAATTTTTAGTAACCATGGCAACACCCTTACGAAATCAAAAACCAATGCAAAAAAAATTTTGTATCAGTGTAGAGATACTTGTGTGCAAAGTTATATTGAAGTCAAAATATATAAACTGTATGTAATAGTAGCATATATTGAAAGCATTTCACAGAAATTACTATTTTTAGTAACCACGGCAACACCTTCATCGAAATCAAAAACCAATACACAGAATTATGTATTTTTGTGTAGTCTACTTGTGTGTCAAGTTATATTGAAATCAGACCAAAACTGTAGGGGGAGTAGCATTTTGAAAGCATTTCACAGAAATTTCTATTTTTAGTAACCACGGCAACAAGGTTCATCGAAATAAAAAAAAACGATGCACAGAATTATGTATCTTAGTAAACATTTGATACTTTGTGTGCCAAGTTATATTGAAATCATTAAAAAACTGTAAGAGGAATAGCATTTTGAAAAATTGTTTACTTTTTAAAATGACTGAGTCGATTTAAAAATATATTAAACATCGCATAAGACATTTTGCCGTCTAACTGTTATGCAGTACAGAGCTAAAAATCAAAGCAGTTTTGTCAACTGTGATTGGATGCAAAATTACAATGTCACTTGAAGTTTCGCACAGGTAAAAAATTTGTTGACGTTTCTTTTATTTTTTCACCCACAAATAAAACACCACATACACCCTTATACCCCCTCCACATGATTGTGTTACTCTATCCCCTCTTATTCAATTGCAAGGGGATAACAAACACATAGACACACTGGATTGATTTATTATACTCCCCCAACTCTGCTGCGAAAAGATTATTAAGCACATCACTGCACAAAAGGCCGAGTTATCAGACAACTGAAATTTTCATTTCAATAAATCCATCTGTATATACATGTATACAGGATTCGCACTATATGCAAATAAAATATCCAGGAAGGAATAATCTATTGATTTAAGTAGTCCCAGAATGGTTATTTCGCACCATCTTTCAGGACTATTTATGAGATACTTCAAGCATATTTGGTGGCCATGTTAATAATTTAAGTAGATGTGATATTATATTTGATTTAATGGAGCCGGTGATACTTGATGTCGGTAGCCGATGCCTCAGAGTTCACCTGATGGGAGGAGCAGACGATCTGCTCCGGACAAACATTTTCTTCATCATACATTGCTGAATACTCTGTTGTTTTATCTAGGGGAATGTCGTTCGCTCACCTTTCCGTGATTTGGTGGTTTTCATCATTTGCTAACAGTGCAACTCTACAGGACGCGGAGAACCTTCATCAGATGTTGAAAAATCGGAGTGAATATGACCGGTTTATAGTGCCACTGTTAAACCAGAGTCAAAATCTAGAAATCAGTCTCTCGCTATCACTCTCGGGAAGTGACGTAGAATTCATAGAGATTGAAAACAAGGTCAAAATACTTGTGGATATCACTACACAGTGGAAAGACGAAACTCTGAACTGGGACCCCTTTGAGTATGGGTTCCTCTATCAGCTCCCGATAGTGGGGGACTGGGTGTGGCGACCTCAGACCTTGATCCAGATTCCTCAGAATGACAGGAGCAAAATGGACCAGATAGTTGAGGGCGACAACAAAGAGCTGGAAATGATTCTGCGCAGTGACGGAAGCGTGCATCGTCATACTTCACTGGGTCTTTCACTCTTCTGTTCCATCGATACGACAAACTTTCCATTTGATAAACAGTCGTTCTCTTTCCTTCTGTCGATTGCAGCACTCTCCTCAAATCTCAAGTTTTCCAACACCTCCGCTTGTCAGAGCGTCGGACAGGATAGTGGGAATCCTAAATGGACCAATCTCCAAGTCCGCCACGAGATCTTGTATTCTAGGGCTGCCATAAAGTGCGTCGTCAGTATGGAGAGAAAGCCCCTGTTCTTTGTCATCAACATCATACTTCCGGTGGTGTTGCTGGGGTTTTTGGAGGTCTTGGTGTTCCTGATTCCCGCTGACGCCGGAGAGAAGCTATCGTACTCTGTGGCCCTGTTACTGTCCTATAGCGTGTTCATCAGCTTCGTCTCCGACAACATTCCGGAAGACTCCGATAATGTCTCCGATCTCTTCTTTTACGTCATCTTTCAGTTCTTTATTGGATCGCTTATTATATTTTGTACTACGCTACAGTTACGACTCTACCATCGCAATGATGAGGAAGACATTCCAATACTGTACAAATACATTGTTAAATTTGTGAAAGTTCTAACATGTCGGTGTCGAGCATGTACCAAGAGTAAAATAGAGAGTTCGTCGATGGATGGAGAACAAGTTACAGATCCAGGGAATCCCACGACCTCTGTTCAGGAAAAACACGCACCTTCTAAATACAGGAAAACCAGCCGTGCGATGAGGCGCAGTAAGACGAGAGGTGATCTTACGGGAGGAGCTCGACTTCCGGTCTCCGTGAAAACGTCACACGCAGGGGACGGAAGACTAACTTGGCAAAACGTCTCGTCTGCCATAGACTTTGTTTTGTTCTGGGTTTTCCTGGTTGTCCAGGTCGTTTTAAATTTGTGGTTCTTTTATCCTGCTTACCGAGAGTGAATATGCTATACACGTGTATTCTGTGATGATCAATGTCTGAAAATGGTATTTTGATGAAGGAATCTTCAGTTTTGTTCTGAGGCGGTAGGATATATGCAGACCTTAATGTATAGATATGTAAATACAGTATCTAAGGAAGTTTGTACTCTTTAAGAAAATATTGTCAAATAAAAACATTTTCTTTAAGGCAATCTTTTAAAAAAAAAAGTTTGTCGAACCACTATAGAAGATTAAATACCTAGTAAATAAACTAAACTAAACTGAGATTGAAGGGAGGGTTGTGTACAAGAAGGAAAGCGACCATTTTTATGGGGATAGAACACACTCCGTGCTCCTCCTGTTAGTGAAAATTCATATATCCTCCCTTTTCGATGATTGAATCTGAACTTATTTAAGGAAATAATTCCTATAGGTATGGAAGTGTATTAGTGCCACTTGGACACTTTATTTTTTGAGTGTCTACACTTTAATCTGTAAATTTTGCACTTTAATCTGTAAAATTTACACTTTAATCTGCAAAATTTACGCTTTTTTCTGTAAAATTAACACTTAAATCTGTAAATTTTACATTTTAATCTGTAAATTTTACACTTAAATCTGTAAAATTTACACTTTAATGTGTAAATTTTACACTTTAATCTGTAAAATTTACACATTTTTCTGTAAAATTTACACTTAAATCTGTAAATTTTACACTGTATTCTGAACATTTTGTATTATAAATCTGTCATAAGAGTAAATTTTACAGATTAAAGTGTAAAATTTACAGATGAAAGTGTAGAAATAAAAAAAAAAATAAAGTGTCCAAGTGGCACTTATACGCTTCCGTATACAGGAAACAAAACAAAACCTCGATTAATAATTTTAATTCTATATTTAAAAACTAAGTTCGGAATGTGTTTGTGTATTCTGCATGTTCTGGCTCCGGAAAAGCAAAGTTCAGTCTCAAATTGAACACGAAATATTTCCCTCTACACGTATATAGTAGCTGCCCAGAAGTTTGTCCTGAGTTTTGTTTATTAGAGACATCGTTTATGAATTGATACGCTATGCACACGTGTAAATATCATTAATTCATCATAAACTAAGAAGTGAGTGTTTACGACCCACTAATGATGAGATCATTTCCAATCACAACGGGGGCGACCAAGCGAGACAATTACATGATAAAATCGAAAATTTTGTCCGCTTCCTGATGAATTGCAAACTTTTACAGACTTTAAGCCTAAATCTGTGTGTCAAAATTGTTCATTTGGGAACTTCAGGCTTCTGGAGAATACAATAGATTCATAATTACCGAATAGGTTTGTATATAAATATTGGAGAAAGCTTTTACATATCGACCACGAGTCGACCTCGTCCACGGTTTTCATTGTTTGTTATCTATTGGACGTTTTCTGTCCGCTGACTTTTGGACTTGTATAAAATAAAAATGTAAGCTGTGTGTCCGAGGAAAAATACCTGGAATTACACAGATGGAGATTAGAAATCATAATATAACTGTAAGTAAAAGTTTTCCCAAGATATTGATAATTAAATGAAACTCTACATAGCTATAGCTCTATGAAAATACTGAAAACTGACCATACTGACAAGGAATTAATTTATGTTTGAACTTTATAATTGTTAAAATTGTTTGTTCGTACATCTATATATACAATAATTTTATCTTAGAGCTAGACTTTCTAAAATGAAAATTTCATATCAAATTTTAGAATATCAAAATTCGAATTTCTATGGTTCTTTAAATTCACACAAATAGTATTGGAGAATCCCTAGTAGCTTATGATACAAACTGATGGTACAAACTTTTATCCAAAATCTTGAAAATAACAACGTTTGCCATGCTTTAATAAGTAAAATGAGTAAATTTATTAAGCGCATAAATTTTGAATTTTTATGTTCAATGTTCTACATCAATATGATTACAAGTAATAAAAAGTTGTATATAGATTAATTAGGATAGTTATAGAAAGGCAAAATTTTGAACATCGCAGTAATTTCAGAATTTCCTAATATATACTTTAGAAACATATTTACTTTTTACTATTTATTGGTTACATTCACAATCAAAACCAGAAATCCATTTTTTGGTATCATTTATTCTTAAATCCTGAATTACTATTTGAAATGTAGGTAAGTTTTCTCAGTATTTATATAAACGTTATAAAAACACCACTATAGACAATACGTAAACTTAATTTGATTAACCTTTTGAAAATTTACCAAAATGCATAATTTTTTGCTCTCAAATGAATGATAAACATACCAGGTTAGTTTTGTTTCCAGTTTGTTTATATAAAAATAAAATGTTTATCAACAATAATTATAAAATGTTTATCAACAATAATTATAAGGACGCACTAATATTTATTTTTTAATCAAATCGTATTGTAATTGAGTTACTATCGTATCACAAGGACAAATGACACCCCCCCATTCCCCTTCACTGCGGTAGGGATGATGGTATACAGTTCTAATTAAATCTCTCGACTTGTCCACTGTGATGCTTAGCCAGCACATTTATTTCTCTACATCATAGTAAAGCTAAGAAAACAAAAGAATAAGTGCTTAATATAAAACACAGATATACCCATGTTTTCTTTGGTTTCCCGGCCACACGATGGGGGCTACATTTAGGATATGTAAACCGTGCGTGACTCGGTTCTATGTAAACAATATAAATGATTCATCCGATAATAACGTGTGCATATTGTACAAGACAATGAAAATTTCCTGATATGTTGATGGTATGACAATAGGAAGCATTCGATCAAGCAAAAATTGATGATTTTTCAAATGGCATTTTGACTCCCATCTTCAATGAAAGAAAGACTTTGTAATTAAGGATAATGGTAGGCGGTAGGCAGTATATGTAAATTCGACATTGTTGTGGATTGCGAAGGCGTTCATTCAAAAATTCTAAATCAAAGAAAGACATGCATGATGGTAATTCATAAAATACATCTAAATACTCTTAATCATATTTTCAGTTTACGAAATTAAGGGGAATTTATATTTATTTTTATATTTTTATAAATTTTTAATTTATAATAAATGTAACATGGCTATTAAAAAAACAACCAAGGTTACTATATCGAATTCCCTGAAAATATATTATGCATTTTTACAAGAACTTTTCCGTAACTATAGATACATCGGATGTTTTCTCTACATGCTCTATTATTGAAACGGCATTTGTTATACCTATAACTTTTGTTTTAAAAAATGCGGTTTATTTTGCGCACATTGAAGATCTAGAAATCCGAATGAAGGTTACGATCTTACAATATTCTACGCCGTCGATAGTCACTCGATTTAATGTTATATCTTCAAATTAAGCCGCAGAGCATTAAATGAATCTGTATCTTCCATACCTTTTTTCAAGTTTTTATATTAAATTACGATATTTCTGCACTGCGTAAATATAGTGCATTTTGTCTCCCATATATAGAGTCTACCAAAAACATATCAATGATTGTTACTTTAGTTGTTACACGTACATCAGTCAGAATCATGTGAAGGCAAATAAAAGCTCCCGAAGTAGATCCAAAATATTCACCACAAACAGGAAATTACTGAGTTTTAAGGAGACATCCCCGGGTTTTCAATCGCTTCCTGTACACATGATAAATCGCCACTTCCGATTGACAACGACAATCTTATAATTAAGTCTTCATGTACCTGTATTTTGCACTGGGTAGCTTTTGTGATATTTTGTACATAATATTAGAAAATGGACATAGGTTTCAGTAATGAGCTTGAAGAATTGCAAATTACTTTGGATAGCCAATAGCATATACTCAGTAACCCGGTAAATATATAGGTATACTTACATGTAGTATGTTGTATACTGAACATCTAAAGCAAATTAAACTATTAATGAGCGGACATTACAAGTACTTTATGGGCTTGATGTAAAACCATTTCATAGAGGCTGAATGATATATAATATTTTGGTCTAAAAGTGGGACACATAGAGAGAACCCTAATTACATAAAACATCTTCGAAGTAAATTATTCCTCTCGCGCTTTGGACTCGATGAATATTGTACGTCTCAGGTACGTCTTAAGTATTATATTGTACGTCTAACTAAAACATATTATTGCCCCCCCCTTTCAATACAGCAAGTAATTGTGCAAGTTAGTAATGTATCACACCCAATCATAGTATAGCAATATATTAAACTATGATAATGCATATATTTCAATAATAAATTTAAATTGAATTTAATTTCAGTTGTTCCTTTCATCTGACCAATATAAAGGAATAATGTCTGCGTATGACCCGAACCTCACCTGTCATAAGTGGATTAAAGACTTTCTGCCTCCAGATAAAGAAGTAACACTGGAGTTCGCCAACCGAATTCTAGTCAATCGTCTGATTGGTGGAATCATATTCCTCGGAATTCTAATTGTGATCGGATTGGTTGGAAATGTTCACGTTATCTACGTATATTGCCGAAAATTTAAGAATTCAAACTATCGAATATATGTGTTATGGCTGGCCATTCTGGACATATTTAATCTTTCTGTGAGTGCCCCATTGGTAATTATCTACCTGTGTTACCCCGTGACGTTTCAATCAGAGGAATTCTGTAAAATCTACAGGTTTATTCTTTATTTCGTATCTATATGTTCGACCTGTGCCCTGGTTGTTATCGCTGTAGACAGATGCCGTAAAGTGACGGCGCCATTGGGGACCCAGATAACTTCACGTCAAGCGAGACTGATGTGTGCTAGTTGCCTTGTGGTCAGTTTAGTGTTCTCGTGGCCAAGTCTTATATTATATGGAATTACCAAAGTGCCAACAGGCATACCAGGATTAATGGTAGGTTTTTATTTCGATTTAGAAGTTTTCCAAATATCCACATAACTTAATCAGAAAAGCTTTAATGTTACCTAAACACGGCTTAGTTTTTCTCTCTAAAAACTTATTAATAAGTATACCGGATATATTGAAATAACAGTTTAGATTTGTAATCAAATTGTTTCTAGTTCCTAAAGTAATTCTTTGTCATTATCTTTGAATTAATGTTTACAACTATAAGGTTATAAATTTATATTGATTGTAGGGCTACAGATGTCTAGCAAGTGGTGAGACTCTGAAATACCTGGCTGTGTTCCATATCTGCCATATTCTGTTCTTCCTCGCTGTGTCGTCTGCTCTGATCGGTATTTATGTCGCCATAGGGCGTAAGATTTATAAACACACCTTCTTCCAGGACAGTGTGCGGAGGGGGTCAGATAGATTCGCTGAAGAGTCTCCGCAATTGAAGGCTAAGAACGACAATCGTCCGTCCCACATCTCCCAGGCCACTCTGTTCCGCACCACGGGGACGCTGTTCACCGTGACCTTGGCCTACATTCTGAGCGCCATTCCCCACCACGTGCTCTCCATCATCTTCTTTGCGAATCCCTCCTTTGACTGCTCTTTGACCCTCTTGGAGGGACAGTTCTACTACACGTTCATCTGGTCCTACTTCATAAACAGTGCCATTAACCCTTTTATTTACAGTTTCAGGGATTCTAAGTTCAGACACGAACTTAAAGTCATATATGGTCTGATGGAGTGATGTTATATGTGATGTTTTGATTTTGATGCTAAATGTTTGGAAACTGTTTTGCAGTTAAAGTGTATTATACAGAACAATCTTTAAAATACTTTAAAATGTATATTAATACTTTTTAATTTGACCATGTGAAGTAATTTTTTACTACATGTATTATGGTAAAAAATTAATTGAACAGGTCTGGACGATTTCCAAATATGGAAGTCAAGAACGATAACTGAAAGTTGCTATAAATATACATCATGTACACGTAATTATTTTTCTGTCCAATCAGACAACAGCATTTTTACACACTCCAAAACACTTCTTAAGAGAACAAAAAGAAAACACCTGCTTTTGTTTTTTTCCTCAAAAAAGATTTTTTTAACAAAAAATCTGTAGAAGTAAGATGAAAACTTTTGAGGAATAAGGTATTTCCCACATATTTACCGTGAACAACCTTGACATTTTTATCTCGGTAAAGAATTAAAAAATGTCTTACCTCGCATACCAACTGCATGGACGGTTTTGTTATAAACACTCAAAACATAATTAAGACTGTTATCGATTCGATAAAATTTTTATGTCAGGCTCTAAAAATTAAAAATTTTCCATAATTTTTTAACGTAAGTTAAACTTTTGGGATTGCTATCTCCTTATGTGACAGATTTTTAATCCCACTTAAAACGTTTTCTAAGCTTTCAAGTCATGTTTGTTCACGGTTAAATTGTCATAAATATTATATTATTCCCAGATGTACACAATGTTTACAAAAAAATTGTTCAAAAAAAATCCTTTGAGCAAAAAACTATAAAACCATGTGTTTTATTTATAAATGTTCTCATGGTTTTGTATAAATGCTGTTATCTGATTGGTCAGAAGGACTAGCACCTTGTTTATTCTGTGTGTTTATAGAAATTCACGGTTATTGCTCTTGACTTCCTTATTTGGAAATCGTCCAGACCTGTTAAACAACTCGTCTGGTGGCTACTTATAGGAAAGGTAACTCGTGTTGTAGTACAAAATTACCTGAAATCAACAATTTGTGAAAATTTATTCATTTCAATTAAAGTAGAAAGTTTTTGTTGTTTCCTGAAATTGAACTATTTTCCACAATCTGTAATCAGAATTCTGATGTTGGATAGCAGCTTTTCTAATGATAAATACTCCCGTGTACACACCCTTGAATCATAATATTACAGCGCATATGTTTCCGCCTAACTGCATCATATACTCGTATATGGACTGATAAGTATCCCCCACCTGCACTCTCCTACAAGATTAAAGGGGAATCAAAATTACTTAACATATCGAAAATTTTCAGTTGAGTCGAAGTCTTGTCTGAAGTAAAAGGGTGGCGAAGGTTCATTGTAGGAAACAGACTTTTTAAAAATATCTTACAAGATTTGATGAGTTCAATTCGTCAATATAACACGAGGAATGAAAGTTGACTTGTAGGCTTGCAATTTATATACATAGGTCCTCCCCATGTAGTTCTGTAAATGACGAAAGATAGTTATATATAGGTCTACCCCTTCTACACTATAAAATAACCAAGGCTTGCAACTACCCGCCATATTGGACTTCGCTTGGGACCTCTTACTGACTTACTTTAAGGGTTTTTAGAGTATACGGGGCTGTTCACCAGCATTGGGTACCCTAATTTATTGAAATAAAATATCTGCAACCTTTAATACAGCACCATTCCGCCGCTTTCTTGCGTTTTCAAGCATTTCTCTATTACTCCGTCACACACAGCTTAGGTTCAGGATGACGTATTGTGAAGTATGGAGATAACGAACTGTTTCCCACCATTTAGACAACACAGATCTGGAGCAGAGCTAACAGGGACCTCCAAAAACATCAGGGGCGGATCAGGTGCCATGCAGGAGTGAGCACCTGTTGTGTTCTCTTTGTCATGATCGAGTAAACGTGAAAAGATTTCAGTGTGTAAAATGATGGCCTCACAATTATCAAACTCAAGACAGCATTTTACCTATGACAGATTGTATTCACTTATAACTTAGTAGGGTCATTGTATTGACCATAGTTTCACGTTCACTTAGATAAATCGAATCGACATATGAATGGAAATTACTACTCACTACTCAAGTATTGTTATCTGATCGTACGTCGTCGATTTATATATAATTGTCGAGTAGAAGACCATGGCAAGTGTTTTTGAATAAAATCTGCTTCATATGAATACCCCCCAAAAAATTGGTCTGCTGAGAAAGGCGCACTGGGTACCCATGGGAATTCCAACTATATAGATATTGCCCATCAAAAACTCAAGCATCTTTTTAATATCAAGTTCGAAATACTTACTAGTATATGTACAACCCTAATGTTTTATCTAAATAATTTTGGAAATGATAAAGGACAAGGTAACTATATTTACGAATTCCTTTTTAATAGAAAAGATAGTTGTCAGTGAGGTCAAAAATCCTGGACTTTTAATTTATCGTTGGGAATGGTGATGAAAAGTAGTACGTATGTTTAATGCTATTGAAAGTCCTAATGCCTGATTAAGTATCCACGTCTGCATGTAGTTACACTGATCACGTTTTGAATACTAGTATATACTGCTGCACATTTACTCCTGAAGTTTCTCCTTCACTGCTTTAAATAGGTCCGTCAAAAGCAATTGCCGAGTGGGGGGGGGGGGGGCAACCAGGGCATCAGACTTATTATTGAGGGAGCATATATATGTTTAAGCTTTGTTTTATACAGTGTTCTATATATCGGCAAAATTATGGAGGAGAGGGGAGGGGGGAATCAGTGAGTTTATTGGAAGCCGATATGTATTTTTGTTTGTACGGATTTGTATGAATTTAGGAATCCTGCTTAGCTATGTTAGTTCAATTTGATTGTTGGAAATATTTAAAAACAAAAACTGACATATGATTTTCTCCTTAGAAGGGGAGCTGGTGTGCATAAGTCTGTCTAAATACAGCAAGTTCATATGAAAAATAAATCGCTAAAATTATCAGCTTTTAACAAAATAGTATTTCTTTAAATAATAAGACAAAAGGTCCAAGACTCATGCACCTTCTTGAATTCCAAGGGGCGGGGAAGGGGGGGGGGGGCTTCAGTACACCGGTTCTTCATTATACCCCCGCTTAAAAAGTGGAAGGGTATGGTGATCGGGATGTCTGTTAGCCTGGTCCCTGTCTCATCCTTGCCAAGGCAGGAGACGCGGAGAATACGAAGCAAAACAGGGATAGGGAACCAGGCTAGATGTCTGTCTGTACGTCCGTCTGTTACGCTTGTGGGTACATGTACCCATCTCCTCTTATACCACTGAATGAAATTTAATAAGATTTTCACAGAATCTTTATCACATAGTGCCGTGTACCTCCTATTTAACTTTTTTGATCTGAAACTTATTTCGGGTCTCCCCAGGGCAAAACATGGACTTTGTCATCATATTTGAGGCTGGGGTATCATTTATACTCATGCAGTGTTCACAGCACCTCTACTTTTATTCAATATCTTCACTTTTCATACTGGTGTCGGGTGGGATCTAGATTTGAAAATGATTGAACTACTGTTAAACAATTTTTGGATTTGCATTTGAAAAACACAGTTATCCAAAACGTCCTTGATCAGCACTGTAACTAAAAGCTGAGATTATATAGATACTAGTAAGTCTTCAGTTTAGTTCTCTCGATCTGGAGTTTATGTGAATTGGTAGTTGTGGATCGGTTTTCAATGTTTTTAATGCTTGAAAGTGTTGGATTCATTATTGAAACAACTTTTTAGGTGCATGTTTTATTTATTACCAAAGCATATTTAATTTATTTTAGTGCGAAAGATAAAACGTACGATTTAACAAGTACCTGCACTGTTTTTATTGGATACCGGGGGAAACTAAAGTTGTAATCAATGTTATTTTGTCATCCCACGCTGATATAAAAGATCCCTTTAATACTTGCTAAGGTATTTAATTATAAAACTGACCTTTTCCTCCATGTCAGGTTCTTTTTCATTATGCTTAGGCCTGGCGAAAATCGTTCAATCGAAAAGAGAAAGTCCACATGATGCATGGTTCGCGTCTCGGAATGTAGGGAATCAAAATTAGCAATATACATGATGGATAAAAATTGACATCTACTTTCTCCATTCTAATGAATGTGTCACTTGTATTCAATATCTTAAACATTTTTTTTTTCGTTAAGCAAAGAAAAGTGTTAAGAGGGGGAGATAATAGTTATACACTGGCTTGAATCAATAAATCTATCTCTGAAGAATTCACAGTGTCTTAAGTTAAATCTGAGTTGTTGGGTTTTTAAAAAAAAAAATCTCTCAGCAGAAACATTAAAATTAGGAATCTAATCCTGAATTTTCTACATGATAAGACAGATCAATTTCAGTTAAAATATAATCCATATTAAATATACAAAATCCAAAGTTGTGAGTCTGTAAGGAAATGCTATCAAAGATGAGTCTTTAAACATGAAGAATACAACTTTTAAATTTGATGGTATTTCTTGAAGTTTAAAAAGTGTAAACACACTGGTAAAGTTGTATAATCAAGTTTTAAATGTATTACCTTAATAAATTTTTATTTATAATATACATGAGATTAATTTATTTAATTGTTTCCTGTAAATCCTTTGTTATAATTTTACAGTATGGCTGTGGCTCGATCAGTGAAGGTGGACTTGGGAGAGCCTGAGCAAGAAAAAGAACTCAGTCTGATGGAAAAATGGAGGAGACATGTGGAGGAAAAGAAAAAATCAGGCCATGAAGCAAAAGTTGGAAGAGCTCTAGCTACCACTGTCCTGGCATTTCAAGTCCCCTCTCAGCTGTATTTATTCATGTATTATATAATTCCATATTTATTTATGGACTTTGATCCATGGTTTCAGTATTACCTGAAAGTTTTCATTGTTGTGACCTCTTTAGAATTTTTGGCAAACTTTCTCTGTGTTCAGCTGTATGACACAAAATACAGGATATCAAAAGACAACCCACAACCGAGAGAAATCCATGACCGCTGGAACAACCCCCCAGAAAAATTTGTTCCTCTCCAGCTGTACAATAATGGGGTATCTAATGGAGATCTCAGAGACAAGCATGGAGGGCTGCCCTGGTCACACTGTGATATCTGTAAGATGGATATCCCTCCCCGGGCCCATCACTGTAATTTCTGTAAGGCTTGCATCCTGAAACGCGACCATCACTGCTTTTTTGTTGGGACCTGTATTGGCTTCAGAAATCAGAGATATTTTGTTATAATGGCATTCTACACCTTTATAAATGGACTTGGTGGTGGGATCTTTACGTTGAAATATCTTAGTGACATATACTGGCCTAGTGCTTCCTGGACAGACTTTGTCCTTCCCATCACTGTCTACAGAACTCTGTTTGACAATATCCCTCTTCATATCGGCATCATGATCTACCACTGCTATGCCGAGTTCCTGTTTGGTTCCGTAGGATTATTCTATTTCCTGTCACAGATGTTAATCATTGGCCAAGGAAAAACTCTGTATGAACTGGCACACGAAATTCCTGTCAAGAGCCTTAACTCTGTCAATGCAAATTTTGTCTCTGTGTTTGGAAGCTTTTGGGCACTTAATTTTATCTTCCCCATGCAGATACTTTTCAGACAGAAGGATGACGGAACCCATTGGCAGGGCATCAAACTTGATCATAATGCTAATTACCAAAAAAATGTACAATCGAAAAAATTAGAAAACATTTTATTGAAAAATGTTTAAAGTTTGTTAGCTATTTATGATTATTTATTAATTTTTTTTACAGTACATAAACCTGTGATTGCTTATTGAAAAATGATCATTATTTAAGAAAAACTTTTTATAAAAATTCGATATAAAAAAACCTTGGAACTTTTTTAATAATCCAGAATGAGCATTTTTGGTAATTTCCCTTGTAATTTATTCGTAATGATTTTATTCAGATTCATATTTTTGTGATATTTATTAATCTATGAACAAAAGATTTGTTAAAATATAAATTATGTATGACTAGCCTAAGTACATGTTCAGTATGAAGAATTTAGTAGTCAAGTACTGAAAAGTTTTGTTATTGTTTATGTGATTTTAGAAAATTAATTGTTTTAAACTGTTAAATATCATCCTTCACTTGATTGTTTAAAATCTTAATTTTGAATGTTTTATGATAAAAATTTCCTTTTATGGAAAATGTTCTGTATAAAGTTTTCCTGATGTCAGATTAAGGTCATAGTGGTCAGAAAAATCACGAGACAAGAACAAATTTTTAAAATCAATTCTTCCAATTTGTTATTTAGGAGTTGTTTAATGTTGTATTACTTTGTTTTTTTAACTAACAAATCTCAGGTGAGAGTTATGGTCCATTGACCCCTTGTTCTTCTAAGTACTGAAAGAATATAATATACTAGTATCCTCTGTGTCTTATCTCTAAGTTAGGAATGGCGAAGAAAAAGAAAATATATCTCATACATGTTCATGCTTAAATAAATAATTTATGTTTCTCTCATCAATTTTTGTAACTTATATTGAAGAATTCTGAATATATTGTAAAAATATCAGATGAAGGAGAAAAAAGGACGGATTTGTTGTATGAAATGGGTATATTCTCATTAAGAACTTTATGTCTTTATACTAATAATACTCTCTTTTAAATGCATAATAGAATAATATACAAAGTTTATAATTTTTTATTATATGATAATAAAAATTGACATTTCAATGACAGCTTTTCTCTTTGTTGTGTCGATCTTTAAGCAGTAAATATGTGATATTTAGAGAACAGTTAACGAGTAATAACTTAATTTATGGTACATCCACATTAGGGCGGGACGAGTTGCGCAAGCGTTTATACCGAATACATGCTTCACAATGCTTAGAGCCATTCATCCTCATCGAGTAAGAACTCACATGAAACTAGCTAAAATTCTGTCTTTTGTTTTATAGAAAACAATGGAGAACCTCTCGCTAAAGAATCAATTCCGATAGCTACTGAACACAGCGAAGCAATGAATAAATAACCGCAAAACTTATATATAAAAAAAGACATTAAGAATTAACATAAACGTTTACAAAGTTGAATTTTAAAACTTAACAATTGAAAAGCTATTTTACCGTCAGTTTAACACAGCGGTGGATCTTTGAGTGACCAGGGGGCGCCCAATTATTCGGTTTCCATGCGCTAGAATCAATAAATAGCAAGCTCTTACCTGTGCCGCTTATTAATATTGAAGGTATTACTTAATTGCTACGGCTGGACAACCACTGTTTGTTTTGAACAACAAGATTTGACCTGTCCGAGAACTCTGAAAATATCCAGTGTTCAATACCATTGAAATCAATGAAAGACCACTTATAAGCTGATCAACGCTTAACATTTTTGGATACAAGACCTTACTAAGGTAAGTTTAAATCAAGATACAAATTTATACATTTATCTGGAATATTTTCTAAACTGTGTATAATGTATATGCTATTTAATCAAAGAAGGCAATTGTTATTTAGGCAATCAGAATTCAAAAATGAATTAATAAATAAACGCAGGTCTGATCGACATCATAAGTGTATACAGAATCAATTACCTATACAATGAACGCCGATATATCACATTGTGTTCCTGAGAACAGCTTCAGCTCAGTGTGTCTAGTGGAGGTTTACATTGAAATTTATTGAAAGAACTATTTACAATACCTTTGGCATATTTTACTTCCTACCAAATAACTAAAATCATTAAAATGAGAGTTGTATGATTTGTGAATGCAATTGTCTTATCAATAGGCCCATAGAATCACCACCTCCTCTCCAGTAGTATCAGAGGGGGGAATGGGAGCTGCCAACCCCCTCCCCCCCACCCCAAACATAACCTTTTACTGTTGAAAATGTTCATGAGAAGGGCGGTTTCTCTACACACTAACTTTTTGTCACAAATGATACTAAAACAACAGCTGGTGTGATAGTGTATTAATAATATCTGAATTATACGATAAAATAAGTTCAATTTGAAAATAATATCATGAATATTTGATTGTGAAAAAAATTGAACCTCTAAATATAATACTTCAAACAAATCAACAATTGCATGTAATCGAAAGAAACACAATGCATTATTAATTCAATTCACACACGTGTTCCGTATTACAGGTTGGTCAATATGGCGGTGGCCAGAAGTGTAACAGTGGACGTCCAGTCGACCGCCGAAGAAGAAGAACCCAAATCCTTAATGGAAAAATTCAGGAAGCATATTGAAGAAAAGAAAAAGAAAGGACATCACGGTAAATACGGGATGTACTACTGCTGGGCATTGTGGGTATTCCAGACCCCCACCCAGTTATACATGGCCTATTATTACGTCATTCCGTACCTCCTTCACGACTTCACCGACTGGACCCAGTACTACGTTAAGGTGATCTATACCATTTGTGCCATACAGACACTCGGAAATCTTGTGTGCACCACACTGTACAGTACTAAATACGAGAAATCCCGAGATAAACCTGACGTTCAGGGGATCAGAGAACGCTGGGAGAACCCCCCTGACCAGTTTCTGCCCCTGAATGGTACTCCCAACGGACACCTACCGGATGATGGGGGTCTGCCGTGGACGTACTGTGACGAATGCGACATGATGAAACCTCCCAGAGCACATCATTGTAAATGTTGTAGAGCTTGTATTCTAAAAAGAGACCATCACTGTTTTGTTGTGGGGAAGTGTATTGGACATTATAACCAGCGTTATTTCGTGGTACTGACATTTTATGCGACTATTGTTGGATGGGCGGGTATAATATCTACCTTTGCCTATCTCCACATGTTTTACTGGTCAGATTCCGTATGGACGGATTACGTATTTCCGGTTACAATATTCAGGGGAGTGTTTGGAACGATCCCGCCCCACATTACCATAATGATCATCCACATGTATACAGCCTCATTTATTGGAATCTTGGGCTTTTTCTATTTCTCTTCACAACTGACCATAGTGTCTAAAGGTATTACTTTGTATGAGTTAGCAAAACAAGTTCCAATCAGGAACACAAACTCCGTTAATGCGAACTTTGTGACAGTATTTGGAAACTTTTGGTTCCTTAATTTTTTCTTTCCCATGACAATTTTGTTTCCCGTGAAAGAAGATGGTACATATTGGAAAGGAGTGAAGTTAGATCATAACGGCAATTACAAAGAATCTTAATAGAACTCACTGCATACTGGAAAGAAATGCAATAGGCTTCGGTAGTTATAAAGATTCATGGTGAACCCACGGCATTCGGAAAAGGGGTGAAATAGATCACAACAATAATAGTGAACCCACGGCATTAAGGAAAGTGGCACCAGCTGGTTAGATCATTACGGTGATTACAACGACGCATGGTGAACCCACGGCATTCTGGAAACGAATGTGTAGTGAACCTACGACAATCATGAAAGTGAGTGAAGTGAAATCATGAAGACTGTAATGATAAAGACTGTGAACCTACGACAAATTCTCTACAGCTGAAGTGTTCAAGATTTGTTCTTTGGATTGTTTTACAAGAACGAGGACTTCTCCTCTGATTTCTAAAGACACGTGCTCATCAATCAAATGTCATAATTTATTTATTCAAAATACTTACTTATATTAATAAACAAATTATACAAACTAAAACTGGACTTTATTCCTATGTTTGTTTGTTTTGTTAAAGTCATTTCGGGACCATTTCACTTATTCTAAGATGCCACCACTTGCCGATGGAGGGCTGCAACTTTAGACCTGTACTCAACACTTACAGACTTAGGGCAGTGAAGTACAGTGTCTTTTTTGTGCCAGCAGACATTTTCAGTACATGTACTGACCTTTAAGCATGTTTAAGGGTTCTCCACACATATTTATCTCTCTTCTTTATTTTACCAGAACCTACTGTGCACAACATGGGACCTCGGTTTATACCTCTCATCCGGCGAAGGACCGGTCTCCACGCAGGTATTCGAACCCGCGAAGTTAGAATCAACTCTTTACTCCGTGACTATAGAGCAAACGTTTTAACCTCTGGACCACTGATTCTGCTGATAGTTGTTTCCCAAGTAAATGTGATTTAGTGCTGGTATTGGTCTCCTGCATTAGACCCTTTCTTGTATACTACACATAAATCAGCTGACCAACGTTAAATATTTTTATTTTTTTTAAATTTCTTATATTACATTTTCTTCATTTTAGAAAATTTTGACACCGTATTTAATTGTCCTAATTTTTGGAGTATAATTTTTGTTTAAAATCGGATAAATCTTGCATTGATTGGAAACTTCCCCTTGAATGGGTTACTAAGTACTTTGTCGTATTAAATACTTACATTGTATTGGCTGCATTAGTCTGTAACATCAGACTTAGAGGATTATCCGGTGATTTAAAGTAACATTTTGAAGAATGATTTAATGAACGTGTAGGGAACATGTTTCATTTTTTTTTTTACTTTGAAAGTTTAAATTCACGGACGAGATTGACATGTTTGTGAAGTGAGTGCAGCTTGAAAATAACACACAAAAGGTAATGTTATAATTTTTTCTATTTACTGTAGACGGACGGATATCTTAACTTGAATCTACCACTGTAACATAAAAAAGATATAAGACGCCACCACCCGTCAGTTCTTCAATGAAAATCGTTCGCAGGCACTTGACATTACATAAATTCTTTAAAAAAATATTATATTCCATTCTATATCTATTTATTATTATTTAATAAGCATGGGTTAATATTTTAAACTTTAATTTCATTCCATATTTTTAATGAGCCAGTCGAGTCAGTGTATTCATTTTACTCTTTTGGATAATTTTTTGCCTTCAATACATCACTCATTTTTTGCAAAAATTATCTGTGTGAGGCGCCGTTTTGAAATTAATTGGCATTGAGTGACATCATCTACTAGTATTCGAATTAACCTATCGAAGGTGATAATACAATTCTCTGTTATCCTTGGACTTTCAGTAAGGCGTGGTATTCTCGACGTTACATAATTAGTGTCTGAAATTTACACAGCCTTTCATTCACTGTTGAAAATACATGGGATAAAAATTCGGACAAATGTCAAAGAGTATAGCAATGATCCAACGACAGCGTCTCGTACGGCAAAGAGATGGGACCTAAGTCGTCTCATCGTTGTCAACAACAATTTAAAGTTGCTGATATTATTAATTTCTTATAATTACCCAATGAGATTCTATTCGCCATTTCAGAGACATCAACGTCGAGAATGTCAGAAAGTCCCAGGATGACAGAGAATTGTACTTTCAAGTATTGGAATGTGACATCATATAAATATAAGCTCAGTTGTGAAAACTGACTGAATTGTAAAGGCTTGTTGCTGTTAACATCTTTGTTAGCATTATACTAGTATATTTCTTTTCATAGCCTGTACAACATGGCTGTATCAAGGAGCGTGCGGCTGGACATTAACAGTCCGAGTGAAGAACCCGTTACGTTGATGGACAAATTACGTCAGCATTACGAACTAAAGAAGCGAGACGGACAAAGATCCCGCTATATGATGTATGTGTTCTGGGGTCTGTGGACATTCCAAGCACCCACGCAGTGGTACATAGCTCGCCAGTATCTTTTTCCTTACCTCCTTCATGATTTCACAGACCAGACACAGCACTTCATGGAATCCCTTTATCTCTTTTGTATTGTAGAAGCTCTTCTTAACCTGTTCTGTAGCTCCATTTTTAATTCAATTTACGTGAAAACAAGAGACACTACTGGGGATCACAGCAGCAGAGACCCCGGTAAGAGTTCTGAGCCGGTTCTACACCTGAACGGGCACCTGCCGGATGATGGGGGACTCCCGTGGCGATACTGTGATAAATGTGATATAATGATCCCGCCACGAGCTCACCACTGTAAAATCTGTAATGTGTGTATACTGAAGAGGGACCATCATTGTTTTGTATTAGGGAAATGTATAGGCCATTACAACCAGCGATATTTTGTGGTATTAACGTTTTACGCCACTATCGTAGGGCTGGGAGGTGTGATACTGACCATCTCCTATCTCCGTCTGTTCTACTGGCCGGACGCAGTGTGGACGGACTTCCTATTCCCGATCACTATATTTAGAGGACTATTTGGGACAATGGAGTCCCACATTGCTATAATGATCATCCATATTTACACAGAGACTGCCATTGGAATATTGGGCATCATCTTTTTCCCAAGCCAGATTGTTTCTATCTTCAAAGGTGTGACTCTCTTTGAAATGATGAAAGGTGTTTCAGTCCTGAACACTAATTCCGTTAATGCTAATTTTGTGTCAGTGTTTGGTAATTTTTGGGCCCTTAACTTTATATTTCCTATGACATTTATTTATCGTCAGAAAGATGGAACTAGCTGGAAAGGAGTCAAATTCAACTATAACTTTAAACAAAGGACATGATTCAGTGCCATTAATAAACAACATCCTCTTATGAGACTGTGAGTCTCCTACATTAGAATCTGCTTAAAAGGAACAAGGTTATCCTGAATTCTTCTCACATGGACAAGGCATTCAACATT
Organism: Saccostrea cuccullata; assembly: GCF_032062105.1. Taxonomy (NCBI): domain Eukaryota; kingdom Metazoa; phylum Mollusca; class Bivalvia; order Ostreida; family Ostreidae; genus Saccostrea; species Saccostrea cuccullata. The sequence goes on from NW_026932690.1 coordinate 378,718, forward strand.
CTTTAGGATATTCAAAGTTAGGATATACAAAATGCTCATTTTTGCTCCTTGTGTTCAATCTTTCTTCAAGGTAAATGTCTTGGATAACAAAGTTAGACTGTGTATTTTAAAATAAAAAGAAAAGATCAATGGGCATTTGCCAAATTTTAAAATTTTAATGGGCATCTGACATGATTAAAAAATCATTATTCTTTCATATAATCAATAAAAATGTGTACCCAAGCATGCCTGCAGCATAAATTACCAGTATATACACCAATTATAAAAACAAAAAGCAAAAATAATCTGTGTGTAAAAGTTATTCCCACAGTCATTGGATAAAATGATGACCTGATTAAATCTGACCTCTTCATTTAAGTATTCACTACCGGTATATATATAAATGTCTGAGTTTTTATTTGTCCACGTCTCCGTTTGGTAGGTCCTCTTTTATAGTGTTGGTGTACGTATACGGGTTCCTTTTATTGAGGTATTTCTCGGATTTGACCAGAGCCTCTGGTAACGTTAGGTTAGTCTTTGTGGCAGACATGCAGCATTTACTGCGTTCTATGCATGCATACATCAAATCAAAGTTAATTTCATCGGACACCACTGAGTCCTGTTTATACGCTGGGTGGTGCAAGACAAAGTTCCTCATCCATCTAGCAGTTGTCTCACACTTACCTACAAAAGATGTCAGATTGAGATAACCAATTATCTCAATTTATCTTATTAATGCTCAGTGAGATTTCAGGTTGAGATTTTAAAATTTCCTTCATATTATGGCTAAATGTTATAATTTACTGTATGTGTAAATAATCTGGTGTATTCAAAATTTAGTGTAATCACTGGATAAAGAGTTGTTGGCGTCATCATAAATTAGTGCTACACATGTCCGTTCAGTGTATTGTTCATGTATATGTAAATAATTTATTAGCAGTATTCATGTATTAGCACATTTTTGTGTGTGCCAAAGCCGATGTGAAAATATGAGAAGCCCACTTTTTAAAGTATACATACAGTAGTTGGAATATGTAGATTCTCTTGATATATTACACAAAAGCTCAATGAGATATCAGATTGAGATGTAATGATTCTCTAGATATATTTACCTGAGGCTCAGTGAGATACCAGGTTGAGATATACAGATGTTAAATTTAATTAACCTGAGGCTCAATAAGATATCAGATTGAAATGTAAAGATTCTCTAATGTATTTACCTGAGGCTCGATGAGATATCAGGTTGAGATAGTTCAATATTGTGCATCTTGTGTCCACATCTAAATCTTGATCCTCCATGCTATTTAAGTAGCCATGAATCAAAGGAATCATTCCAGGGAAGTCAGCCTGAAAGTAGGTTCAAACTCAAATCATTCTAAGGGACACACAAGTGTACAGGTACAATCAGAAGCATATTTTCTACATTTACTAAAGAGATATCATTATAAGATGAGCTTAACAAAGCAGACTTACACTGCCATTGATGATTTCATTTATTGACATCAGTCTACACTGCTCGTCTGTTTTATTGGTACACTTTGAATCAGCACAATACTCAGGCATACACTTGGTGAACTCCTCTGGGGTACAGTCTAGGCAAATAAAACAATTGTTTGATTTTTACAAATTCTGTCTTCTAAAACAAAGATTAAAATTCACTGAACATCAAATTTGTGAAGTTACAAGAAACTTCCATACATTAAAATCAGATGGACAAACCTGTGAAGATTTCCTTGCGGAAGTAAAATTGATCATTGAGCACAGCATCTCTATTGTGAGCAGTCTTCATGTTTTCATCTACCTAAATTTAGTAAATTATTCCTGCTTATCATATTTATCCTTTTGAAAATATTCATCAATACTAGGGTATTGCATATATAACTAAAAAAAAAAAAACAAGAGCACCACAAAGGGCAGATTATAGAGCATAAACTGCCCCAACCCAGGTTATACAGTATAGCTTGGACAGCTATTAACTTCATTCTTACAGACTTCGTTACTTACTTTAGATATTGGGATAACAAAGCTGAGTCCGTAGGTTAAGATGACCCGCGTCAGTAAAACTATAAACACAGTGTAAGCAGCATTCTCAAAGTCAGAAAGCTGAACCTATAACATACAGCATTCATAATTTAGCTGGATTAGTTATCATTCCATAGTAGTCTCCATTTTAAATACTGTAGATTGGGAAATAATCGCAATGGTTTTCATTTCGCTATGTTCGCGATTTATTATTTTTCTGCGAAAATAAACCCATCGTGAATGCTATTATTAGCTTTTAAAACATTTAAATGATTGTAAGACATTTTCCTACAGCGTGAAATTAAAACCATCGCGATTGGAACTTTTTGAGAAATCGTAAAATTTTAACACTATGGAATTAAAACGACTTACAGTAACCAAATTTACTGAAAAGGACTTAATTTTACTTGGTTACCATTGTACTTCTCAAGCATGTAAACATAAAAAATCCATCCTGTTTATTTTCATTCATGACATCCATATTTCCACAATTCAGATTCTCATCTTTCAGCAACAAGAGTTTTAAAAGTCCTCAACCTTACACTTTCTCTAAGTTTTAAACCTAAATTTTTATTCCCAACAAATGGCAACTTAAATGCTGTTCTTATGTTTTTGCAGTAATTTCAGACAAACATGAGAATCCTGAATTATGGAGTAATTTGCTTCATGTAAAATATATGACACACAGAATGTTTGTATGGACTTACCTCCATTGGTCTGAATTCTACCCTCCACCCAATGTTACTGTTGGGAGGGGGAGGTTTAAAACGCATGGTCTGCCAGTTGGTTGACTGGATATTCTAAAATTACAAAATAACATACTTCTGAACCATAACTGTCAACTGGACAAAGCGACATTAACAGCCTCAAACCCACAGGTTCTGTCGGGGGATATTGAACCTATAGAGTGTGATTTTAGGTGATTTGAGGTGATTTTAGCAAGAGTTATTACACATGACCGCCATATTGTAGGTCAACATTCCCAGATCCCTTCATTATTCAACCAAGTTCAATTTGTTAAAATTATGGCTGCATCCACCCCCCCCCCCAACCCAATAATTTTCCCAATTATAGAATACTATAGAAAAGGTAGCTTGTTTTTGTGTATCAAGGAGTTTCAAACCAGTAAATATTGCCCCCAAACTGAAACTTTTCTTCGCGACGACTTTATTTCACAATTAACCAGGGATAAACTAGTTCGCGATGTTTGGCTGTATGTAACCCCCCCCCCCAAAAAACCCCTGAAATTGCTTCCTATGGGGCTGATACTGGTTACTGAGGTAAAGATAACACTATTTTTCTTATGAATATTCATTTGTTAAGGCCCCCCATTGATTTATGATTTTAATATTGTAAATATTTTCTCCCATATATTTCTGGCATGCATGTTTAAAATTGGTTGCTCAAAGAAGAAATTTCACTACTTTGCTCTACAAGATGGTGGCTAAGGGGAATAACTCTGAGGCAAAATACATCAAGAAAACCTTTTACATTGGCAAGCCACAATATCTTAAGTCAGATTGGTCTTAAAATTCTCAAAACATTTTTTTTAAAAGTTATAAGGACTCAAGACAAAACACACTACTCAATACAAGTATTGGATAATTAAGCCTTGGCCTGTAATAATACCACAATTAGAATGCTGAAGTTCTGTTACGGACATTATTAACATACTGCTATACCTCAAAATGATCTGTGTCCTTCTCATCGTCCTGATTAATTTTTTCACTGAACAAGGAGACCGGGTCCCGGATAAACAGGTGAGCTATGTGTTTAGAGAGAGGTTCGTCTACATCTGTAAAACAGACCAGGTGTTCACAGGTAAGTGTTCACAGGTACACAATGTTGTAAACAGATTCAGGTGATTGATGCAAATAAGGACATTATTAAACATAATGCACTCCCAGGTTAACAACGATGTTTTAATGAAAGATAAAATGAGCAAGCTCACATACCCCACAATTGCCAGGAAAAATAAAGGAATCCAAATTTCCTGGTAATATGCACATCTACACATTGTGTCCTAAATATCTGCAAAGTTTGATGAAACATTGTGCAGCTCTTTAAGAGAAGTTGCACTGACAATCTGTTCATTTCTATATTCAAGGTATGGCCATAAATCTAAGTCGAAAAGTGCCGAATTTCCCAGAAAAATACAGGAATTAGAATTTCCTGGTAATATGCACATATACACACTGTGTACTAAATATCTGCAAAGTTTTAGCAAATTCTGTGCAGCGGTTTAAGAGGAGTTGGCTGACAATCTGTTCAGCTCTATATTCAATGTATGGCCAAAAATCTACGTTGAAAAGTGTGGAAATTCCCAGAAAAAATAAAGGAATTAGAATTTCCTGGTAATATGCACATCTAAACATTGTGTCCTAAATAAATGCAAAGTTTGACTATTCTGTGCCCCAGTTTATGAGTCGGCTGACAAACTGTTCATCTCTTATTCAAGGTATGGCCAAAAATCTCAGTTGAAAAGTGCGGAAATTCCCAGAACTAATAAAGGAATTAGAATTTACTCGTGCCTATGCACATCTAAACATTGTGTCCTAAATATCTGCAAAGTTTAACGAAATTCTGTGCAGCGGTTTATGAGTAGTTGCCCTGCCAAACAAAAAAAACAGGACTGACGGACTGACTGACTGACAAACGGGTCAAAAACATACCTCCCGCAACTTGTTGTGCGGGGTATAAAAACAAAATGGTTCATTAATATTAAATTTAAGGAACGTTTGTTTAACAATCACTCTCTTTAAATACTTTTTGTTATCGTCGAACGTAGAGTTGAATGGATGTTAAAGTAAATATTTTTGCCAATAAGGAAGCTAAAATTCACTTAGTTGACAACAACTACCTGCTGCTCGGAGCTCTTTGTAAATACCATGATCATACACCAGGTCAATATCATTATTACATCTGTAACAGGGCGATAAGTAACTGTCTATGGAGTCATAACGAGATTTGTTGATCACAAACTTGTCACTTTTTAATGGCTGAAAAAAGCAAAAATTAAAAAAAAATAGTCTTGTATTTCATAAACAGTGATACCATAAATAAATCTACTTTTATCTTGACTTTTTTGTGCCAAAAAAATATGAAATTTTAGTGCTATTGTATGGATGGCCTTGTGAAAATTTTAGTGTTGCAAATTAAAGAAAAGTAGATAAAAATTTCATAATCCTTATTATGATGACATGATACTCACTTTTTCTCCCCTTTCTTCATCTGTGCGATCGTCCACTGACTGTGAGATGACCGTCCATCTGGCATCAATATCTGCCAAGTGACCGCGGTAGATGGGTGCTGCTGCACTCAGGGCCAGCTATCAATAGAAAAATGGATGTCATTTCTTTCTTGCAAGCATAATGAACATTGATATGTAACAACTATTCTGGCTCTACTTATGCTAGTTTTTTTTTTTTTAAGTTACCTTCACTTAAGATGTATTTAAGAAATGAAGTTCTATTACATTACACTGTATTGGAGAGGAGATTTCATCAATGTTTTGTAGATGAAACTTTTCACTCAATATAAATTGTAATGTCTACTATTTTTTCACTCAAGGACTGATAACTATTGCAGGAAAAAATGAACAAAGCCCCAGAAGGGGTTTAAAATACTGTAAAACGAGAAAATTTGGCGCATACGTATTTTAGCGCAAACACAAGTGGGAATGCATTCGCGCAAATAAATTTTAGCGCTTGCACTTGTCAGTAAAATATATGTGATATTTTTTTTTTATCCACACCCGTATCTGACTTTATGGTTAGTCAAGCACGGAACATATAAGTACTCAGGTATATCAGTAAAGATTCGTTAATTTTACCATGGTACGTGTTGCTATCACATGGACGTGACACAATGTTAAATATTAATTTTTTTATTTCTATTTTCTATTAAAAGAAATGGAGTATTTACTCATTTAAATCATATCAAAACAATGCATGCATCGAAAAAATTACTTCGATAAAACGGTAATCCTAATCAGGTATTGTCTGCAAGCTCAATTGCCATGCTTGATTGCAATGTTTACCTCGAGGCGATTGTGATTGACACGCCGAGAAGCCAAACTTTGAAGGTGCTAATGATTATAATCGGGTAACAATTACTTGGGTAACAATAGTTTAATTAAATTATAATTTTGGCAGAACCTTCTGTCTTCCGAACGTGTGCAGTGCTAGTGTGTATATAAAATCCAATGACCCTTCGACATTACGTAATCGCGCGTTCCGGTTTACATGTACTTATGTAAAAGCTTTGAACACACACAAAAAATGATATTTAGAAATCCTTTAGCGCACAATAAATTTTAGCGCTCTCAGGGCCAACTGTGCCAAAGGCGCTAAAATAAGTACATCAAATATTTCGTTTTACAGTAACAAGAATTATGAAAACAGAGAAATATTTCCCAGTCACTCAACTGTGTAAAACAAACAGATAATTTCTATAAAGTTAATATAATTAATACAGAGCTATAATTGATAAATAACTAAAAAATTCATGCTGATACAACAAAGAAGAGCTTAAAAAATTATTTTAAAAAAATGTATAATTATAAGAGAAAATTAATTTTTATCATGTACAACTCATACCAGGATCTGGATAATTAGATAAACCTTACCATGATAGGTCATACGGGATTAGATTATTAGATAAACCTTACCATGATAGGACATAAAAATCTAGATAACTATAAAAAGCCTTACCATGATAGGACATACGGGATCTAGATAACTAGAGAAAAGTTTAATATTGATAGGACATAGTTTATATAGTTAACTATAAAAAGCCTTACCAAGATAGGACAATAATCTAGAAACATAAAAAGCCTTACCATGATAGGACATACGGGATCTAGAGAAATTTGATAAAAAGCCTTACCATGATAGGACAGAGAGGATCTGGATAACTATATAACCTTACCATGATAGGACAGAGAGGAGCCAGGTCGTCGTAGAGTTTCCTGGCCTCGGTGATATTACAGGCCTGGAAGGTGACCTGGAGACAGCTGCAGCCCATACCGAACCCCATACAGTCCATGTAGATGTGGTCCGGCTTAGCCCCCGCCTGACTCTCCCCATCATCCCCCAGGGCAGCGAAATCATCCAGGTACGGAGACTTGGTAAACTTATCCTTGTAAACTGTACGACGTTTTCAGGTATTAATACTGATTCAGATTTGTGTATAGTTAGTTGAATGCTATACATCACTATGTTCTGTCATATCCAAAAAAATATATAATGAATATAAAAACACACTAAATGCATGGTTATGAATGAGCAAGGGTGCCTCTTCCAATATTCTGAATTCAAGGGCTCTAATTGTAAGGGCGACTTAAGTGCAAGTTCTACTCAGCTGAGTACAGTATACTTGTATATTTTACAAGTCTTTCGACATTTTGGACCACCTGGTTAAGTGTTCTGTTGCTGGGCAGGGCTCTGTTATTTTATATTCTTCTGAGAGAAGTTCCTCCCCATTGCTATTCACCTAATGATACTTTGAAAAATGTAAAAGGTTGGTAAAATGTTGAAAAAGTGATAAAACTCTAAGGTCAAGAGGTCAAATATGTTGGTACCCAAGGAAAGGTAATGTCACAAAAATCTTTGCTATAACCCATAAAAATATATGGACAAGGTTTCAGTTTTTACAAGCAAACAGACAGTTGGACTCATAGCAAAGTTTTCATGAACATGTGATGAAGATTTTTTAATTTCCATTTAATATCTCTGAATAAAATTGCTTATTATAACTTAATTCACTCAAGGTCCTGAGGAAGTAAACATGTTTAATCAATGGGTATTAAATAAACTTTTGTGATATTTTAAAAATCTTCCAACTGCCTCTTTATAGCACACTGAAAACAGAAGCTTTAAAATTAATCCTAGTGGCTAAATATTTACTGACTGACTTAGAAACTAAGTCCCGAGTCAATACGCATACTTTGGTCCCCTTTCTGTACTGACCAGCAGCTTGTCCTGACAGAAATTTAGATGACAAGAAGACATAAACTTCATTTGAACTGAAAATCACCTGGAATGTTTATTGCAACTTTTTTGTTTCTTCTCTGTCTTATGTTTCTGGTCAAGGTTCTGAAATAAAGTAAACAATCTGTATTTCAATCTCCTTTTAAAATGCTGCTTTATGTTTTCTTAATACTTCAAAGCATTTTCTCTTACATGAATTTTTTTTTTTATAAAATTCATTTTTTTTAATTGTGTATCTTGTACCAATCCATAGACATATGCCATTAACATTTCATCTTTAGCCTTACTTAAATCGTGGATGTCCAGGAAAAATGGCTTCATCTGGGAAAAACAGTGAATGTGATGCTCCGCTGCTTGGTGTGGGTGTGTGTTCCGGATCAGTGAATCCTGGACAGCCAGATCTACAGACCAATACAAAATATTTAGTTCTATTACCACTTCAAATACAAGTAAATAAGGCACAGAAATTCTGTTCAAAAGAAACATAGTAGAAAAATTTCTCCTCTTTGGTTCTGAATTATAATTTTATACACTAAATGTAAAAATATACTCAAGACAAGAGATGTTTATAAAACACTTATGCCCCCCTCCCCCCAAATTGGAATTTTTCTAAGTCCAAAAGGGCATAACTCTGTCTAAAATGGTGCGATCCTATCCAAAACATTACTTGACTTAGATATTCAGCTGAAAAATCTGTATACTAAATTTCATTTCAATATGTGCAACCTCTGCAAAGAAAATGAATGAAAACTGCAATTAAGTGGAATTTCTAAGTCCAAGGGGCATAACTCTAACAAAAAGGATGCGATTGTACCCAAAACAGAACTTGGGCCTAGATATATATCTGATATATCTGTATACTAAATTTCATTTCAATATGTGCAACCTCTGCAAAGAAAATGAACGGAAACTGCAAATAAGTGGAATTTTTCTAAGTCCAAGGGGCATAATTCTAACAAAAATGATGTGATCGTACCCAAAACAGAACTTGACCTAGATATTTAGCTCATATATCTGTATTCTAAATATCATTTCAATTTGTGCAACCCCTGCAAAGAAAATGAATGGAAACTGCAAATAAATGGAATTTTTCTAAGTCCAAGGGGCATAACTCTGTCAAAAATGGTGTGATCGTACCCAAAACAGAACTTGACTTAGATATTTACCTGATAAACCTGTATATCAAATTTCATTTCAGTATGTGCAACGGTTGTGAAGAAAATGAACGGAAACTAAATGGACCGACAGACCGACAGACCGACCGACAGACCGACGGACAGCAGCAAAGCAATATGCCCTCCCTTCTTCGAAGGGGGGCATAAAAAGTTCTTTCTAAAAAAAATTGGATGCAGTTTTGTAGTAAAAGTACAATAAAAAAAGAGGTCCGAGGGTCTGAGTGACCACAGTCCTTCATCAATAGATTCGTTTCCCTATTCTTTCCTACATAAAACTTTGAAGGGGAAGGGGGGGGGTGGTTATGATTTGAACAAACTTGAATCTACACTCTTCTAACTGCTTCCATATAAATATAACTAATCAAGACTTATGAAACTTTCACACTTCAGTTTTCTCATCTTTTCTGGCCCCAAGGTTCTAGAAAATTCCTGAATTCTTAATTCTTACCTTGGATAGGAAGTCAGAGAGAGGGGGACAATATCCTCACCACACCATTTCTGAATCTCCTCCCTCCTACAGAGAAAAAAAATCCAAATGAAATTATCTTACTTCTAATAAAAAATTTTACTTGTGTATAATACTGCTTTCTTTTCTTTCAAACAACAGAGTGAATAATCAATGTTTTGATGCCCTTATTCTGGCCCCACCTGAGTCTCATGTTGGATTCCACCACATTGAAGTGAGCCATCATTCCCCCATAGGGTTTCCCCGGGGTCCCCTCCACCATATAATTGGCATACTCTGGTCGCCATGTGGTTGGATGGTTCCTGTAATTGAAATTTTTATTGAAATACTGTAGACGTACTTTTTTCCACGAGGTCATAATTCCGTGGAATATCAATTTCTGTTTAATCCGCGTGTAGAAAATTACACGGATTTCCAAGACTGTCACTATATATCATTTACATTTATATCTAGTACGCTTGGACAAATTTCCGCGGAAAATTTGTGACCGCGTACATAGCGTAAATTAATACCACGCGGAAAAAAAGTACTTCTACTGTGAGTAGTATCAACATACACATTTTGGCACTATTATTTTTGTTTTGATACAGAAAACTTTCATATTTCTTATATCTACTTTTAAAAGACACCTCCTGAGGACACCTATGTAGATCATCAAATTTTACTGTACATCAATAAGTTTTATGAATTACAGGCCAGATTTAAATGGCTCTTAATTTCCTTCAGTGATCCACTGAAAACGTCTCTTTTAAATTTGCAATAAAAGTTCAACTCAGAATCAGGCACCTTTAACGTGAATGAGACTCCACATTAATTGTATACGAGGTGTCATGCTGCTATAATGAAAAAAAAGAGATAGTTTCTAATTTACAGGTATATAAAAATGAATATATGATTTGAATTTTAAAAGACAGGTAAATGTTAGTATTGATGAAATTTTTATAAATAAAAGCCTCTAAATAATGTTATGACAATTCACTGTTTCAGGACAAGTATAATGCAGAAAGGACTTAAAACTCAATACAATATACATTTTATTGTACATGTATAAATAAAACCATGATCTTGGACACATTTCTGAAATATTTCCTCTTGACTTGAACAAAAATTATAAGATTAATTTTTTGTGGAATGTCTGTCTACTTTTTCACACTGTGTTCATATTTTGCTAGAGGCTTTGAGGAATATAATCACCAGAATTCTGCTGAATCACCATGAGTTAACAAATTTTGAGAGAGAGAGAGAGAGAGAGAGAGAGATCAAACTTAAAACAACAGTTTGCATAGTTATATAATACATGTATACTGACAAATTAACTCATTTTTATCAACAGGATATTATTTGTGGACCATAAAAAACAAAATTCAGAGATTTTCATCCTTTTTTATTGTGTAAATTTAAACACAACCAAAAGAACTAAAGTGGGAATGGAAGCCTGCTGTATCCACACATGTTAGAGATTGTTTGACAATCCCAAAACAAGGTCATTTGAGGGTCATAAAATATCAGAGTGTAAAAATGTTCAAATTGTTGATTTTTTTTTTTTGGTCAATTCGCCTGTTTTAACTTTTAAATGGGTTGAGTAGGAGGTTTATAGGTTTATGCTCCACTGCAGAACTGATGGCATGATCCACCAGGACTTTTCTGAGCCATAGTGTTATTTTGACTTAAGGAATGTTTACTTCAATCTGCATAACTTTTAATTTATTTTTTTTTCCTAAAACACATAGAAATATTATTTCAAATTTTTGAGAAAATAACCTTGTTTTCTTTATTTTGTGAGCAAGTTTACTATGTTGAGCTGATACACTTTGGTTTGTGTGTGTTTTTTTATTTGTATGTTGAATATTAAGATGGTACATTTATTTATTGAACATGATTATACAGTCCTGATAAGTACTCATCATTTATTTAGTTTGAACTCACTGTGTCATGTTTAGATGATACACGAATCTAGATAATATGTAGGATATGTGTTAAGTGTGATTCTTAAACTAGTGTGTTTCTTAATCACAGATATGATATACCAGACTTTCAGGTGTGATTAATTAAATAATTGATATGACAAACAGTATATACCTTATGATTACAGTGTCGCACATAGGATAAGCATGTCATACTTAGGGTAAACAATTCACATTTAGGGTCAGTGTGTCATAATTAGGATTAGTGTGTTATACTTAGGGTCAGTGTGTCATATTTATGGTTAATGTGTCATACTTAGGGTTATTGTGTCATACTTTGTGTAAGTGTGTTATAGTTAATGTCAGTGTGTCATACTTAGGGTCATTGTGTCATTCTTTGGGTGACTGTGTCATACTAAGGGTCATTGTGTCATACTTACTGTCAGTGTGTCATACTTACTGTCAGTGTGTCATACTTAGGGTCAGTGTGTCATACTTAGTGTAAGTGTGTCATACTTAGTGTTAGTGTGTCATACTTAGTGTCAGTGTGTCATACTTAGTGTTAGTGTGCCAAACTTAGTGTCAGTGTGTCATACTTAGGGTCAGTGTGTCATACTTAGTGTCAGTGTGTCATACTTAGGGTTAGTGTGTCATACTTAGTGTCAGTGTGTCATACTTAGTGTCAGTGTGTCATACTTAGTGTCAGTGTGTCATACTTAGTGTCAGTGTGTCATACTTAGTGTTAGTGTGTCAAACTTAGGGTTAGTGTTTCAAACTTAGTGTCAGTGTGTCATATTTAGTGTCAGTGTGTTATACTTACTGTCAGTGTGTCATACTTAGGGTGAGTGTGCCATACATAGTGTACGTATGTCATACTTAGTGTCAGTGTGTCATACTTAGTGTTAGTGTGTCATACTTAGGGTTTGTGTGTCATACTCAGGGTCAGTGTGTCATACGTAGGGTTTGTGTGTCATACTTACTGTCAGTGTGTCATACTTAGTGTCAGTGTGCCATACTTAGTGTCAGTGTGTCATACTTAGTGTCAGTGTGTCATACTTAGTGTCAGTGTGTCATACTTAGTGTCAGTGTGTCATACTTAGTGTCAGTGTGTCATACTTAGTGTCAGTGTGTCATACTTAGTGTCAGTGTGTCATACTTAGTGTTAGTGTGTCATACTTAGGGTCAGTGTGTCATCATAAGTGTCAGTGTGTCATACTTAGTGTACGTATGTCATACTTAGTGTCAGTGCGTCATACTTAGTGTCAGTGCGTCATACTTAGTGTCAGTGCGTCATACTTAGTGTCAGTGCGTCATACTTAGTGTCAGTGCGTCATACTTAGTGTCAGTGCGTCATACTTAGTGTCAGTGCATCATACTTAGTGTCAGTGTGTCATACTTAGTGTCAATGTGTCATACTTAGTGTATGTATGTCATACTTAGTGTCAGTGTGTCATACTTAGTGTCAGTGTGTCATACTTAGTGTTAGTGTGTCAAACTTAGTGTCAGTGCATCATACTTAGTGTCAGTGTGTCATACTTAGTGTCAGTGTGTCATACTTAGTGTCAGTGTGTCATACTTAGTGTCAGTGTGTCATACTTAGTGTCAGTGTGTCATACTTAGTGTCAGTGTGTCATACTTAGGGTCAGTGTGTCATACTTAGTGTCAGTGTGTCATACTTAGGGTAAGTGTGTCATACTAAGGGTGAGTGTGTCATACTTAGAATTAGTGTGTCATACTTATTACTTAAGGTCAGTGTGTCAAACTTAGAGTTATCCTGTCATACTTAGTGTCAGTGTGTCATATACTTAGTGTCAGTGTGTCATACTTAGGATCAGTGTGTCATACTTAAGGTCAGTGTGTCATACTTAGGGTCAGTGTGTCATACATAGAGTTATCCTGTAATACTTAATTAGTGTCAGTGTGTCATACTTAGTGCTAGTGTGTCATACTTAGTGTTAGTGTGTCATACTTAGTGTTAGTGTGTCATACTTAGGGTTAGCGTGTCATAATTAGGGTTTGTGTGTCATCCCTTAGGGTAAGCATGTTATACTTAGGGTTAGTGTGTCATACCTAGGGTTAGTGTGTAATACTTTGTGTTAGTGTGTCATACTTAGTGTCAGTGTGTCATACTTAGGGTCAGTGTGTCATACTAAAACCCCAGTCACATTTCCAAAAAAGACCAACGGCCGACGGGTTTTGAAGCAAATATGGGATTCTTCGGGTGACAGTCGTAAGTTCATCGGCCGTTGTCTTCGCCGATTTTGACCTCTTTTTTTGTCGGCCGACCAATTTTGTGTCCATCGGTCCAAGTTATAATTTTTTATGCATCGGTGGCCGATTCCTTCAATTGAAGTTATCCGTCGACCAACCTTCGATCATCGTCCGACCATCGGCGGTCAGTTTATAAAGTCGGTTGTCCGTCGTTGGACAATAAGGGTGTTTAAAATTTCGGCCGACGGTTAAAATCAAACTGTAGCTCAGAGCTCGATGATCGGACGACGATTGGCCGACTTATGAATATTTAACCTAGTAAGGATACATAACACAAACAAAATTTTGATGCATGGATTGATATAAATTTTTTGAACGGAAATAACATGAATAATTATTCCGTAAGATATAAAGAAATCTAAAGTATTATTTGCTGCTTAGATATGCACCTTTTGTCATTTTCATGCAATTCCACACAAAATTTTGCACACATTTTCAACTTTGCCTTGCAAACATTACTCACGTCACCTATCTGAATATAGATCTATGAAAAAATATTGCTGAATTCTAAAGAAAAAAGATTTTTTGTGTTATTTGTCCAAGTCATCGGTGTCCCTAGGAATTAATGTGACTACTCCGTGTCGCCCGATACTGTATCGGCCGATCATGTTCTTTCAGCCGACAAGACCAGAAAAATTTAGTCGACCGACCATCGGCTTAAATGTGACCTAGGCATTAGGGTTAGTGTGTCATACCTAGGGTTAGTGTGTCATACTTAGGTCAGTGTGTCATACTTAGAATTAGTGTGTCATACTTAGGGTTAGTGTGTCATACTTAAGGTCAGTGTGTCATACTTAGTGTCAGTGTGTCATAATTAGGGTGAATGTGTCATACTTAGTGTTAGTGTCATATTTAAGGTTAGTGTGTCATACGTAGGGTCAGTGTGTCATACTTAGTGTTAGTGTGTCATACTTAGGGTCAGTGTGTCATACTTAGTGTCAGTGTGTCATACTTAGGGTGAGTGTGTCATACTTAAGGTTATGTATCATACTTAGGGTTAGCCTGCTCTGCCTTTTGTAATTCCTTCAGGATTGGTTCAGCAGTCAGGGCCAGCTGAGCTTTCTTCTTTTCTTGACTCACTTTGACCAGCATATACTCCACCTAAAGACAAACCAACAATGTTAGTCAAGGTAATTTACTGTATTCACTTTAACCTGCATATACTCCACCTAAAGACAAACAAACAATCTTAGTCAAGGTAGTTTACTGTATTCACTTTAACCAGCATATACTCCACCTACAGACAAACATACAATGTGAGTCAAGGTTATTTACTTTATTCACTCTATTAAAAACCTGCGTTGAAATGGTATGGAAATAGTCTTTTTTAATTTTCAAGCTTGATAATCACATTTTACTATTTTTTTTTATTTAGAATTAGTCCAAAAGCTGTTTCCTTCATTAAATCATGATAAAAGTCATGCATAAAAAAATATAGACGGTAATTCCTCAATACCTACATGTATTTGAGTATCCATTTTTAACATACCTTCTTAGCATAACAACATCTATGACTACTTTAATGTCTTTCAGGCAACAGAACTAAAGATATTGCATAGCAACCAAATAAATTATTAGATCTGATTAAACATGGTTGCTTTGAATGTATTAATCTCACAAAAATAAGTCATCTTTTTTCATGTCAGATTTGTGCATTAAGTCTAGCTCAGTAAATAAAAAAAATGTTCACCTGTCAGAATGGACAATCAATATAGGCACAAAGAATAAACTCTGAATCTTGAATGCATACAAAAATGTAATATATTTTTCTATACAATAAAGACAAATTAAATATAAGTAACAGAATATTATATTTACATTCAGAGTAATTTTCTTTATGAAATCCGTGACGTTCAAATCTCTATAACACATGCGAAACCTTGTCACCGCGCGTTAGAATACACAGTAGGAACTATATGCATTTTCGTACTTTATGATCTCCAAAATGTACAGTGTTTGACACAATTTAATAAAAAAAAAAATTAACCCTGTTGAATTAACGCAAAAATACAACAATTGTGCACTTAAAATTAGTTGGTCCCTTTTTTTCCTCGCAATGTTCGTTTGTGTTATTTAACGTTATAACGTCACAAACGGCTCTTACATCTATAAAGCACATCAGTTTTGAAGGACACTAAATTCACATTAAAGATTACCGAAATAACAATTATGCAGAGGAAAAAATTAAAGAATGTAAATATAAGCATTGAACGCGCGGTATTCAATTTGTCGGCACCGCCACGTGTGTTATAGGACCGAAGACATCCCAAAATATGAATTCAATGCTTAAATAATCAAATGTATTGCACATTTGTTTTATCAGATAAATATATCCAGATAAAAATAGATTCCTTGCGTGATAATTTGCATAAACGCCGAAGGCGTTTATGCATAAAATTATCACGCAAGCCAATCGATTGATCATCTTCATGAAATTGAAAAATCTGACAGTTATTCCTTATATTTACATGCTTTGATTCCGCCAATCCACGTGCTCCAAGCCCTGCTTCTGTCTAGCTGTTTGTCCCGCCCTGCACGTGTTTTTTTTGGAACCGCGCCAATACATTGATGGGGAAATAAAGTACATTTACATTTGGTAATTTTATCTCGGACAAAGACATTGGAAATGTAAATATTTGAAAACCAAATGAAACTTTATCTAAAAACGTTTTTAAAATGCCTTAGGAAGAGTTTAAGTTCTAGAACATAACACACAAATTATAATGGTGATAATGTGCATTTAAATCTTTACACAATTCAAATATGAAATCAGTCAATTAATATTGTAATTTATTGAGCATATTATATAGTTACTAAAAATAAAATCAATATCATATGTCTTATAAGTGTCCTCAAATCAGTCAAAGGGAGCAGGGGGGTTGCAATGACATTTGTATGAATTTTCATATGTGGTACATGTTTTTTAATTTTCATATTCTTAAATATGTAATTCTGGTTATAAAATGCAATTTCACTGGATGTAAAACAAGAGGCCCATGGGCCACATCGCTCACCTGAGCACTAAGGGTAGGAAAAAGTAGAAAATGGCTTTTTATTGTAAAGTTTAAATCCAAAAGTAGTCCCATGACCAATCATGGATTTGCTATTTTTTAGAAAATGATTTTTTAAGAATTTTCATATATATATCTTTAAAAACTTTGGTCGGCCATTTTGGCCCCACCCTACCCCCGGGGGTCATGATTTGAACAAATTTGAATCTACACTACTTGAGCATGCTTCCATATAAATATGATAAATTATGGCTTTGTCATTCTTGAGAAGATGATGTTTAAAGAATTTTCCTATATATTTCTATGTAAAACTTTGGTCGGCCATTTTGGCCCCGCCCTACCCCCGGGGGTCATGATTTGACCAGACTTGAATCTACACTACCTGAGCATGCTTCCATATAAATATGATGAATTATGGCTTTGACATTCTTGAGAAGAAGATTTTTAAAGAATTTTCCTATATATTTCTATGTAAAACTTTGGTCGGCCATTTTGGCCCCGCCCTACCCCCGGGGGTCATGATTTGAACAAACTTGGATCTACACTACCTGAACATGCTTCCATATAAATATGATGAATTATGGCTTTGTCATTCTTGAGAAGAAGATTTTTAAAGAATTTTCCTATATATTTCTATGTAAAACTTTGGTCGGCCATTTTGGCCCCGCCCTACCCCCGGGGGTCATGATTTGACCAGACTTGAATCTACACTACCTGAGCATGCTTCCATATAAATATGATGAATTATGGCTTTGACATTCTTGAGAAGAAGATTTTTAAAGAATTTTCCTATATATTTCTATGTAAAACTTTGGTCGGCCATTTTGGCCCCGCCCTACCCCCGGGGGTCATGATTTGAACAAACTTGGATCTACACTACCTGAACATACTTCCATATAAATATGATGAATTATGGCTTCGTCATTCTTGAGAAGAAGATTTTTAAAGAATTTTCCTATATATTTCTATGTAAAACTTTGGTCGGCCATTTTGGCCCCGCCCTACCCCCGGGGGTCATGATTTGAACAAATTTGAATCTACACTACCTGAGCATGCTTCCATATAAATAGGATGAATTATGGCTTTGTCATTCTTGAGAAGAAGATTTTTAAAGAATTTTCCTATATATTTCTATGTAAAACTTTGGTCGGCCATTTTGGCCCCGCCCTACCCCCGGGGGTCATGATTTGAACAAACTTGAATCTACACTACCTGAGCATGTTTCCATATAAATATGATGAATTATGGCTTTGTCATTCTTGAGAAGAAGATTTTTAAAGAATTTTCATATATATTTCTATGTAAAACTTTGGTTGGCCATTTTGGCCCCGCCCTACCGCCGGGGGTCATGATTTGAACAAACTTGAATCTACACTACCTGAGGACGTTTCCCCATAAGTTTCATCTTTCCTGGCACAGTGGTTCTTGAGAAGAAGATTTTTAAAATATGCCACCAAATTTTCATTAATTCCCAATTATCTCCCCTTGAATGAGGGCTTGGCCCTTCATTTGAACAAACTTGAATCCCCTTCACCCAAGGATACTTTGTGGCAAGTTTGGTTGAAATTGGCCCAGCGGTTCTTGAGAAGAAGTCGAAAATGTGAAAAGTTTACAGACAGACGGACGCCGGACAAAATGTGATCAGAAAAGCTCACTTGAGCTTTCAGCTCAGGTGAGCTAAAAAAGGTTTACATCATATAACCTGTGTTACCTCATCGCAATTACTGTCTTCAAAAAGTTTCAATATGCTTGAAATAACAAAAAAAATTAATTATCAAGACAACAAATCTTAGTAAAAAATTTATATGAATTGTATGTTTCAATAAAATTATGTTCATCAACGATCTTATTTAAAACTACTATACTTCCAGTTTGATCAAGATTTTAAATTTGATGAGGGGGTGAGTGTGTAGGTGGATCAAGATTTCACTTACTTATCTCCATATTATATTCATAAAAAAATATATAGCTGTTTTAATAAGCTTACAAATTTTCTTTAATATAAATGAATGAACTAAAAGTTATCGTAAACATTTTTTATGAGAATTTGATTGCTTTGTCAAAATAACTTAGCACTTGATCAATTCTAGAAATGGAACAGGTAAATTAAAAGAAGCCAATAAATGTATAAAAGGTCAACGAAGAAATAAAAATATTTAAAATACAGAGATCATGGAGATGGAATCAAGAACCCAATCATTTCTCATTGCAGTTATAATGATAGGTCATTCAAGCTATTTAGAAGATATTCTTTTGCTTTTCTTTCACATCCAATTGCCTCTAAAAAATCACCCAATATTTACCTAGCAGTTTAGAAACTTGACACTTTTTGGCCAAAATTTCACAATACCTGTTGTTAATAGTGAAATGTAAGCAAAAATGTTTTTATAGACATCCCTGAGTGAGTGGGAGCATATCATCCTGGAGAGTTCCCCAAATTCTGTCCAGTTAAAAGGGTGTGAAGAAAAAATTACCCAGAACCATTCAAGTATTCCAACATCTATACTGTCATTGTTTTATATGCATCACTTGCACACTGAATCCAAGATACCTCTGACTCTACCCCCCTTTTACATTATCTGAAATTGAATATGACATGTGCCTTTGCATATTTATAATATACAAATGTATATAGCGAGGGTAAGACTTAGAGTGAGAGGAACATCTAATTATTTTACACTCTATTTTACAGTATTTTTGTAAATTATTCATTACCATTTCACAATAGTGACTTTTATTTGACATAACTATATCTATTGTCAGAGTATTACTGTTTTTTTAACATGCTTAAACATTATACATGTATGTGGTAGTATGTCATTTGATGCATCACTTAAAACTTAAAGCACGGTATTATAGAGATAGAGAAATTTTAAATAATTAGATTGACATGTCAGTAAAAATAATCATGACTGAAAAATAATACTTGGCAAAATTAACAAACAATTTTTTAAAAGTCCCAATACTTATGAAAACTTATTAGAGTATCCCGATAGTATGGAAATTGACCATATAACGATAAGATCTATTTAAAGCTAATTCTGGTGGAAAATAAATTAATTCACGTTTAATTTTCTGTATAAAAAATAAATATGGGAAACAGTATCAATCACAAAAAATAAAGTATCGAATTATTCATATACCAGATAATTGTGATTAATTATGATTTATAATTAAGTAATAATTTTTTTAATTTTAATCAATTTTAATTTGGGACTGCTTTTGTGTAATATTCATGTTCAGTTTAATTTTATACGTGTACGTGTGAAAGCCTTCTTCCTTCAATTAATATTATTTCAATTTGTTTCAATGTGCGTACTGTTCCTAAATGACCATCGCATGTAAGGATTCCAGGCATACTACACACAATCAATTTCTACAGCCTTTTATAGTTCCATTGTTTATTGGAAATCTCATTTCTGAGTTAGCTCCGCCCATTAAATTAATAAACCCCGCCCTCTGGGACTGCTGAGACTGCTTTCTGGGACTGCTGGGACTGGTCTCAGGGACCGCTGGGACTGCTGGGACCGCTCTGGGACTGCTGTGGGACTGCTCTGGGACCGCTGTGGGACTGCTCTGGGACTGCTGTGGGACTGCTTTAGCAGTCCCAGAAAGCAGTCCCCGGGACTGCTCTGGGACTGCTTTGTGTCAGGTTGGGTCTGGTCGGTACTGTACTTGTATAGGATTGCATAATAATTATTATAGGATTGCATAATAATTATTCTCCTATAATGGACTTTAATTTCAAGCTATATTTAACACAGCAGGACATTATAATCTTCACACACAACAATGAAATAACACATCCTACATTTATCTAGATTAAGATATTTAATAAAGTCAAACAATAATGAAATATTCCTTTCTCCTCTCTTTAATTTTATTTTATAATAATAGAAAGTCTGTTGAATAACTTTTTTCTGTACATTCAACATGCTCAAAGACCACCTGCTGTCATGAAGATAATAATTTCATCCTTTACAAAGCTGCACTCTTTACACAGAACAAGATTTTACATGAGGATTACTACTTATCGCTCATTTCAACCAATTCAACAAGTCTGGCACTGCATCTCAAATATATATATCACGCATTCTCAATTTATAGTCTCAATTCGCTTTAAATAATGTACCGCGTTTTAAGTAATATAGTATTTCAAATAAATTTTATTTTCTGCCAGTCATATGAACCATTGTTGGTTGTTGATTAAAATACAACAATTGTTAGTTGTAGCTTGAATGATTGTCTTAGGAGAAAATCACATTTTATAGCAGAAATGGATATTTACGTTACTGTCGCCGATCATCGTGTAGTTTTTATTTTAAACCAAAAAGAAGTTTTAAATCATTTACATATCTTTTTCTTAGTAAAATTGTCCTACATTTGAATTATATTTTCTGAATACCACACCCTTCACACATATGCCTGTCACAAATTTTCAAAAAATTTAATATATCTATCAAATTTTGATGTCACCGCAAAATTATTACTTTTCTATTTGGAAATTCAAAAGGACTGGAAGGATTGATAAACTGACTCAGTAGGACTAAGTTGTAACTTTTTAACATCATGAACACCCTTTCTATTGCATGGAATGGTAAAAACGACACTGTTTATCTGTATTTATGAACAATAGCCCTCCTTTTCTTGTAAGTCCAATGGTTAAAAAATTCAACGATATTTACGTGTTAGTATTTATTCACAAATTAAGTAAGAGAACTACACTGTTCCCAATGGGTCAAATTGCCTTACACTCAAGCACTAGAATATGCCTTTAATTAACAGTGGAATAATTGAACAATGCCATTAAAAGTTACGATAAATCTCAGAAAGATATTTACGTTACGGATATTTACGTTACCGATATTTACGTTACGATGTTTTAAAGTAAATAAGTATTAATTTCTAAAGCTGTTTGAACAGATTTGCGAGTGAATCTTTATGATGTAAATACTAAGAACATGAAGAAATATACACTGTTTCTTAAAATGTCATTTTTTCTGTAACAAGAGTGCAGAAATGCAAATGGAAGTGAACATGCAAAGGTGAACATTTTTACTCAATATCTTGTGCATCCATGTGATTTGAAAATTGAATTGACATAATATTATTCAAAAGTAGAATTGTGGTTTAATGATTGAATCTTTCCATTTCAGGCAATTGGGTTAATTAAGGAATCACTGTCTAGTTTTGAGAGTATGCCAGGGACATCAACAATAGTGGGAAACATGGGATAATTTTAGCATAACGGGCGAAGCCCGTTATGCTAAAATTATCCCATGTTTCCCACTATTGTTGATGTCCCTGGCATACTCTCAAAACTAGACAGTGATTCCTTATATTTCCATTTCATTGTGAACTTTGTAGACTTAGACATTAAGAATGTAGACTAATCGATTTAAATTACACGAGGACTTCCATGCCAATTTCAATAGTCCTCGCACACTGACGTCAAACACAAAGGCAGCCGCACGAGATTTACATGCATATTTGGCTTCCTTAGCGTCAGACACAGAGACAGATGCGCACGAGTTTTGCATGCGTATTAGGCCTCCTTAGCTGCTGACCTATCGACCTGCCTAATTCACATTCCGGCAGAATTATCAGGAAATCAACTCCGCTTACTTTCAAAGGGTTATTATAGAGAACAAATTTAGAAATGGAAATATTATTGCATAGTTTCAAGTGTAATACACGTTATCATTCGGAACGTAAATCTGAAACAAAACTTTCTTCAAGTCTGTATTTTGCTGTTTGTTTGCACTGATAGTGTACCGTCAACGTAAAAAAAATGGTTATATACACCTCAATTGTATACCAAGCTAAACATTTTGAAGAAAAAATATCATTTTTGTAGGAAATATAATTCCAGAAAATAGACGCTGCGTTGCATGCAGTGGGGAGGGGGGGTCTACATCAGGTAAAAAAAGAAAGACGGCTGTGGGTGTTGGGTGTCAAGAAACTGGTTGAAATTGAATCCATTTCAATTTTTGTTGCTTTGCAAAAAATACATATATTAACATGTATAAGATTGTGCACCTAATTTTTCCCATTTGAATTGTTGCTTAGACATATAACTTAGAAGGTATGCGTCTATGCTTTAATGGTACTGAAAATTCAATTTACGTTATATGAACGTAGAATGTATATTGCTCTATAGAGCACATGTGATATACAACTATAATTATTGACAAACCTTTTAAGGGTGGTGGGCGATCTTTGTTTTATTTTTGAGATTTGACGATAAAGTTTTCACAAACAATTAACCATTTCAGACATGTAGCAACGGTGGGGGGAGGGGGGGGGGCAGCCCCCCCCCCACTTTTTTCTCCAACCTTACTTCAACTATAGTAAATGTTCAATGAAAGGCTAATTGCCCCCACCCCCACTAATAGTGATGTACGGAAAATGTAGTGTAATAATTGGTACTGAAAGTAGTTGGCATTGAAAAAAGTTCGCCTCCCCCTCTAGGATTTTCGACTTTGAGCAAATTTTCTCACCCCCCCCCCCCCAATTTGTTGCCTTGTCAACTTTTCAGGTAAGTAAAAAAATTCTCTGGCTGCCCCCCCCTCCCCTTCCCCCTTTTCAAAAACGATGCTACGTGGCTGCATTTGAAATAATCAACAGATTAAATGGGGGAAGGGGGGATGAATTACATGAGTCCTCTATAGATAAATCATAACTTGAATTTTCAATTCAACCCTTTGTAAAGAGCACAGATAAAAAGATTCATAAAATTCAATAATTTGAAATAATATAATCATTTTTTCCCCGAATATAATTTTATTTTTGTATGATATCTATGTGCGATATTTACGTGATATTTAACAAACACTTCGTAATCAGGTAATAGTGAAATATTTAACCTTCTTATATTCTAAATAATGTGCGTTTCTCTGAGCAGATTAATAAAGAATCAATTAATGTAGCATTTTAGGGAATATTGTCATTATTAAGCTTATCATCGGATGTGATAAAACTTGTTAAAATAAAAAGAAAATAATTTCATTTAATGAAAATTATGTCCGTTTTATTTTTACTAATAATTGAATCAAAGATTCTGCACCCCTTTTACAAATGTGCTTAAGCGGTTTCATAAATGTTTATAGTTAACAAAATTTGATGTGTATTATATTGATTTTGTATTTAAAAAAAAATTCTTTTGTTTCCAAATATGGCTTTTCAACATCACGTAAATATCTTGGTGTAAAATTAGCCCTCCAACCGCTTTTATTTCGAAGGAGGCCAACAAAACACAGCATGAAGTATGTAAATCAAATTGCGATTTTTAATAACTTTACACTTTCATGTTTCAAATGATGTATAAAAGTGTTAATTTCAGCTCATTAATTTTTTTGACTTTTCCCAAGATCGATTTGGCACTATAAATTGAGAATGCGTGATATATACAAGAATCTTTGCCATGTTAACATTCGGTTTTATGATGAAGGACCCAACGAAAAGTTTTTATTGATGAATTTATATATATTATATCTCAGCAGACAGATTTTTACAATAAGGTATTTCATAACTTTCAATCAGCTTAAAAAAATGTATATATTTTTTAAATAAAATGTCATCAATAGGTTTTGGCAAAAATTAAAGCATGCATGCTTTGGATACATACAAAATTTTTGCGTCATCTTATTTTTGTCTTAACTCTGTATTTGCGAAACAAAATTTTCAAAAATCTGCTTACTACTCTAAATAGTCTTTTGCAATTCTTATATGAGAATGCTATTTTCTGGGAGGACACTGTCTTGCACATTTACGCAAAAATAAAGTTATCACAAAAAAAGATTTACGTTACAATCTCTATTCATATCGAATAGACTTTTCGACTGTTTTGAGGGCTAGGTATAACAAAAAAACATCAGGAAAGTCAACAATAGCTCTTCAAAAACTTTAGACCAATGTTTTTTTTTAATATCAATATAATGGACTCAATGTTCTATATCTTAGCCCTACTCAGTAAGCAAATCAAGCCAAATATTTCATGCAAAAGGGAATTTCACTGATCATATTTTTAATACCCCCTCCCCCTACGATGTTCCAAGCCTCACCTCGTCTCCCCAGTATAACACATCTTTGGTCCTGTCCTGTAGTTTGTGATATAGATTTATGAACTGTTTGATGCCATGTTTTCGCACGTGATCGGCATACGCCTTCGTCTCTGTCCAGTCAAGGGGCGAACCTTCAGACAACAGACCCATTCCTCTTCCTATCAAATCGTCAAAAATTTAAATTCCGGGGGTGTCTGGCGATGTCAATCCTCTGAACATGTTAGTGTAAATAACGTGGTCCAATGTTTATATTTGCGGCTGACAGGGGACAATGCACATGCGCAGTATAGCAGTGATATTAATTAATTAAGTCGTTCTGGAAATGACTTCGAGGAATGCATTTTTGATTTGGGGTCATTTTCTGATCATGTAGACAAACAGAGTGACCTTGTCAGGGATAATAGATATTGGTCAGACACAGAAGCTGCATTTATGTGGCGATCGCCGGTAACAAAATATAGCTTGCTGGCAGAGCAAGACCAGAAATTAAGTATTAATTACAATCTGAGCTATCTGGTCAGCCATCGAACGAACCCGTGTCTTTGGTTTGTAAAATTTTCATCTAGATATAAAGCGGCTTTATGTCTTTGGTTTTTTTTAGCTCTACTGGACAGAGACAAGAAGAGCTTATGCGATAGCAATGCGTCTGTCGTCCGTCCGTCTGTCTGTCTGTCTGTCCGTATGTAAACAATTTTTCAAAATGCTACACAGTTTTGGTCTGATTTCAATATAACTTGGCACACAAGTAGACTACACTAAGATACATAATTCTGTTTATCGGTTTTTGATTTCGATGTTAGGTGTTGCCTTGGTTACTAAAAATAGAAATTTCTGTGAAAATCATTCAAAATGCTACTCTCCTACAGTTTTGCTCTGATTTCAATATAACTTGGCACACAAGTAGACTACACTAAGATACATTATTCTCTTTATCGGTTTTTTTATTTCGATGAACGGTGTTGTCATGGTTACTAAAAATAGAAATTTCTGTGAAAATCATTCAAAATGGTACTCCTAGTTTTGGTCTGATTTCAAAATAACTTGGCACACAAGTAGAGTACACTTAGATACATAATCCTGTGTATCTGTTTTTGATTTCGATGAACGGTGTTGCCTTGGTTACCAAAAATAGAAATTTCTGTGAAAAACATTCAAAATGCTACTCCTCCTACAGTTTTGGTGTGATTTCAATATAACTTCAGTTGGCTTACAAGAAGACTACACACTAAGATACATAATTCTGTGTATCGGTTTTTGATTTCGATGAACGGTGTTGCCTTGGTTACTAAAAATAGAAATTCGTTTCTGTGAAAACAACATTTAAGATGGTACTCCTCCTACAGTTTTGGTTTGATTTCAATATAACTTGGCACACAAGTAGACTACACTTAGATATATAATTCTGTGCATCAGTTTTGATTTCGATGAACGGTGTTGCTGTGGTTACTAAGAATAGGACTTCCTGTGAAATACTTTCAAAATGCTACTCCTCGTACAGTTATAGACTCACTGTTTGATTGTAATATAATTTGGCATGCGAGTAGACTACACTGAGATACATAATTATCTGTTTTGTGTTTTTGATGTTGTTGATTGATGTTGCCATGGTAACTAAAATTGAAAATTCTGTAAAATTTTATTAAAAGCTACTCCTACTGTTGCAGTCTTATCGAAATCTTGCCACAAAAAGAGACTTAATCAAGGATCATTATACTATTTATTGCTTTTGTAAAATTTTAAGTCCCAAATGCTCCTATTCTCTTCCTTTATTATAAGTACAAACCAGTAGAGCTACAGTCTCGACAGAGACTTCTGGTTACATCCGTGGGGTTACATCTTCTCAACCACAAGTAGTCCGAAATATCTGACGTTTTCTAGGCTTTTTTTTTAAGAATTTGATATTTTACGTTCCAGGAAGACCTGGGGAGTAAAATATCAAAATCGTAAAATATAGCATTGGAAAACGTCAAATATACATGTATATAGGATCTCACATGATTTGTAGTTGGATATGATTTTTATCTAACGAGTTGTGTGTTTTATATCCCCGGCGAGTCTTGCATGGCGAGGGGATAAAAACACAACGAGTTCACCGTGTAAAGGGGCACATATGGGGTTTCGGTTAAGTAACATATGAGGTTTCAACTCCGAAGTTGGTGTTTGTAGCATGAAGCAAGTATATTTGTAAAGAATTTAGATTCTTACCTAATGAATTTATAGGGGCCAAACGACATGCGCACGGTTTGTAAGAATGTGTTAGCTTTAAATTTAGTGCAAAAGTCTATTTGAAAGCGTTATGGATTTTGCTAATACTTGTGGACAGTTCAGTCGACCAAAAATTTAGTCCAAAGTTATTTACTAGATCTTGACCTTAAGGTCAAGATCTAGAAGGTCAAGATCTAGTAAATAACTTTAGACTAATTTTTTTGGTGCTAGATCCATTATGACGTCATAATCAAGGTCAAGATCTAGTAAATAACTTAAATTTCTTTGGACTAATTTTTTTGGTGCTAGAATCATTATGTCGTCATAATCAATTTCAACTGTTTCCCGTACTTTATACTGCTTTAGCAGAATTATGTAGCAAATAGAGTATTTTCATGACATTCAGTTTAAAATCATATGAAAAGTAAACCGGATACCTATATTAAATTTGATATTGATTGAAAGAAGAGGCCATGAACATACAAATTACCGTTTTCTGAGAGATTGTAGGCAATCTGGATACATTTCCATTGCCGAATATGAAAAAACCACCCATTATCATGAATGGTTTTCATAATTTTTCTTTGAAAATGACAGTTTAAAATACAGTTTTTCATCTTGTTTACCTACAAATTATGCCCCGAAACACCTTATTTGACCAAGCTAAACTTGTAAAGCATCAATAAAGAAATTTATTTCTCAAATTTGATAAATCTGTAGGCACCTTTCATTTACTAGATCTTGACCTTAAACACACTACCTTCACGTCACTGACTTCAACCAATCGTAAGCCAGGATTTCATCGAAAAATAAACAGAGGTGGGGTAAGTATACTTCAATTTGTTTGCATAGTATGTTGGGTGATTGTTTCCCATACTTGTTTGGAAAATATAAGAAAAGTAGTAAAATAGTATTCGAATACTATTTCTAATATTCCTAGCATACATAAAATACTAGTATTCAAATTCATATAATATTTATACATTGTAAAAATAATAAAATCATTGAAATAATTTTTTTATTGACCTCTAAAGATTATAAAACAATATTTTCTTGGTTAAAATCAAGCAGGAAAAGAAAAAAGGAAATTTTAAAGGGATAATTAATGGAATCTAAACAGATGTTATACTAAAAGAATTTAGTACTGAATTGAAAAAAAAGTCTTGATCTATCAATCAGCAGCAACACATAACAAAAATCCATATCACTCCAACACCGCAGTTGCCTAATTTTCATCACCATTTCCGGACTTCCTGGTATTTTCATCACCATTTCCGGTTTCCATTTTCCTTGAAGTACATGAACTTGGTGGTTTCTTTTCTGGGTTCTCGGGCGCTAGTGTGGCTTGAGCGGGCTCCCCGGAGTAAAATGTCCCTTCTCCTTCCTCGTCCTTCACACCCCCACCCCCTGTCGACTTAGAGAGTGTTTCTATCATCTTAGTAATTACATCCTCCATCGTCTGAAGTTTCTCTGAACTGGATTTTTTGTTTTTATTCTCTATGATTTTCTGAAGTACTACGGACGGTAATTTGTTATTCTCTAATCCCCCGTTTTCTTCATTATCATTATTGGCGGCAGTCTGTATAAAAGAATTGATTTCCGGTTTTTCGGAATCATCTTGTTGCTGCTTATGACATATTTCGGCCTTTTCTGTTTTTTCTACATGGGGTTCTAATATATCTGATTCTGTGCCACCATTTTTCTCTGCTCTGTTTTTTCTTCGTTTACGATTTCTCTTCTTCTTTTTTGAACCCTCCCCAACTCCCCCCTTCCCATCCTCAGTCTTCCTCTGATGATCGTCTGCTTTGTTTTTATTTCTTCCCTTGGATGCTTCTCCTCCCTCATGTAGTTTCTCTTGTATCTGGTCCTCCCTTATTAGATCGAGTTCGGTCTGTTCATCTTTTACCTGTAAATCTTGCATTCGTTGCAATTTGGCGTCCTTCCTCCTCTGTTTTCTCGATTTCTTTATATTTTCAATCTGGAAAATTTTTGTTACAAGTTATAAACTAGAGACTTCTCCAATGTCTAATGTTTATGTTTGTGTGTGTGTGTGTGTTTGTAAAAAAAAAAAGAAAGAGAGAGAGGGAGTTTCAAACCTCAGTCTTGAGATTCTCGTTTTCCTTTCGTTGGTGGTGAATTTCTTCTAATGCTTGCTGTAATTTTTCACCCAGTCTTTTTTCTCTCTCTGAAATATTTTTTTATACAACGTGTACTTACTAGTATTTTAACGACAAATTCCAAATGTACATACAGGCACGTAGTATCAATGAGGGTCTGTCTGAATTTTTATTGAAATATACATTTACTGCATGATAGCGCGCTTAATCGAAATAGACCTCCGTGACAAGTCTGTGTGATTTACACACCAATATTTACATTTGCTGATGTCTTTCCTTATACATGTATAACAATGATAATAAAATTGAAATTCAATTTTCAATGACATGCATTTGGTCACGTGATCAGACTTTCTTGCGTATGGAAAGCAAATTGCACGAGCAATTTAGGAAAGTTCCGACTGTGACGTCACATAACGTCATAGATACGTTGTTGCATTTCAAAATTAAAGTCTACATAAAAAATGCCTATATATTTTTTTTTATCCTGCAACTACCCCTTGCATTGACCTAATAAAGGTAACCTAATAAACCAAAGCTTTATCCGGTCACTGCCATAATAAAGCCTCGTGCATTTATTCCGACGTTCTAAAAGCATTGTGACGTCATGTATATTATTGCAATGTTTACGCCATAGTTTCAACTGCAGAGATGTGCCTAAATCTGTCGGAAATAGCTTGTTTTGGACATTCAAATGTTAAAAATTTTGTTGCAGGATATACAAAATACACCATAACTGTCTTGAAATATAAGCGATATTTGGGCTCGGGTCGAAAACGTAAGAGGGCTCGGCAAGCCTCGCCCTCTATCACGTTTTCTTACCCTCGCCCAATTATCGCTTATATTTCAAGACAGTAACAATGTATTTTATATATTACATACTTAGTAATAAATACAGGATTTTTGCATATGCAAAATGGCTGACGTCACAATAGCCATATCAGCCCTGCGGGGCTGATATTGGTTATCAGCCCTACAGGGCTGATACGGATCAATATCACATCCCTAGTAAATTAACCTTAAAACTAGAAGTCTCTGTCGAGACTGTAGCTCTACTGGTTTGAACTTATAACAAAGGATGAGAAAAGAAGCCATTGCCATCAGACCAAAACTGTTAGGAGGAGTAGCTTTAAAAGGAATTTCACAGAAAATTTCTATTTTTAGTAACCATGGAAATACCCTTCATTGAAATCAAAAACGTATGCACTATTTCCTGTATCTTAGTGTAGTCTACTTGTGTGCCAAGTAATACTAAAATCAGATCAAAACTGTAGGAGGAGTAGCATTTTAAAGGAATTTCACAGAAAATTCTATTTTTAGTAACCATGGCAACACCTTTCATCAAAATCAAAAACCGATGCACTATTTCATGTATCTTAGTGTAGTCTACTTGTGTGCCAAGTAATACTAAAATCAGATCAAAACTGTAGGAAGAGTAGCATTTTAAAGGAATTTCACAGAAAATTCTATTTTTAGTAACCATGGCAACACCGTTCATCGAAATCAAAAACCGATGCACTATTTTATGCATCGTAGTGTAGTCTACTTGTGTGCCAAGTAATATTAAATCAGAGCATCGAAATCAAAAACCGATGCACTATTTTATGTATCTTAGTGTAGTCTACTTGTGTGCCAAGTAATACTAAAATCAGATCAAAACTGTAGGAAGAGTAGCATTTTAAAGGAATTTCACAGAAAATTCTATTTTTAGTAACCATGGAAATACCCTTCATTGAAATCAAAAACGGATGCACTTTTCCTGTATATTAGTGTAGTCTACTTGTGTGCCAAGTAATAATATATACATTTGTGGTATCCCTCCATTATATAAACATACAGAGAGAAAATATCTTCAATTCTGTATGAAGTTTGTCAGAAGGCAATACGTGACCTAATCACACGGCGCAATAATATCTACCGGTACATGAATTATAAAATGACCTGCTCTGCTTGCTTTTCATGTATAACCAGAAGTCTCTGTCGAGACTGTAGCTCTACTGGTTTGTACTTATCAAAAACCATTGCACTATTTTAAGTTTCTTTGTGTAGTCTACTTGTGTGCCAACTTATTTTGAAATCAAACTAAAACTGTAGAAGGAGTAGCGTTTTAAAGGAATTTCACGGAAAATTCTATTTCTAGTAACCATGGCAACACCATTCATTGAAATCAAAAACTTATGCACTATGCTTTGTATCTAAGTGTAGTCTACTTGTGTGCCAAGTTATACTGAAATCAGACCAAAACTGTAGAAGGAGTAGCATTTCAAAGGAATTTCACAGAAAATTCTATTTTTAGTAACCATGGCAACATCGTTCATCGAAATCAAAAACAGATGAACTATTCTATGTATCTTAGTGTAGTCTACTTGTGTGCCAAGTTATATTGAAATCAGACCAAAACTGTAGAAGGAGTAGCATTTCAAAGGAATTTCACAGAAAATTCTATTTTTAGTAACCATGGCAACACCGTTCATTGAAATCAAAAACCAATGCACTATTCTATGTATCTTACTGTAGTCTACTTGTGTGCCAAGTTAAATTGAAATCAGACCAAAACTGTAGAAGGAGTAGCATTTCAAGGGAATTTCACAGAAAATTCTATTTTTAGTAACCATGGCAACATCGTTCATCGAAATCAAAAACAGATGCACTATTCTTTGTATCTTAGTGTAGTCTACTTGTGTGCCAAGTTATATTGAAATCAGACCAAAGCTGTAGAAGGAGTAGCGTTTCAAAGGAATTTCACAGAAAATTCTATTTTTAGTAACCATGGCAACACCGTTCATTGAAATCAAAAACCAATGCACTATTCTATGTATCTTACTGTAGTCTACTTGTGTGCCAAGTTAAATTGAAATCAGACCAAAACTGTAGAAGGAGTAGTGTTTTAAAGGAATTTCACAGAAAATTCTATTTTTAGTAACCATGGCAACACCGTTCATCGAAATCAAAAATCGATGCACTATTCTATGTATCTTAGTGTAGTCTACTTGTGTGCCAAGTAATATTGAAATCAGACTAAAATTGTAGGAGGAGTAGCGTTTTGAAATATTGTTTACAGACAGACGGACAGACAGACAGACAGACAGACGGACGGACGCCGGACGCATTACTATCGCATAAGCTCTTCTGGTCTCTGACCAGTAGAGCTAAAAATGAATAAAATAAGCAAGTAAAATGATAATATTATTTTATTTTAAATGTAAACAAGTATTTCATACAGTTTTTGGGCTATCGATTTAACCTGTGTACATAGAGAAAACTAGGAGCCTAGCGTTTGTTTACATTTTTCTTCACTTTTGTCAGCTGCACTGTCTCTAACGTTCATCCTTATTTTTTAAAAGACCTTTGGTTAAATTTTCATGATAAACTTTTATTTTATCTTTAAATTTTACTCACGATAAATGTGTAAATCTGTTGGAAAATATCTTTGCAATCATGCCATGAACAGCTGCCAAACACCTCGGCGTTTTCGTAGTTCAATGTAAAGCTGTCGCCAGTGTCTCCGTGTTTATCAGTGTTTTACGATAAGTATGCCTTTAGTTGCTGAAACCGTGGAATGTTTTTGATCAAATTGCAAATTAACTGGCTCGAACAAGTGTCTCAGTCCATGATCCATCCATCCCTTTCCAGCGACCGAAATTCCTCCAACTTTTTATCATCAAACTTCGGACGTGTTTCTTGTGTCTTTTCAGCATCGACTATCATTTTTCACGAATAAAATATTCCCAGACAACAATCTGTTCACTATTACTGATCACAAGCAGCCTTTCACAAAATATTCCCTTCGAAATAGATTCCTTAGCCTAATGAATTCGAAGCGTAACCGCCATTCAAGCCGATTTACACCTTGCGTCATTTTTCAAAATCTACGACGGACGGTTAGTGCAATAATTTAAATTCGAAAATATTCAATTGTCTGTCTCAAATGTATATATAAGTAATAAATAACAAGTTTATAAACTTCAATGGGAATTGAAGTGTGTCGGTACGTGATCAAATCTTCTGAGAAGGCCTTCGGCCTTCACAGGATTTGATCAAGTGACCGACCCACTTCAATTCCCATTGAAGTTTATAAACTTGTTATTTATTTCTTAATTGAAATCATACCAAAACTGTAGAAGGAGTAGCATTTTAAAAGAATTTCACAGAAAATTCTATTTTTAGTAACCATGGCAACACCGTTCATCAAAATCAAAAACCGATGCACTATTTTATGTATCTTAGTGCAGTCTACTTGTGTGCCAAGTAATACTAAAATCAGATCAAAACTGTAGGAAGAGTAGCATTTTAAAGGAATTTCACAGAAAATTCTATTTTTAGTAACCATGGCAACACCGTTCATCGAAATCAAAAACCGATGCACTATTTTATGTATCTTAGTGTAGTCTACTTGTGTGCCAAGTTATATTAAAATCAGACCAAAACTGTAGGAGGAGTAGCGTTTTGAAAAATTGTTTATAGACAGACGGACAGACAGACAGCTAGACGGACGGACGACGGACACCTTACTATCGCATAAGCTCTTCTGGTCTCTGACCAGTAGAGCTAAAAACAGTACTTGTGATCATACACATATTTTGGGGTTTACATAATTCTCTTAGTTTTAACTTTTTTAATTCCATGATAATCTAACTGATATTAAATAATAGATTATTTTAAAATTACGGATTGGGGACATTTGAAATAGAAGTACATGCAGAAACAAGCCGAAACTGTATGAGACAATAGACTATGTACATTTTAAGAAGTCTGTGCATGATTATTTACTTATTTTCTTCTCAAGTTATCATTAATGTTCTGTATTTTATTACTAAGTATGTAATAAATATAATAAAACATACCCTTTTCCACATCACATCCTGTATCAGCCCGAGACACCAATATCAGCCCGAGGGCTTATATTGGTCGAGGGCTGATACAGGATGTGATGTGGAAAAGGGTATGTATTATTCTCTATGTAACATGAATAAATACGTAAATTATAAATATAAGAAATAAAATATCATTTTTAGAGTTTCATTGGGGTATGACATGAAGTTGGTACGTGATCAAATTTACTATAACGACCTTCGGGCGTTATAGAATTTGATCACGTGACCGACTTCATGTCTTACGGCGTTATATTGTACATTTGATCACGTACCAACTTCATGTCATACCCCAATGAAACTCTAAAAATGATATTTTATTTCTTAAATAACTCACATAAAACTTTAAAATATTCCTTAAATAAAGAATATATAGAGGATATTCAATGTTTTGTAGTTGAATATCCTGTCTCACGAGTGAAATAAATTCCATATTCAACTACAAAACATTGAATTTTCTGTTTATTACATTTTTAAAAAAAAATCTTTGATTTTTCCTTTGCCTCTGTCTTTTTGTAATACAGTCATAGGCTCGTGACGTCATAGTTGAGCGGTTGAGACGTCATAGCTAAGTGAGGTAAAACACTGTAAACATGGATTTAGCAACATATTTTTGGTAATTTTTACAGTTTTACTCGCTGTCAGAATGGTTTATTTATTTCCATCTATCTTATATTAGGTCAAAGAAGATTTTGTTACAACAATCTTCGTTATGGGAAGGGAAATCGAGAGTTTTCCCGCACTTCTGATATTTGTCACACTGTGACAGGATATCATTTTGATATCCTTTCACACTGTGACAGGATATCATTTTTATTCAATGAATAAATTACAGTATTTCACGGGTAAAAATGTAATAAACATGTAAATTTGAATCAATTATAGGCTTTTTTTATTCACATCATAATGGTTCTAGTGCCGTTCCAAGAAGTTCGAAAGGGCATACTTGAACAGCTCAAAATGATGCGATTTGTCATTTTCAGAATCGGGCACTAATCTAATCCTATTCCTCTTTGCAATAAATACATGCATTTTGTTGAGGGCATAGAGTTAAATACCGGTATTCTATTACGACAAAATTTGCTCCCCTCCTTTAAATGTTCGTCTTCTCAGGAGTGTAAGGTTCAGGTGAAAATTACAGCTTTCATTGTCAAGAAAATTTGAAATGAAAAGTTTAACTAAAAAGGTTTTACCCAGACTTCTATGTAGGTCTACGTAGCTACGGAACCTATCGTCCAATACCCCACACCACTGCTTGGCGTAGTAATCGTGAACTGCTCGCGCACGAGATTCCACTTCAGATAAAACCATATACCTATTGCAAAATGGAAAAAGAAATCCTTTAAAAAGTCTTAAGAAAAAATTTTTATCTTTAAATATATACAATCTTGCTCTGATGCAAAACACACATTAAACATGTATTTAACTTTGATGTCCGCACATCGAAAACTCAAATAATAACAAAGGAGAAATAGACCATGACAAAATTCTTTTTGGGGACCCAAACTTGGGTCAACAAAATACATGTGATATCAATATTGGTAAAGCCGTACACAAGTATATTGAAAATTCGAAAAGATTTTTTGAACAGCAAGCGTAACCATTCTGTATCCTTTACATCCCCTTCCCTCTTTCATCTTTCCTTGCACTCCTATTCCCTTCCGTTTTTATCTCTCTGCACCCTTTTCTTCTTTTTTGCATTGTAGATTTGTTTGTTGTTCATCACGTGCATATAAATTTGTTTTTTCTTTGTTTGTGTTGGAGAGGACATTCTAAGTTGGAATAACTTGTGTCTGATCCCATTGATTACGTTTCAATAAAATATGTTTAAATCAACTCAGATTGTATTAGGAATGCAGGACTATTCCAAGGACTATTGCATATCAAGTCAATACAAAATTGTAAATGCAGGCACTGACATGCATAAGAGACTCTAAATGTATCGTGTAATAACTTTGTTGGTCTCGTATAAATTAAGGTCAAGATCAAGTAAATGACTTAGACTAATTTTTTGGTGCTAATGACGTCATAATCAATTTCGACTTTCTTCTTCCGGTACTTTACGGTTTTAGCAGAATTAAGTAGAAATAGGGTATTTTTATGGCATTCAATTTGAAATCATATAAAGAGTATTTCTGGATACCTATATTAAATTTGATATTATTTTAAAGAAGAGGCCATGAACATATATACAAATTACCGTTTTCTGAGATACTGTAGGCAATCTGAATGTATTTTCTTTGTCGAATATGAAAAAAACTCCCATATTCATGGCTGGTTTTCTTAATTTTTCATCGAAGATGACAGTTTAAAATATAGTTTTTCATCTTGTTTACCTACAAATTATGTCCCGCAACACCTTATTTGACCAAGCTAAAGCTGTAAAGCATCATTAAAGAATTTACTTCTCAAATTTGATAAATCTATAGGCATCTTTCATTTACTAGATCTTGACCTTAAGGAATAAAAGGTTGAATATTGAGGTTCCGAATCAGAGGACAATCCGATATACACACAATTAAAGATTATGACAAAGAACATGGGCAAATAAGCATGCAAACTGCATATTCTTGTTGCAGATAAAACAGTGAAAAAGTATTTCTTTCAAAGGATTTAAACTTTGGAGGTTGATTTACTCCTCATCTCTTTTTTTAATGTAAGAATTTCAGAGAGGAAAAACTCAAAAATATGTAACTTTTTTTTACACCTTATGCCGCCATTTTTTTTTCTATGTAAAAATTATTTCAGGTGAAGAGATTTGGGGAGAAAATATATTTTATGTCTCATTAAAAAATACAGCGGTAGTTTGACACTCATCAATGAGAAATACAGTAATCCCTCGCAAAGACGAGGAATTATTTATGGTTTCACTGTAAATTGGTTTTCAAAATACATTCATGTACCTGAAATTTGGTAGTTTTACATTAACCCAGGGGTACATGGGGTGGGCATTTTTCACGGTGACTCCACATTCCTTGTCTTCTTTTCTTCCTTTCTTTTGTCTTTTCCTCTGTTTTTGATGGTGCCGTTTTTTACTATGGCTAGAAGTCTGAATTCTTTTCAGATCGTTTGAGGCCTCTTCGTGTGTCATCAGCCGGCCGTCTTCTTCACTAGCTGTTAAAGAGATGAACTGCGTTAATTTTATATAATTTAATTTAACTTGTATCAAGCAACTTCATTGGCTGAAGCATTCAGAGGAACATATAGTATTTTGTATAACATAACTTGCCTACGTTACAATGACTTACGTCAAAAACGTATTACTCCGCTTGACGTTACTTTTAAAATATGCTATATTTGAAGCTTTTTCCAGAGGAAAAATTGTATCATTGTATGTACTGAAATTAAATTATAAGGAATGAAGCTTATTTCAACTTATATTATACGATATAACATAACTTGGGGCAGTTTACGCATCTTTATAAACCGCTTCCCACTAGACTTTTTCTCTGAGCATACCCTTGGCTTAAAATATATGCAAAACGACTGTGCAACATCGTTACATATATCAGCAAACGGCGCATTATAGCTCTCATGGGAAAAAGCAGGTGACCTTCCTAATAGCTCGCCTTCTGTTAAAACCAGATGACCTTCCTAAACAAGTTTCTGTTGTTGCTGTCTCTTGTTTTATGCCCTTTGCAAGAATTTGTCGCTCATATGATGCCTACCATTTAGTATTTATCCTGCAACTACCCCTTGCATTGACTTAATAAAGGTAACCTAAAAAACCAAAGCTTTATCCGGTCACTGCCCTAATAAAGCCTCGTGCATGTATTCCGACGTTCTAAAAGCATTGTGACGTCACGTATACTGCAATGTTTACGCCATGGCGATGTTTACGCCAGAGATGAGCCTAAATCTGTCGGAAATAGCTTGTTTTGGATTTAAATGTAAAATTTTGTTGCAGGATAAACAAAATACATGATAAATGTCTTGAAATATAAGCTATATTTGGGCTCGGGTAGAAAACGTGAGAGGGCTCGGCAAGCCTCGCCCTCTATCACGTTTTCTTACCCTCGCCCAAATATCGCTTAAATTTCAAGATAGTAACCATGTATTTTATATGTATCTGTCTTGGGTATTTCTTTTGTCTAGTGGGAAATTAGAAAATGTTTTGTTTTTTCTTTAATTCATTTGGATTTAAATTAACTCCGCCCATCAACCCACCGGCTTTGAAAAGGCTGGCCAATAAGCGAAGAAATTGCTTAACGCCGATCGAAATGAAGAGCGACAAGCAAATTCAAAGAATTGTGGTCCCCCGCTTTCGGTGTCTTTTTGGGTGAGATGTTATTTTTTATGACATATTGTGTCTAATATGAACACCCTATCATATATCAATTTTTTAGAATTTATCACTCAAGTTGATTTTTTTTAAAAATAAGGTCAATCTTGAAGGTCAATGTCAAGGGGTAAGAAATCATAGCTTGCTCGGAATTATCTTGTCACATGTAATGTACCTGTCATATATGAAAGCCCTATGTCTTCTCAATATAAGTTTTTAAAAAGTAGTTAAAACTCCAAAGTCAAGGTCAAAGGGTTTTAATTCTTGGTATCCAATGAAAGGTCTTCTTACAAGGATTATATCTGTGAAGTACGAGAGCCCTAGCCCTTACCGTTCAAAAGTTATGGTCAAGGTTAAAGTTTTTCCATAAGTACGTAAATCTCCAAGGTCAAGGTCAAAAGGTCAAAGTTGTTGGTATCCAATGAAAGTCTTGCCACAAAGAATACAAATGTTAAATATGAAAGTCCTGGTATGTACCGTTCAAAAGTTGTGACCAAGGTTAAAGTTTTTAAAAAGGAGTTAAAACTCAAAGGTCAAGGTCAAAGGGTCAAAGGTCTTGGTATCCAATAAAAGTCTTTTCGCATGAATTACATATGTGAAGTATAAAAGCCCTAGCCCTTACCGTTCAAAAGTTATGGTCAAGATCAACGTTTTTTCATAAGTATGTAAATCTCCATGGTCAAGGTCAAAAGGTCAAAGTTGTTGGTATCCAATGAAAGGTCTTGCCACAAAAAATACATATATATGTGAAATATGAAAGTCCTAGAACCTACCATTCAAAAGTTATGGCCAAAGTAAAAGTTTGGAATTTTTGTGTAAAAGTGGGTCAAACTCCAAGGTCAAAAGGTTAAATTTGGTGGTACCCAAAGAACGGTCTTGTAACAAGGAATACACATGTGAAACATGACAGTCATAGCTCCACTAAATCAAACATTATGTTCAAGGTTAAAGTTTTTGTGACGGACGGACAGACTGACGGACAGACGAATGAGATTTAATGTCCCCTCGCTTTCGCGAAAGCGGGGGACAAAAAGAGGTAATTAACTAAAATCTATACTACCTGTGAAGGTTTTCAAATAAAGAACTTACTTTTTCATGACACATCTTATCGTGACACGAGACCTCAGTTATAAGGACATACACAACATAGTTTTAACATTATTGGCTTTTTCCCTGGAGTTGAAGAGGTCCACTTCACCTGTGTGCAATACTTTTAATGTATATATATATTTGTTGTTGTACACCTCTTCTAAAACAATATTTGATGAAGAAAATCTGAAATTTACGTGTAGTAATTTTTTATTATTTTTTTTTTTTGAATAATACATGAATTTTTATCCTTTGATATTTGTTTAAAACCTCTGGTAAACCAGGTAAGGCATGCTAATTTTTTGTCTAAGAACATGTAATGGTACTATATTGTAAATTTAGAATACCGGTATCATGAAAATTATCAGTAGGTAAGGTACGTTGCATAGGTCCTTTAAAGGTCTCATGTACTCTCTTAAGCGAAGGAACTGTCATTATACCTACATGTTTATAACGGGTCTTAGGTTTGACGAGATGCCGAAAACGCGAGATTCGAACAAGTATACCTCCCGACCACGAAGTCATCCCTTCCTGTTTTTTTTTCTTTTTTAAAGTCTAATATTTACATTTGCAAATGTTTGCCCTTATATAACACTCCTTGAAAAAGCTTAAGGCGGATTTTGTAGTCATGAACGGTCTACGTAATTTCATATTGACCTCAGTCATAAGCGATCGACGTGTTCAACTTATTCAAATTATACCGTTGAGTTTTGAAAAAAAAATCGTTTACGGGTTTAAAACTTTTGTACTTTAATATTTGAATAGGAACGACTTTACTTTACCGGTCCCCAGAAAAACGCGCTAAAATGTAGTGTCGCCGAAGACGACTTCAGTATATATGAGATCGCGTGAGCGATCGAAAAAAATTTTAAATACGAGGTTTTTTGGCCTTTTGACCCCAAAATTGAATTCTACGGTTAAAAGTTTAGTTTAAAACTTTGTTTTTAAACAAAGTTTTAACCTCGTTCTCTGAAAAAAATTAATTAATAGTTGTTTGTTCATGGAAAAAATCGACAAAGAATAATTCTGAACGAAGCGCGTGCAGCGCATGCTTAATCATTTCTTTCGGACTTAGCTAATCTTCCATGTAAACAAACGAAGGAAATGCCTATGAATCTGAATTATGATCT
Organism: Saccostrea cuccullata; assembly: GCF_032062105.1. Classification (NCBI taxonomy): domain Eukaryota; kingdom Metazoa; phylum Mollusca; class Bivalvia; order Ostreida; family Ostreidae; genus Saccostrea; species Saccostrea cuccullata. Next base: position 419,293 of record NW_026932690.1, read on the forward strand.
TGGAAAAATTACAGAAACAACTGAATTTCTTAACTTAACTAAAAGAACGATTCACTAACCCTAATCCATCGGATGGTATGCAAGGACTAAGACGTTCAGACGAAATCTCCCGGGCAGATGCTAAACTAACCCTAATCAGTCGAATAATGTGCGAGAACTAACCCTAATTTCTCGGATGGACGCGAGACTAACCCTAATCAGTCAAATACTAGTGCAAGGACTAACCCTAATCTCTCAGGTGGGTGCAAGACTAACCCTAATCAGTCGAATAGTGTGCAGATTTAACCCATTTCAGTTGAGTGACGTAGTTGTTACGTCATAGTCCAATGAGCGCGAGGATCTTGCGGATCTGGGGACCGGTAAAGTAAAGTCTACCCTTTGAATAAATCAGTCACAAATGTAAATATAAGTAAATAAGGTATCATTTTTTTAGTTTTATTGGGATGTAAAATCCGTTTTACATCCCAATAAAACTAAAAAAAAAAAGATACCTTATTTCTTAATTCTATTAAGAATGTACAACACACCCACCCCCAAATTTTTTCCAGTCATTTAATTTTCGCTTTTTTGTATACTTGATACATATGCACACTGTATCTACTATATGTATGCACATTTGGACAAAATCGTTAAGTCGTTTTTGGACAGTAAATTCCAAAAGTAACCGTTTTTTTACTAGGAGAGAAAATTTTTAATCGATGAACTATATAATCCTTGATTTTCAAAATCAACTTAGCTGTCAGATTTCACTTACTCTTTTAACCATTTAAAAACACACAATTAAACTAGAGGTACTGTGAGCAATCAGCTCACTAAATAATACCCCCCGCCTCCCATATGAATATAATGGCAGTATCCATGTTTTCCTCTGGAAAATCCAAAATATATGTCGAATCAAAAAGTATAATAGGAGGTGCACAATGGCAATATGTAATAAAGATTCTGTGAAAGTTTCATCAAATTTCCTTCTGTGGTTTGAGAGGAGTTGTGGATAAGAGATGGGTACGCCAAAGCGTAACAGACGGACGGACGGAAATACCGATTACTATATACCCTCCCACTTTTCAAGCGGGGGGTATAATAAAGTCTGTCATCTTTTTTGAGGTACATATCAACAAAAAAATAACTCATCTTAAACATAGAAACTTTAATGAAAAGATCCTAACTTAGTTCAGAGCTTTTTCAAAATAAAAAGTACCAGCACTACTGGGGTGCGTTTGAGGCGTTGACATGTAATATTAAAATTAAAACTTATTTTTTAAACTTACATTTGTAAAAAAAAATATTATAATCTAATCATTTAAAAAAAATAGCGAAATTAAAAAATTCAAATATTTGATTACAGATCTTTCAATTTGCAACAGAACTACACAGAGAAATGATTAATTAAGAAATGAATAAATTTTATATTGATACATACTGATTCCGTATCCTTCTCCGTGAATGCTGGCTAATATCACTCGGCCTACCAACTTCTCTATCAATGTGTCCTCTGCTTCCTCGCTATCTGCCCAAGGTTCATACAAGTTTGGATTCACTTCAAAATCGCTGCCCATATAAGGACTTATTCCGTCTATATGGAATCCGTAAGCCATGACTCTGTCGGAGCAATCAAAGCCTTTCAGATGAAACTTTGTTTGTGATGAACGTGAACTAGCAAGCATAGCAACGAGTAAACAACCTTTTGTACACAGTGTAGGTTTTCCCCTACGTTTAAGGAGTATTATGACGTAACGTTATTGTGACGTCATATACATGTATTTGTAAAACTAAATATAAATATTATACATTTGTGGTATCTCTCTATTATATAAACATACGGAGAACAAATATCTTAAATTTGTCTGAGGTCAGAGGTCAATACGTGACCTAATCACACGGCGCAATAATATCTACCGGTGCATAAATATAAAATGACTTGCTCTACTTGCTTTTCATGTATAAAAATGAACAAAATATGCAAGCAGAATAATAATTATTTTATTTACAACCTTAACAAGTATTTCGTACAGTTTTTTTTTTTTTGGCTATCGATTTAACCTGTGTACATGGAGAATCTACCGATAGAAACTAGCTTTTGTTTACAAGTTTTATGTCACTTTTTTTCAGCTGTACAGTCTCTAACGTTTATCCTTATTTTGGGGGTAGACTTTTAGTTAAATCTTCATGATAAACTTTAATTTTTTCATCAAATTCTACTCACGATAAATGTGTAATTCTGTTGGAAAATATCAAAGCAATCAAAGCATTGCAATCACGCCACGAACAGCTGACAAACACCTCGGCGCTGTCGTAGTTCAATGTAAGCTTTCGCTAGTGTCCTCGTGATTTGTTTACATCATAAATATGCCTTTAGTTATTGAAATCGTAGAAGTTTTTTATCTTAAATACTTGATTGCAAATTAACTGGCACGGTCAAGTGTTTCCATCCATCGGATCATCCATCCCTTTCTAGCGACCGAAATTCCTCCAACTTTTTATCATCGATCTTCGGACGTGTTTCTTGTGTCTTTTCAGCATTGATTATCAATTTTCACGAATAGAAATATTCCCAGACAACAATCTGTTCACTATCATACTGATCACAAGTAGCATTTCACAAAAATAGTCCCTTAGAAATAAAATCCTTAGCCTAATGAATTCGAAGCGTAACCGCCATTCAAGCCGATTTACACCTTGCGTCATTTTTCAAAATCTACAGTTGTGTGCCAAAAGTGAAGATAATTTTATTTTTTCTTTATATATTTCATTGAAAACAATATTTTGTAAAATCGCTGGTATGACAACATTTCTTGACAGATTTTATCAAAAATTTCTTGATAATCCAAGAAATTGTTGTAGTTAAAAAAAACAATAGTTTTTATCTGATAAGCATTGATAATTTAAAATTATTTTAACTTTAGTGTGACATGAATTTTTAAGTCATATACTCACAATGAATTATATAGTCAACATTGATCTTGAATTTTAGAACTGATGTTTAGTGATGAACTATATTTTACTACATATTAAACGTGTAATGATCTTTTAAAGAAAGATAACTACACATTTTCTGGTTTAAGTAATGAAATAAATAATTAAATGGGACAAAAATTGACCTTTAACCTATGATTTTAAAAAATGTTGTTTTCAATAAAATATATAGAGAAAAAATAAAATTATCTTCACTTTTGCATGCCACTGTACGACGGACGGTTAGTGCAATAATTAATCTTCGAAAATATTCAATAGTCTGTCTCAAATGTATATATAAGTAATAAATAACAAGTTTATAAACTTCAATGGGAATGTTATTTATTTCTTAATTCAATCAACATTGACATCATCAGTAAACAAGAAAGTGTGATTGGCTATTGAAAGGTCACAAGAAAGTTCATTTTCCGACTATGTTTTACTTGCATTGGTCAAAATTTTAATGAAGTACGAAATATTCTCCTCTCATTCAACCACGGCCAGAATGGGAAAGGATCGTACATTTTGGCCGTGGTTTGCGACGATAGATTCCATTTGACAATGTATAACTTATAAAATTCAGAATTCTTTAATAAATTTATTCTGCATGACAAATTGAATAAATATAAAAGAAAAGAACCTGGTAGTCTTTAGAACGTGTTTCGAATACTATAATTTATTCAATTAAATATGTTCAAAGCAATAAAAAGCTACAAAACACATAAAAATTGAAAAAAAATAACGTTTTTGACACTAAAGACCGACTCTTCATTCAGTTCTGATTGTAGATCAGTATTCGTCACTTCATCGTCCGGAACTTCAACCTTAAAGACTGTACCTGTCTCTGTTACCATGAGTTTCCGAGAATATGTTTAATGGCAATCAAAAGTGATTTAATTGTCCATAAATTAAACTGTCAAACAAAGGAGCGGATCCTAATTTTACGTGACCTTCGCCGTAATAAGTAAGACTGGTAAGGTAAGAAGTGTGGTAAGGATCAGCACTAAGGACTTCCGAGAGTACCTCTCAGCCTCTTCTTCCAGTCCCTCACGTAAAGAACTCCTGGCCTGTAATACAATAGATCAGATGATGTCATTTCCTTTGCGCCATATAAATTTGAACTGTCAATCGTTGAGAAGCTTTAAGAGTTTTATTTCTACGTATTTCGAAAGAGGTAATTGATTGTAACAGGAAAATGTTACTTAGCAAAGTAAATGCTCACACCTCCATGGCACCTGATCCCACCTCTGATGTTTCGGAGGTCCATGTTTGCTCTACTCTATTTTGTATGTTTTATGGACTTTGAGATTGAATACTGTTCGTTATCTCCATATCTTTTTCTACTTAGCAAAGCTATATTAATATTCTTTTCAGTGTCTGACAGTATAGTCAAACTCTTTATGTATGTAAAAGTTGTTACTCTTAAAATATTCATCATTTTGAGGGAAAAAAACATATCAAACCAAAACAAACTATAAAAACAAATAAACAAAACCTTTTCCGTATTCATTGTACAGAAGTATTTAAGTATACACCCTTTTAGTTCTACACAAATCCCTTTAAGTGTACTTTGACTGATCTCTTTATCATTTCCGTCATCTAAATTCCCCTAGCTTTAAGTGATATTAACTATATCGGGAAGTCGACAAAATGCGCTCCTTAACGGTTCTATACGAACACACTACACTTTTAAACAACGAAGGCAGAAACGTATTTTCTGTCATATGAGTAATTACATTTTTAAAAATAAAATTATTATGTAAATGTTCCTGTGCTTTTCTCGATCAATGTTTGAAAAAAATCAGTTAGATTACTCAGTTAGATCATTTTGATAAAAAGGATAAATTAGAAAAGCTAGCGGTTAGTACTGGGCTAGGCAAAATGATAGAAACTGCATAGTTTTACGCGTACGTTTGTTTTAAAAGCCCGTTCACATGCGCTTTTTTAGATACAGGTGCAAACTCTTTGTGCACAGGCACTTGACCTTTTAAACCTTTCTCTAATAATATGGGGATATTTTCATCAACGAAGAGAAAGGTTTAACGTTTAGTGCTTCTGTTTTGGTGTGTACATGTAAATGTAATTTTTGCGATGTTTAGGCTTTCTTGTTGCTTTTCATCTCAGTAGCTTATGACGAGGGTTGAAGTTTTTCAAATACATGTCAAACTCAAAAGGTCAAGGTCAAGGGGTTACAATTTTTGGTACCCAAAGGAAGGTCTTGTCACAAGGAATATACCTGTGAAATATAAAAGCCTTATTTCTAACTGTCCAAGAGTTATGGCCAAGTTTTAAGTTTTTTAAAAAGTGGTTCAAGCTCTAATGTCAAGGTCAAAAGGTCAAAAATGTTGTACCCGTTGAAAGGACATGTCACAAGGAATACACATGTGAAACATGAAAGTCCTAGATCCAACTGTTCAAAAGTTATGGCAAAGGTTAAAGCGTGGAATTCTTTCGTAATTTGGGTTTAACTTCAAGGTCAAGAGGTCAAATTTGATGATTTGTAGCGTACCTGACCGCTAACAAACCTGTCGGCATATAAGACCGCAGACGTGAGTTACCTTTGTAGCGTATTTGACCGCTAACAGCCCCGTCGGCATGTAGAAACACAGACATGCTACCAAAACAGATGTAAGGAAATAATCCTGAATTGGCAGCTTCTTCTCGTCTGAAGTCTTTACCTCTACAATAAAATTAATAAATGATAAAATTTACGGACTATCTATATGCATATCTTAATAGCCTCTTTAATAAAGGAAAAAACTTCAGTCGAGTATTACTGTATACATTTTAATGTGTAAATGTGTGGTATGGTTATATAAACAAATAAAATGCTTCCAATGACTATAATTTATGAAATTGTTTATTTTTATAATTATTAATTCGTTTCGTTTTTATGCATACTTGTATCTTTATTTTTTTCTTTTTTGGCATCAAGTGTGGGAAACATTACAAAGATACTGTATTTACTTCATAGGTGTAGATAACATTGATGACGTATAATCTTCAAAACTCAAAAAAAAAAATCTTTTATTTTCAAAACTGGCTGCAAATTTAGTAAAGATGTGATTGACGCATATAACAATCTTCACATTGGAAACATGTTTTATTACAAAATATTTGGAAGTAACGTTGATTAATAGAATTTCTTTCCTAGCCAGAAAAATTCCAGTTTAATTCTACTACTTTTCTTGGTTCAGTTTTATTAGTAAAGGCCTACATTTTCAATATAAGATCTCAAATTAAAATCTGAAAGAAAATTCATCAGCATATGATTAAAATATGAATGTGATACTCTTTAATAAATCTTAAAAATTGTGATCTTCTCTTGTTTTTTTCATTCAGACACAAATTAGAGATATAACAGGAACCTTAAATACGTCTTTGTATGAATTTACAGATGATGTTAAATGCTATAACTAGGCCTATCTATAATCACACGTCGCAGACGTGGCGCAGTGGTTAGAGCGTGTGCTCCACAGTCGCGAAGTAAGGAGTTGATCCTTACTTCCCAGGTTCGAATCCCACTGCGTGGGACCGGTCCTTTGGATGAGACCGTATAAACCGAGGCCCCGTGTCGCGGAAGGTACTGACACGAAAAAGATCCCTCTCTGCTCAATGGCCCTAAGTGCCGAGTATAGGACAAAATTTGCACCTCTCCACCGGCAAGTGGTGGCTTCTCCGTATGAGTGAAAAATTCTCGGGAGGGACGTTAAACAACATTACAAACTAACAAATCTACAATCACTCCTATAAAAAGTGTATGAAGCTCACCTGAAACTTCAGTATCATCGTAAAGCCCGTTCATTAGGTTGTGGACGTACAACTCTGTCATGTTGTTAGGGCGCGGGAGACAATACTGAATATCTTCCGGAGAAGGAAAGCACCTGTTCCTATATAGTCAACACCGGATAGAGGTTTTTAACTTAATCATTTCCCTTGTCTTTATACATATTTTTATGGGTTTATACAACGTTTCCGCATCTCCTTTCTCCTGGATGCACTTAGGAATATTCATGGATAATTATAAATATCCATGTGAAGGAAAAACCTTAATTTGTACATACACATGTACATAATGCTACTGCAAGTTTTATTGTTATTTTTTAAATTACAATAGATAATCCAGCGTTATTGTTGCTATTTTTTAAAACTTACGAGTGATGTTCTCTCTACGTCGTAATATTAAGTGACTAGACATTTGTGTTACTTTAGAACTTGAAGCGGCTCTGTGTGTCAATTTTGCAAAAAATCACTTTTTTTCATCATCAAACGGTTAATTTTATTTTTGGATCCAAGCAGTTGGAGTTTTCTTATGGAAGGAAAAGGAAGTGAAAACATAATTACATGTAACAATATTCTCCTCAGATCTTCCACCCATGCGCAATGTAAACGCATTTCGATAAAATCCTTCTCAGGCATAAGTGAAAAGACAAACAGACACCTTACATACGGCGTTTATGCATAAAATTATCATGCAAGCTACATCACGACACACACCCTCTCTCATACACACACACACACAATATGACAGTTATTCCTCATATTTACGGACTTTTGATTCCGTAAATTCACTAAAATATACATATACGACTATAATATATTGTGTATTGTCATTTCAGCTGCAGGGTGAATATTTATACCGGTAATTTCATTAGAGAGTCTAGTTAGGTACTTCCTGATACATACATGTACACTTAAATTTTTACTTACCCAGTGATTTATTTTCAATGATTTTTCCCAAATAACTTCCTTGATTCATCTACTAGTATCCCTGGGGGGCCATGACTTGGAAAAAATGAGAATTTGCACTTATTTGGAAACCCTCAAATGTTCCATCTTTCTGTTCGGCCCTGTGGTTCTAGAGAAGAAAACTTTTGAATGATCCATTCTATTTTGGCCCTTTATTGTTTATCTGTTTGTCATATTGTAACTGGCTTAAGGTGTCCACACCGGGACCATGGACAACGTGTGGACGGAATTTACATGCTGATTTTTAGCTCTACTGGTCGACCAAAAGATCTTATGCGATAGTAAGGTGTCCGTCGTCCGTCAGTCTGTAAACAATTTTTCACTCCTCCTACAGGGTCTGATTTCAGTATAACTTAATTATACAAGTAGACAACACTAAGATGCATAATTTAGCGCATAAGTTTTTGATGAACCGTGTAATTATGGTTACAAAAAATAGGTTTTTCTTAGAGATACTTTTAAAACACTACTTCTTCTACAGTTTTGGTTTGATTTCAATATAAATTTACATAGGAGTAGACTACACAAAGGTACATAATTCTATTTATTGGTGCCTATTGCAAAGTTTCAAATCCAACTGTTACTTTTCTTTTGTTATACGTACAGACCAGTAGTGCTACAATCTCATCAGAGACTTCTGGTCAGGCTTATAGCGCAGATGAGCTACAGAAATACATGTCTGTTTTATATTGAAGATTGCAGACTTAACACAGACTGTAAGTACAGTACATTTTTAATAATTAGACATCAGATTATACTAAGTGACAAGTGGTATCAAGTTGCATGGTCAGGTCAAACCCCTGTACATGCCACAGGCACCTGCTTCATGTTGACATCATGGCTGTTCATCTATAGGCCTATTCTTATCCACTTGAAGATGGCAGTAGGATTTTACCTACATTACATTAGGGTCTCAGTTTCTAACAAGTATCCCCCTCACTGCTGCACAACATTCAAGGTACACAGTAATTTAATTTCCAAATTGTACTAAATAAAGGATATAATATCCAAACAAGATGTGTTTGTGAAATAACACCTGATGGTGACACAGTTCTGAAGTGGGATGTAAACTGAAATGGTATACACTTAACCTTGACAGCGCAATGGTTATGACAACAGACCGGCAGACAGACAGACAGGTCAAAAATACTAGTAATATACCCCCGGGATTTTTTGATCTGGGGACATAAAAATCAAAGTCTGATGGACGAAGTGCAGGGAAGTTTACTCTGTTCTACAGAATTCAGTAATTTAAATGGTCTTTAATTCTGATTTGAGCTTCTCAAAAGTAATTTTAATTCACTAGTAGTTATTTTTTATTTATTATTTTTTTAAACAATATCTTCATATAGTTTTCTATGTTCGTAAGTTTCATTAGGTATGAATGCACTGTTATTGCAACGCCACCATTTTTTTTTCACAATATATATCATATAAACACATATTGCATTTCTTGTAATATTAAAAGTGACAATTTATTTAAACCAGATTTTTATTTAATGTACTCAACTTCTGGACAAAGGAGTAATATTCGTTATGCTAACAGTTCTGGAAGACGCAGGAAATAGGGTTTTTTTTAATGGAAATAAATCATCAAATGCTCAACATAATTATGCAATGAACTGTCTATTAATTGATTTATATATATATTATATTTAGTATAACTATTCAAATAATTTTTGAGAAGAAAGTCTGTCTGTCCGTTTGTTCGCAAAAACTTTAACTTTTACCGTGACTTTTGAGTTGGTGTTGAAAAAGCCTTGGCCATAACATTTGAACGGTTAGCACTAAGGCTTTCATATTTCATAGGTGTACTGAGTATTCCTTGTGGCATGGCCTTCCTTTGGATACCAACAATTTTAATCTTGACCTTCGAGATTGATTTGCATTTTAGAAAGTTTGGTCTTCGCCATAGCTCACATACGGGGGTGTAAGCGTTTCACAGAGTGTTTTAGATTAATGTGCAAACTGTAAGATACTGTAAGATACGATGTTTCTTGAAAATATCTTTTGTTGATCAGTGTAATTTGCATAATTGTATGAAGAAATAAGAATACTGATGGCATGTCAACCATGTGACCAGACTGTTATCCAATCAAATTCAAACACACATGCAACAAATTTTTTCCTCAGATTAATTTTGTATACTCATCCTGAATCAAGTGGTTTAAAGTGAGGACTTATGATTGAGCTTCGGGTTAAGGAAAATAACAACAGTGCATATTTTAAATGAAATCTTGAATAAAGCCTTGTATAATTGATCAGTAATTGAGAGCACTTCCTAGCCATGCATGTCGTATACCCCACAAGGAAATCTTTCTTTCGTGAAACTAGAATTTGTATAAAAGGTAATGCACAGTGATAAAATCATAACCCATGTGACAAAATGAAATTACCTCTTGTTTGGTTCAAGAGGGAATGTCCTATCGCTGAAGGAAGTTAAAACTTAGAAATGACCAAGACTTTATTTGTCGTTCCATCCCGGAAGCTTAACCATCCTTCGTATTTTTATATGTCAATTAAAATGTTGTTAAAAGCTTGCCTTCTGCTTGTTGTGGAACTTTTATACTCTGCCGTGGCACAGAACTCCGAATGTCAGAACGGGTAGGTAGTTATAAGACATTTATATATGGACCAGGGTTTTGTATTTGTAATTGAGACACGCAATCAAGATGCCTCGACCTTGATACTTTATTAATTAATACAATGTGTAGTTCAAAACTGAAAACTTAAAAACGGTAAAAATTATTTTTCAATAGTAAAAACTATTTCAAATATTAAAATCTTTAAACTTAATAGAAAATTTTATCTTTTGCATATGTTTTCAGCAATTCACTCTCCATTCATTTCAAGATTTAGAACCTTTCTCCGATAATTAATCATGCCAAGGGGAAATCCACTTACCTCCTGTGACATGCGTATTTTAAAAAGAGGGGAGATGTCAACTATAACTTATATATTCGTATATATAATCATGCATTTCGAAGCCGATATTGATTTGAATCAAAAGAAAAACAACTTAAGTGACGGAAGACACTCCGATGTATAGTTTCTATTGTCGGGTTATTTTAAAAACTTAATTTTAAATACGCAGTACTCCGTATATCTGATCAATACATGGGGCTCACGATGGGTGTCACCGGTCAGTAGGGGACGCTTACTTCTCCTGGTTCATCTGATTCATCTGTTGTATCCAGGGGAACGTGTTCTTACTTTGTATTGATGAACAATGCGTTCTGTTAACTAGATATTGTTGATTAATCACAATTCGGTATATCTCTTACATAAGGACAGACATGTCAAAAATGGTTTTATATCTTGTTCAAACAAACCTGAAATTTTCTGAATTTGATTATACAAGTGTAATGATGAAAGAAATGAAAGAAGAAAAATCAGATGTTTTTCCCAAGAAAGACAATAACACTTTTTGGAAGATCGTTCTTTTTCCGAAGAATGAGGGTGTTTTTTTTAAAATTTTAATTATATGTCTGCACTTATCTATAATTTGTTACATTTTCCTACCTGCGTTGGTACCCAGCTGTGATCAGCCATTCTTGATGACAACGTCAGGGCTTCTGTTCTGAGTCAACGTGCCACAACGACGTCAGTGGGTTGATTCATGACCCCTGACGTTGTTAGGGTCAGTCGACCACATCCCTCTTCTTGGACATTTGAACTATGTATGATTCCTGCAAATTACATGCCAAATACTCAATTTTTCTTACTGTTCAAGAGCGAACTTGTCACCCGGAGTTTCTCGGATGGCTCGTACCTCACACTCGGAGTTCCTCGGATGGCTCGTACCTCGCACATAATGGAGCGAAGCGGAGTCTGTCGAGGATTGCGAATGGAGCGTAGGGGAGTTAGCCGAGGATTTCCGATTGATTACTTATACAGTTATGGTCAGACGACATGTTACTCAAATGTGTATAATGTATCTCGTGGTATTATATCAAAAATTATTCATGATTGTCATTCCCTTCTGATTTCTACATTGATTTCAAAATGTTTTAAATATAAGTACACCAACATTTGTGTTATAGGCCATTTAGAAAATTACCCGTAAGGTTATATAAGAAATATGACCCTATTTTATCTCGGCCAAATGCCTGGTAAGGTACCCTAATTTTTGGTGAGGAATCTTGTTTAAGTACCTTTACTTCAATGACAAATTCTTAAGAAAAATTATATATTTTTGAGGAACGTGTCGTCTGACCTTAATCTGACATCCAATAGGACATAAATAATGTGTCGGAATAGGCAGTAAAGGGATTTCAGTGTATTCCAAAAATACATTAGCCAATCAAACTGGCGGTCTACATTAATGTACCAAGTAAGCACGTGTTCGACCGATACATGTTACGTATAATGTGGTGAATTCATAGTCATGTACAAATTCCTTGCAGTACGTATTTTACAGAGGAGGGATCTCCCCTTCTCTTTTCAAACCTTTCAAATCTCCGGTCTATAAATATATATTTTTTCGGAGAGCTACAGATCTGCAGCTATATTTGAGTGTAACTTATGTCGCTAGTCGCAAACAGTGCCCAGGGTGTCCAACAGCATTACGACAAATATACTTATTCCCGATTCTGTAGAAATGGGCGTGTTATTATATAACAATTGACTTTAGGTAAGAAAGATCCAAACTTTCCATTCAAATGAAAAATTTTACCATGCACTTCAATTCGCTTCATTACAGATATAACCAGGCTGCACGTATTATTTCCTTCTGAAGACTGCTTTGTAAATTTTATCATTTTATTGATACGACTTTTTATTATTGATACGGTTTGCGTATTCTGAATGTGATTCTCCTAATTTATCTCAATTTTCCTCCCTGAGTAAACCAGTCAGTTAAACAGGGAAGGAAATTAGAGATCGCCGACATCCACTGGTCTTTTCACGATTAAATTAATCTACCATTGGTAATATTTGCAAAATTAAATAAACAAATACATGAATGAATACTATGTAAACCCTGTTTTGTGTTACGACACGTCTATCCATTTGTTAAAACATGTTTAAGTTCATAAAAATATGACCATACTGTTATCTTTACTTTTAATCACTTTTAACATGCGCTTTATTATTTTTTTTTCTTTTTTCTTTTTACAGAAACGTGACAGTTTGTTGCACTGGATTTGTGTCGAATTCAACGCAGGGCCTATCATGCAAACGTTAGTAGCAAGCTTAAAAATGGTTCTCTGCTTTCTATCAGATTCTATTATGTGGATAAAGTCAAAGTTTTATTCTTAGCAGTTTTCTAAATAAAAAATGTGGATGAAGTCAAAGTTTTGTTCAGTCTTTCTAAGCGGATGTCTATGTGCGGCGGAAAGGGTAGAAATATTTTAAAAACATACTGAAATACAAAATAGACCACCTTAAAACAAAATCAACAGACTCGTTTGCAAAATCAACAGACTCCGATACAAAACCAACGATCACCGATGCAAAACCAACAGTCATTCACTGAATTGACGCTAGACGGCGTGTAAAAAAAAAACAAAAAAACAGACATTACCTGAATTAACGCTAGATGGCGCACAAGTTTTTCTACGTCATCATTATTTGTGTAATTTCATAGGAATGTAAATCAGCTTGCACGAAATCTAGCTCTCTATATTAGTTTCGGATTTTGCAAATATCAATTCTTATACAGCCTGACGCCGTGACGTCAGGCAATAACCCCACTCCCATCCCCTAACATAGATTTTTCACGTTTGGGAAAGGAATTAACTTTTTTTTTTTATTATTTGTTTTTTGTTTTTTTTTACTTGTCAAGAAATTTCTGGGCTGGATTTTTTTAATGGGGTGGACCCCCACCCCAGCCCTCTGGGAAAAAAATCCTGGATCCGCGCCTGTATAGTTATGAATTATATTATATATGTATAGAAATATAAAATTACACTCTGAAAATACTTATGTCTGATAAAAGGTAAATATGCATAAACTATTTTGCGCCAAATCCAAATTGTGAGTGGCTTATGTGCAAAAAATAGTTGAAACCGTAAAGAAAATTACATTGTTGGGCTACAAGGGTAAGACTAAATTGTACTCCTGTACAAGATGTGGTAACATCTTTGCCATGGTATGTATGGTAGACCTTCTCACATGTGCATTTTGACTGACACAGAAAATGGTCTCGTTTTGCTATTTTAGGCACTCTAAATGGCCATAAAAATGCTCAAATTCAATTTCAGCCAGGGACCTTTGCCCCCCTGCAGGATCTGGGTCCCCAGGCCCCCTACTGATTTTTTCCTCCCCCTCCCAAAAAAACCCCTAGATTATTCGCTGTCCTACATCCCATCACCTTATCTAAAAGCAAAAAAGATATGGGTAAACATACGAAGGGGTATCAAAAAGTTGTGGACTAGCGCAATAAAATTAAAACTGCTATAGTTACATCAATGATTTTTAAAATAATTAGTAAGCATCATCTTTTCTATAGATCTATAGAATAATCCACAAATCATAAATTTTATTTTTTAGTAAATTAGTAATGTTTTTTGTAAGCAGTGGTATGTCCAGGAGGTGCAACCTCTTACACGACGTTTTTTCGACCCAAGAGTACAGTAACTGAGAAAAACTCTCTTGATATGAACATTTGACATCCAAAACTTCCCGTTAATTCAAGTATGTGTTGGCATACTTAAAAATGGCGTCTAAGAGGGTGAGGGGTTTCCTTTTCCAGCATTCTATAAAGTTTTGCCAGTGAAAAAAAAACTGGTATAGATCTAGGAAATGTTTAAACAGAGAATCTAATCAAAGTACGTGTATGAGATAGAAGAAGCGGACATCGAAAAACAACGACGTTGTCGTACGTCATGACACTAAACGGCGACGGCGCTAGGTGATCGTATATTGTCGTTTTTATTTTATTTCCATTTCTAATTTCATTTTCTGTGGGATATTATAGTTTGCAGCTAACTTTCAAATAGTTGTTATAGTTTGCAGCTAACTGTAAAGTTTCACGTTACGTCACGATCTAGTTGACAGCTGCGCTCAAGGTAAATTGTACACGCCTCCTAATCGCAAGTTTTACGACTGGAACTTTCTTCTTATCCCTGAATGGTTGCTCGTATATAATTTCGTGTTTCTCTTACAAAAAATAATCTCTTCAAAATAATTACTGAATCGGGCAAATAAATAGAAATTTGATATAAATTCATATGAATGAAAGTTAATATTATTATGTTTTTAATTTCATTCTATTTCGTTTTATTACTTTTTCTTCAGCTTGCACTAATTTCCAGTATGGGACTAACTGTACCTTGAAATGTACCTGTGATCAGAGTAAATCACTCAGCTGTGACAATGTTAACGGAGCGTGTCGGTGTAAAGACGGGTATACTGGCACCACCTGTAGTCAAGGTCAGATAACTCGGTGTAAAATCCGGTAAATTATTGCTCCCTTTGTCTCTCTTTGTGTGTCCGTATGGCACACTTTCTACTGAGTCAGTTAAGATCCCCTCCTTTATATTTTAGTGATCCTTCTGAATTTAATTGCCTTTGAATTGAAAAAAGGTACAATTTGCAACTGACTTAAGGAATTCCGGAGTACCATTGCATTCGAACACGTCTAAAGAATGTGTTTTCTAATTTAAATTTTTTATCTTCATAATTGGAGAAAGGCGCTTCTATGTAGACGTACAGCAAGTTTTTAGAATTATGGTTTTTGTCGTTAAGACCCCATAAAGGTTGCGAGTTTCTTAAAATACTTTGCATTGTAGGTTTATTTTGAATTTTGATACCGGGTACATATATATATATATATGAATGACAAGAAGCATTGCAAAAAATAAATCAACCTTTCCTTCGTCATATCTAGAGTGTCCGTCGGGAACCTTTGGAGCAGGGTGCAAATCAAACTGCACGTGCATAGCAGGACAGTTCACGTCATGTCATCACGTAACAGGCGCGTGCACGTGCTCACCGGGTTACACAGGATCTACGTGCGCAGAGAGTAAGCTACAGGAATTTTATTTTCATCTTCGAACACTTCGTGGTTAGAAAATGAAAGGCTTATTTTCGGCCAGGTTTTTCCTCTCCTGTACACTCTTTAGCTCACCTTTACCAAGGGTCAAGTGAGCTTTTCTGATCACATTTTGTTCGTCGTTCGTCTGTCTGTCCGTCCGTCCATCTGTCTAGCTGTCTGTCTGTCTGTCCGTCCGTCCGTCTGTAAAGTGAAGGAGAGTTTGAATTTTTAAAATAAACGGCCAAGTTCCCTGATAAGGGGAGATACTAGTAATCAAGAAAAGACAAAATTAGGGTGGGATCATTAAAAAATCTTAATTCTTCTCAAGAACCACTGGGGAAGAAAAGCTGAAACTTAGGTGGAAGCATTCTGGGGTAGTGTAAATTCTAAATTGTTCAAATCATGACCCAGGGGGTTAGGCGGGGCCCCAATAGGGAATCAAAGTTTTACATAGAAATATATAAGAAAAAACATTAAAAGTCTTCTTCTCAAGAACCACTGGGCTGAAAAGCTAAAACTTAAGTGGAAGCATCATGGGGTAGTGTATATTCAAAATTGTTCAAATCATGACCCCTGGGGGTAGGACGGGGCAAAAATAGTGAACCGAAGTTTGAATTTAAAATATATATAGGAAAATTTAAAATTTTCTTCTCAAGAACCACTGGGCCAGAAAAACTGAAACTTATGTGAAAGCATCCTTGAGAAGTGTAGATTCTAAATTATTCAATTCATGACCAGTTAGGGTAGGGCGGGGCCACAATCGAGAAATCAGGTTTTATATTGAAATATGTAGTAAATTTTTAGAAAATCTTCTTCTCAGTAACTACTGGGCCAGAAAAGCTGAAACTTATTTGAAAACATTCTAGGGTGGTGTAGATTTTATATTGTCCAAATTATGTCCCTTGGGTAGGGTGGGGCCACAATAGGTAGCACAAGGGGAAATCTGGTAAAGAACAGCATGGTCAAAACTACTCAGGTGAGCCATGTGGCCCATGGGTCTCTTCTTTAGAGGACATACAACTATTTACTCAGAATTCACAACATCTATGCACTTATTGACTGACAGAATTCACACAACATCTTTACACTTATTGTCTGACAGAATTCACACAACATTAATACACTCATTGTCTGACAGAGTTCACACAACATCTATACACTTATTGTATAACAGAGTTCACACAAGATCTATACACTTATTGTCTGACAGAGTTCACACAACATCTATACATTTATAGTATGACAGAGTTCACACAACATCTATACACTTATTGTCTGAAAGAGTTCACACAATATTTATACACTTATTGTATGACAGAGTTCATACAACATCTATACAATTATTGTCTGAAAGAGTTCATACAACATTTATACACTTATTGTCTGACAGAGTCACAGGCCTTTGGATCGCTTAAAAAAATTGTGTGTGTAAAAAAAAATTTTTTTTTTTTTCAACACCTCAATTTTTTTTCTAAGCGATGTAAAGGCCTGTGGACAGAGTTCACACAACATCTACACTCTTATTTTCTGGTGGAGTGATGAACGTTTTGGTGTTCACTTCTTTCTCTGCTTAGAATTTAGTTGTTTAACGTCTTAAAGAAATCATGTCATAGTAAACAATTGACAATTTCATGCAATCACCTCATATTTCCCCCCTAAATCTACACTTCACACATTGCTGACCGATATTGTGGTAACTATTTATCAAAATAATATTATTTTATGACAGGGTGTTCAGGTTTCACGTTTGGAGAAGGGTGTAAGCCGTGTACGTGCTTTAGGAATCAAACTAAGACGTGTAACTTTGTCAGTGGGTCCTGCTCGTGCAAAGATGGATATACAGGAAAAAACTGTGAAAGCAGTAAGTCGACACATGTACTTACTATACATTTTTTTTTAAATTCCTTTCAATACGCTTTAACTTTTTCAAAATCTATTGTAAAATGCATTTTATATGGAGTTTGAATAATGTTTTACATTATAAGGTTGTCCAAGGAACAGGTATGGTCCTGGGTGTGCTAATACATGCACCTGTGATGATAAGAATTCTGCCTCACCTTGTAATAATGTGGATGGTTCCTGCTACTGCAAGCTAGGATACGACCCTAAGGCGGATTGTAAGAGGGGTAAGTGGCGAGGAAGGAGGATGAGTGTGGGGTGGGTGGAGGTGTTAATGCCTTGATTACTAGTACTATTTGCTACCTTCATTAGTTTATACAATTCAATCGTCCAAAAATGTGTGCAAATAGGCTTCTAAGAGATTTCGTCTGCGTTCCAAAAAGACAAAGTCGTATTGCAAGTCAAAATAAATTCATTTATCATGCAATGGTATATGTAAGTCATTTTAATGTCTCTAAATTGTAGAGTGTGTGTTACCTCGCTATGGACCTGGGTGTAGTTTGCCCTGTAAATGTAACACGGGCCGGGCCAGCAGCTGTAGTGCCTTCACCGGGGAGTGTGTATGTCAGCCTGGTTACCAGCCATTCTTGTGCCAGGATGGTAGGTCACGGAAGTCAAACTTTTAACGAGGCTGGGGTGTGGCAGC
Source organism: Saccostrea cuccullata (assembly GCF_032062105.1). Classification (NCBI taxonomy): domain Eukaryota; kingdom Metazoa; phylum Mollusca; class Bivalvia; order Ostreida; family Ostreidae; genus Saccostrea; species Saccostrea cuccullata. The sequence goes on from NW_026932690.1 coordinate 437,517, forward strand.
CATTTTCAGACTATTTTTATCTCCTTTAAAAGGAGAGCTCCATATGAAGATATAGAAAATGATCAAATTTTAAAACTAAAATGTATGAATTTTTTCTTTGCCAAATGAAAGTTGACAGCTTAAAAATAAGTTAAATCTGGTGGTTAATTTGTTGACCCCCCAGCCTCCTTAAGCTAACATTCCAGACAATTGTTTTTTTTTTTTTAATATATCAGTTTTCTAAACATAATTTGGCCGATTTGTCCAACACCTGCTAGATTTCTCTGCATGTTAGAGATGTAGTTGGACATCTTTCTTGTTGGGTATTGTAAAACCTGAAGCCAACTGTTTTCTTCAGATTGTAGCATGTACACCTATGGACAAAATTGTTCTTCTAACTGCACGTGCAAGTTGGAAAATACATTAAGTTGTGACCCTAAATCTGGAATGTGCACGTGCCTGCCAGGTTTTACTGGAGAAAACTGCCAGTTGGGTGAGAGTTTTCTTAAATTTATAAAAAATAATTTTACAAGGTAAACTGTACCTACTTATCTGTAATAAAGTAAAGATACAAGAAAGCAGCAACAAGAAATGAATTACAGTAGATTGTCATCACAGAGTGTCCTGATGGGACGTTTGGTGCTAACTGTATGAGCACGTGCAGCTGTAACGACAACCAGTTTAGAACCTGCCGGAAGTGGGATGGAGTATGTATTTGTAAACCGGGATACAAGGGCAGCAACTGTTCCACAGGTATACGCTAATTTTTTTCCCATTATTTCTATGTCCCCGGATCGAAAGATCACGGGGGTATATTTTTTTGGTCCTGTCTGTTTGTCTGTCTGTTGTCAACTTTAACCTAGCCCATAACTAGAGCGCTATTAAGGGTAAGTGTTTATATACCACTTCAGTCTACGTCCAACTCCAGAATTGTTTTACCATCGGGGGACATAGTGTTTCACGAACACATCGTATAATTTAACAAGAGGCCCATGGGCCACATCACTCACCTGAGAAGCTTTGGCCATTCTGTTCTTTACCAGATTTCCCCCTTGCAATATATATTGTGACCCCATCCTACCCCATTAATCATAATTTAGACAATTTGAAATCTACACTACCCCAGAATGCTTCCACATAAGTTTCAGCTTTTCTGGCCCAGTGGTTCTTGAGAAGAAGATTTAAAAAAAAATTTCTTATATATTTCTATGTAAAACTTTGATTCCCCATTGTGGCCCCGCCCTATCCCCGGGGGTCATGATTTGAACAATTTAGAATCTACACTACCCCAGGGGGCTTCCACATAAGTTTCAGCTTTCCTGGCCCAGTGGTTCTTGAGAAGAAGATTTTCAAAGATTTTTCCTATATATTTCTATGTAAAACATTGATTCCCCATTGTGGCCCCGCCCAACCCCTGGGGGTCATGATTTGAACAATTTAGAATCTACACTACCCCAGGATGCTTCCACATAAGTTTCAGCTTTACTGACAGAGTGGTTCTTGAGAAGAAGATTTTCAAAGATTTCCTATATATTTCTATGTAAATCTTTGATTCCCCATTGTGGCCCCGCCCTACCTCCGGGGGTCATAATTTGAACAAATTTGAATCTACACTACCCCAGGATGCTTCCACATCAGTTTCAGCTTTACTGGCCCAGTGGTTCTTGAGAAGAAGATTTTCAAAGATTTTCCTACATATTTCTATGTAAAACTTTGATTCCCCATTGTGGCCCCGCCCTACCCCCGGGGGTCATGATTTGAACAATTTAGAATCTACACTACCCCAGGATGCTTCCACATCAGTTTCAGCTTTACTGGCCCAGTGGTTCTTGAGAAGAAGATTTTCAAAGATTTTCCTATATATTTATATGTAAAACTTTGATTCCCCATTGTGGCCCCGCCCTACCCCCGGGGGTCATGATTTGAACAATTTAGAATCTACACTACCCCAGGATGCTTCCAAATAAGTTTCAGCTTTACTGGCCCAGTGGTTCTTGAGAAGAAGATTTTTTAATAACCCAACCATATTTTTGTCTTTTCTTGATTATCTCCCCTTGTGAGGGAACTTGGCCCTTCATTTTAATAATTTAAATTTCCCTTCACCCAAGGATGCTTTGTACCAAGTTTGGTCAAAATTGGACCACTGGTTCTTGAGAAGAAGTCGAAAATGTGAAAAGTTTACAGACGGACGGACGGACGACGGACAAAATGTGATCAGAAAAGCTCACTTGAGCCTTGGGCTCAGGGGAGCTAACAATGCTATGTGTTACTGAAGCTAAGAATGCTTTGTATTTTTGTGCAGAATGTGACGCTGAACACTTCGGCTCAGAGTGTTTAGGGCGGTGTCCGTGTCACATGAACAATACCAATCAATGTGACAAAAAATCAGGAGCATGCATGTGCAAAAGTGGCTATGAGTCGGATGATTGCACCGTGGAAGGTTAGTATTTCTCCCTGAGTCGGTGACATACTTGATTTAGCTTAACCGTTATCTGTAAATACAAATAAAAATAGGAAACCATGCAATAAAACCGAATTTACGTAGAGTCAAATTTAAAAAAACTATGCCAAATTGTTTTTTCTGACCCGTGCGAGCTACATTGAAATTTATATAGCAATATATAAATATACCTATATCACCTGCATATGAGGTTAATGCCACTCAGTTGATTCGGTACGCAAGAGTATGTAAACGTACTATTTCTAAAACAAGGCAAGATAAAGAAAAGAGTTGTCTTACTAGGTATCATTTCGCAAATTCTGTGGTTGATACAACTATACATTGTAAGAAAGTACAATCATTAAGTCAATTACTGACTGACGATTTTTATACCAATTGTTAAGCCAATATGTCCACAATTATTTTCCTTTTTCCCGATCATTACAAGCAGTACAGAGCGAGGGATGCTCACTCCTCCATGGCATCTGATCCCAACTCTGGTGTTTTAGAGTTCCGTGTTTTCTCTGCTCCTGATTTGTATTGTTTGAATGGGACTGGAATACTATTCGTTATCTGCATATTTCATATATTTCTGCGATCAACCTCGTATAAATTCGGGTCGTTGGCTCCCGTTTTACCTTTTTTGTATGTACCTTTAGTGCTTATTTTAAAGCAAGTGCATATATCGTATGTTACAAGTCTCTATGGTATTACGCTGTTGTAAATTCTTGCCAAAATCTTAAGTATACCCCCGCTCCGAAGGAGGGGAGGGTATACTGTTTTACCCTTGTGTGTCTGTCCGTCTAGCTGTCCATCTGTCTGTCCGTAACAAATTTTCGTCGCAGTTTTCTCAGCAACTACTCATCGCAGATGCTTGAAATTTTAATACAAACTTCTCTGAGGCACGCCATATGATTGGATTCATTTTTGTTCAAATTCGATGTCAACTTCCTTTGTATCCATGCGTCTGTCCGTTTAATACATAACAAAATTTCGTCAGAGTTCTCTCAGCAACTACTCATCGCAGATGCTTGAAATTTTAACATAATCTTCTCTGAGGCATGCCATATAGTGGGATTCATTTTTGTTTGAATCCGATGTCAACTTCCTGTTTGTGCATGCGTCTTTTTATTTCATACATGTTTCATGCACAACAAATTTTCGTCACAGATTTCTCAGCAACGACTTATCGCAGATGCTTGAAATTTTAACACAATCTTTTCTGGGACATGCCATATGGTGGGATTCATTCTTGTTCAAATCTGATATCAACTTCCTGTTTGTCCATGCGTCTGTCCGTTTCATATATGTTTCATGCATAATTTTCGTCACATTTTTCTCAGCAACTACTCATCGCAGTCTTCACAGATGCTTGAAATTTTAACACAATCTTCTCTGAGGCATGCAATATGGTTGGATTCATTTTGATTCTAATGTCGACTTCATGTTTGTCCGTGCGTCTGTCCGTTTCATACAGTCATGTTTCATGCATAACAAATTTTCGTCACAGTTTTCTCAGCAAATACTCATTGCAGATGCTTGAAATTTTAACTCAGTCTTCTCTGTGGCATGCCATATGGTGGGATTCTTTCTTGTTCAATCCAATGTCAACTTCCTGTTTGTCCGTGCGTCTGTCTATTTCATACATGTTTCATACATAACAAATTTTTGTCACAGTTTTCCAGAAACTACTCATCGCAGATGGTTGACATTTTAGCACACTCTTTTGTGAGGCATGCCATATAGTAAGACTTATTTTTGTTCAAATCTTATGTCAACTTCCTGTTTGTCAGTGCATCTGTCCGTTACATAAATAAAAAATTTTCATCGCAGTTTTCTCAGCAACAACTCATAACAGATGCTTGAAATTTTAGTACACACTTTGTTGAGGCATACAGTATGGCGGGATTTATTTTTATATAAATCTGATGTCAAATCCATATTTATCCGTGCATATACCTGTAACTGAACGCATGTTTATTAACATGATATTGTATATTCACATCAGAGCGGAGATATTACTAATAAGCATTGGCTCATAGACTTATTGTTTCAAATTTATTTAAAAAAGCACAGTGTGTCTTTAGCTACTTGCTGTAGGTGGGCATTCAGATCATAAGTAAATAAAATTCTATAAACATTTGTTAAATTTTACATGTTGAGTATAATGCAGTTTATGTTGTTTGCTTTAGTGTTGGTTAAGGAGCCACAGCAGGCCTCTCCCGTGGTGTCTATTGTGATCGGGCTCGTGGTTGGGGTAGTCGGGATTGCGTCAGCAGTGGGCGTGGTTCTGTTTCTTATTACGTCAAAAAGGAAAAGGTAATACCGGTATTCTTCGTTCTGCGATTCTTATCTATAACTGGACAGCTACGTGCATGTATATGGTTAGCTGCAGATCTTTAGCGTTATGGTTTAATTTTACATATTTGTCTTTGACCATAACGCTACAGATCCCGTAATGCATAAAGGTGCAATTTACGGCGCAATATTTTTTGCGCTTTTTTGGGGAGAATTTCTCCACTTTCTAGCATTGGTCAATCAACTACCTTTCAATCCCTAATTCTAGACACATTCTGTAGCCAGTATATATATATATATTACCCACCTTCCAACCATTTATAGTTGTCTCTACAGGCAATAAACTCGCTTGAAGTGAATTTTCAGAAATCTACCAAATAATTTAAACCAAGCGAGTTTATCACTTGTAGAGACGATTATAAAGGGTTGGGAGATGGATGAAATATACAGATTAGTTTAATAATGTGCCTAGAATTAGGGAGTGAAAGTTTCTTAATTGACCGATGCTGGAAAAAGGAGAAATTCTCCCCAAAAGTGCGCAAAAAATATTGCGCCGTAAATTGCACCTTTTTGTATAACGGGATCTGTAGCGTTATGGTCAAAGACAAAGATATAAAACAATAACGCAGCTAGTATTATGTTAACTTGTTTTTGAGGTGTAGTTTATGATCAAGATTATAGTTCAGAGAGAGAACGGTACAATTACTATGATAATTTTATTAAACATTGCTAGTATAAAGTAGCATGAAGATCAGGATTAATAATTAGCGAATGAATTTGCTACCTTGATGCAAAATAAGATTTTACTGAGATGAATTTTAAAAGTTTTTTCAATCAAATTTTTTGCTATATTGAAACAAGTTATTAAAGCATAATTGTTTCTTTGAGTCTGAATGATGTACAGTACAGATTCAGTGAGAAACTATGTAAAACAAATTTACAAAAATAATGAGTATAACTTAAAATTGACTTTTAAATTTATTTATTTAGACTCGTCAAGAACATTCAAAAAGGTATGTATCTGTAATTTTTTTAATGGAATATTTCCAAAAAGGTATAGACTCGCAACTGCTGGTAAATATTTACTACTGAATTCAATAATGCGAAAAATTGATAAAGACTTGCATAAAACTTTACAATGCGGCAATAAATATATCTCTTTCATTATTTTCAATATACCAGTATATTGTACGAGGAAAATTCATTTCCGTGAAAAAAAAAAAAATCTTTGATTGCAGTACCTTTATTGAAATAATTATTGTTTTTATTTACATCAGAAGCTAACGGCTTTTCCACTACAAATCAGACGTATACACCTAGCATAACAGAGGACCCGCTGTACGAAAACGCCATCGGAAATAACGAAAAGCAATCTAACGTAAACATTTACGACAATAACATTCGTAAAGATTCCGGGGCAGCACTTTACGGCAATGTTGACGTCATCAATGCTGGGGCTGAATCTCCTATCATTGGGGATGAATATGAGAGTCTGGCGCTTCAGCCTTCTTCACGTAACGAGGATAAAGACACAAATATGTACGAGTGTTTGAGGAAAACAAGTGAACCCGAAACATCTTTGTACACAGGACTTAAATACGGAGAGGAAAAAGACAAAGTCACTAAAAAAAGAAAAGTGTCAAAAGGGGTCCCGAAAAAAGGGCAACCCCAGGAGTAATGCTCAGAAATCAAACTGAATGCAAAATAAAACTGTTATATCTTAATTCTGACATTTTGTGCCATTGATTGACAATATTTTGTTTCTATATATACATGGAATAAACATGTACTATATAATTATGTACTCAGTCTGCTGATATATAAATGTTTTGTACAAACGATTTTCTCCGACATTAGAAGTTGCTTATTGTCACCATGTTTGCAAGATCCAATTTTGCTGCCAGTGAGAAAAGGAAGGAGATCGAATCCAATACAGAGGATTGAGTCCAATGACTTTTTCATACAAATGTGCCTTAAAACACGAAGTGGAATACCTGATGTCTTTTAAAAATGACAAAGTATGAAAACCAAGTTCTGGAAATTGTTGCCTTTGATTTGAAATGTAAATGCCATTTTTAAGCCAATTTCCGATTGATTATAGGACAGATGTCAAAAGTGGTAGTATAAAAGTTCCATTGTACATCCAAAGTTCAAATGAACGCCCCCATTTAAAACTGTAACCCATTTGTGTATAATTCATATTGTTCATGAGAAAAAAAACTGTACAAAAATCTCGAACAAAATTCAATGCAAGAAGTTCATTTTTCTATTATATGTAATAAAACAATATCAACAAGTATACCACTACATGCAGTGTTACTCATTTCAAGAAATATAGCAGCTTTTAGAATTTCAACAATCCTCATGTTCAGTGCTAAATTTGGTTTAAAAAAAAAGACTTCCATATTAATATTAATGCCAAGGCAGAGAAAAAGTCATACCCTGGTAGATAATACATTTCGTGCTGCAGGTACAAGTTGCTTTTATTCTTATTGTGAATGTTGTTTTCTATTTGTAAGTGTGATTAATTAAATAATGCAAACTGTGTGACTCCTTTTAAAGAGGGATTTTTGTCTGGTTTTTGACTAGATGAAATATTCAAAGTATATTTGCTTATATTTCTTATATATTTAGACGTAATAAGAGATTTAAAAGATCATATTTTTCGTTCCCCATAGCAATTGTACAAAGTACTTTAAATAGAAATTGTAGACCGAGTTTGAAATCGACCCAATAATTTTACCCTGAGTCGGGAGAGAGCTAGCAAATATTATTTTAAAGGTGGTCTTAAGTTATATTTCTATACAATCAAAGACTTGAAAAAAAAAATAAAATGTAAGTTAAATTATTCACAATGGACTAAAATTTTAAAATATCTCAAACAAGAGCACCGCTAAATGGAACATCCCCTCGCGGCAGGAACTTCGCCGGTAGTGGCAATGTCTCCACACGAGGAAAAAATTCTCAAGAGGGACTTTAGATAGCATCTTGATTGGGGGGGGGGGGGGTAACATGCATTCGTAATTGGGCACTTTTCCTTATTTCTAGCAGAGACATATCACGTATGCTTTAAGTATCAGTAATTTGCCTACCTAGGTATATCTCACAGTTGCGTGCAATATGCATTAAATCTAAGAATACCCACGGAAGCAATTCTCTTTTTGTAATTCTTAATGAAAACTCGCAATTTACTGGTGTTGAGAGATCAATGAAACTTGTGTAATATCTTTATACTTTCAGGAATTACGTGCGCCTCAAGAATAAATTCCATATTGTAAACAGATACCCGTGAAAATTTGGTATTGAAACCGCGACGTTCAAATTAATTCAATTACTCATCGTCAGAAATGGCTCTTTTCATTCATACAGACTGCATGTCTTAAAACACGTACAATAATATCATCATATGACATCGTATCACAATAAGAACAAGAGGCCCAGGGGCCATAGCGCTCACCTGAGCACACCGGCTAGGAAAAAGCACATATCAGATCAGAACTAAAAGTTTACTGAAGTTTTAACCCCCCAGGGAATCATGATTTGAACGAACTAGAATCTACATTACCTTAAGATGATTCCATATAAATATTACTAATCATGGCTTTGAAGTACTTGAAAAGAAGATTGTAAAAGGTTTCCCTATATATTCCTATGTAAAACTTTGATCAGCCATATTCGCCCCACCCTACCCCCAGGGGTCATGATTTGAACCAACTTGAATCAACACTACCTGAGGATGATTCCACATGAGTTTCATCTTTTCTGTTTCTATGCATCTTTAGAAGAAGATTTTTAAAGATTTTTCCTATATATTCCTATGTAAAACTTTGATCGGCCATATTGGCCCCACCCTACCCCCGGGGGTCATAATTTGAAGAAACTTGAATCTACACTACCTGAGGATGATTCCACCTGACTTTCATCTTTCCCGGCGTAGTGGTTCTTGAGAAGATTTTTCAAGATTTTTCCTATATACTCCTATGTAAAACTTTGATCGGCCATATTGGCCCCACCCTACCCCCGGGGGACATGATTTGAAACAACTTATATCTACACTACCTGAGGATGATTCCACATGAGTTTCATCTTTCCTGGCCCAGTGGTTCTTTAGAAGAAGATTTTTATAGATTTTTAGCTCACCTGAGCCGAAGGCTCAAGTGAGCTTTTCTGATCACATTTTGTCCGGCGTCCGTCTGTCTGTAAACTTTTCACATTTTCGACTTCTTCTCAAGAACCACTGGGCCAATTTCAACCAAACTTGCCACAAAGTATCCTTGGGTGAAAGGGATTCAAGTTTGTTCAAATGAAGGGCCACGCCCTCATTCAAGGGGAGATAATTGGGAATTAATGAAAATTTGGTAGCATCTTTTAAAAATCTTCTTCTCAAGAACCACAGTGACAGGAAAGATGAAACTTATGGGGAAACATCCTCAGGTAGTGTAGATTCAAGTTTGTTCAAATCATGACCCCCGGGGGTAGGGCGGGGCCAAAATGGCCGATCTAAGTTTTACATAGAAATATATAGGAAAATTCTTTAAAAATCTTCTTCTCAAGAACAACAAAGCCATAATTGATCATATTTATATGGAAGCATCCTCAGGTAATGTAGATTCAAGTTTGTTCAAATCATGACCCCCAGGGGTAGGGTGGGGCCAAAATGGCCGACCAAAGTTTTACATAAAAATATATAGGAAATTTCTTTAAAAATCTTCTCAAGAACAACAAAGCCATAATTGATCATATTTATATGGAAGCATTTTCAGGTAGTGTAGATTCAAGTTTGTTCAAATCATGACCCCCGGGGGTAGGGCGGGGCCAAAATGGCCGACCAAAGTTTTACATAGAAATATATAGGAAAATTCTTAAAAAATCTTCTTCTCAAGAACAACAAAGCCATAATTGATCATATTTATATGGAAGCATCCTCAGGTAGTGTAGATTCAAGTTTGTTCAAATCATGACCCCCAGGGGTAGGGTGGGGCCAAAATGGCCGACCAAAGATTTACATAAAAATATATAGGAAAATTCTTTAAAAATCTTCTTCTCAAGACCAACAAAGCCATAATTGATCATATTTATATGGAAGCATCCTCAGGTAGTGTAGATTCAAGTTTGTTCAAATCATGACCCCCAGGGGTAGGGTGGGGCCAAAATGGCCGACCAAAGTTTTACATACAAATATATAGGAAATTTCTTTAAAAATCTTCTTCTCAAGAACAACAAAGCCATAATTGATCATATTTATATGGAAGCATCCTCAGGTAGTGTAGATTCAAGTTTGTTCAAATCATGACCCCCGGGGGTAGGGCGGGGCCAAAATGGCCGACCAAAGTTTTACATAAAAATATATAAGAAATTTTTTTTTAAAAACTTCTCCTCAAGAACAACAAAGCCATAATTGATTATATTTATTTGGAAGCATCCTCAGGTAGTGTAGATTCAAGTTTGTTCAAATCATGACCCCCGGGGGTAGGGCGGGGCCAAAATGGCCGACCTAAGTTTTACATAGAAATATATAGGAAAATTCTTTAAAAATCTTCTCCTCAAGAACAACAAAGCCATAATTGATCATATTTATATGGAAGCATCCTGAGGTAGTGTAGATTCAAGTTTGTTCAAATCATGACCCCCAGGGGTAGGATGGGGCCAAAATGGCCGACCAAAGTTTTACATAAAAATATATAGGAAAATTCTTTAAAAATCTTCTTCTCAAGAACAACAAAGCCATAATTGATCATATTTATATGGAAGCATCCTCAGGTAGTGTAGATTCAAGTTTGTTCAAATCATGACCCCCAGGGGTAGGGTTGGGCCAAAATGGCCGACCAAAGTTTTACATAAAAATAAATAGGAAATTTCTTTAAAAATCTTCTCCTCAAGAACAACAAAGCCATAATTGATCATATTTATATGGAAGCATTTTCAGGTAGTGTAGATTCAAGTTTGTTCAAATCATGACCCCCGGGGGTAGGGCGGGGCCAAAATGGCCGACCAAAGTTTTACATAGAAATATATAGGAAAATTCTTAAAAAATCTTCTTCTCAAGAACAACAAAGCCATAATTGATCATATTTATATGGAAGCATCCTCAGGTAGTGTAGATTCAAGTTTGTTCAAATCATGACCCCCAGGGGTAGGGTGGGGCCAAAATGGCCGACCAAAGATTTACATAAAAATATATAGGAAAATTCTTTAAAAATCTTCTTCTCAAGACCAACAAAGCCATAATTGATCATATTTATATGGAAGCATCCTCAGGTAGTGTAGATTCAAGTTTGTTCAAATCATGACCCCCAGGGGTAGGGTGGGGCCAAAATGGCCGACCAAAGTTTTACATACAAATATATAGGAAATTTCTTTAAAAATCTTCTTCTCAAGAACAACAAAGCCATAATTGATCATATTTATATGGAAGCATCCTCAGGTAGTGTAGATTCAAGTTTGTTCAAATCATGACCCCCGGGGGTAGGGCGGGGCCAAAATGGCCGACCAAAGTTTTACATAAAAATATATAAGAAATTTTTTTTTAAAAACTTCTCCTCAAGAACAACAAAGCTATAATTGATTATATTTATTTGGAAGCATCCTCAGGTAGTGTAGATTCAAGTTTGTTCAAATCATGACCCCCGGGGGTAGGGCGGGGCCAAAATGGCCGACCTAAGTTTTACATAGAAATATATAGGAAAATTCTTTAAAAATCTTCTCCTCAAGAACAACAAAGCCATAATTGATCATATTTATATGGAAGCATCCTGAGGTAGTGTAGATTCAAGTTTGTTCAAATCATGACCCCCAGGGGTAGGATGGGGCCAAAATGGCCGACCAAAGTTTTACATAAAAATATATAGGAAAATTCTTTAAAAATCTTCTTCTCAAGAACAACAAAGCCATAATTGATCATATTTATTTGGAAGCATCCTCAGGTAGTGTAGATTCAAGTTTGTTCAAATCATGACCCCCAGGGGTAGGGTTGGGCCAAAATGGCCGACCAAAGTTTTACATAGATATGTTTATAGGAAATTTCTTTAAAAATCTTCTCCTCAAGAACAACAAAGCCATAATTGATCATATTTATATGGAAGCATCCTCAGGTAGTGTAGATTCAAGTTTGTTCAAATCATGACCCCCAGGGGTAGGGCGGGGCCAAAATGGCCGACCAAAGTTTTACATAAAAATATATAAGAAATTTTTTTTTAAAAACTTCTCCTCAAGAACAACAAAGCCATAATTGATTATATTTATTTGGAAGCATCCTCAGGTAGTGTAGATTCAAGTTTGTTCAAATCATGACCACCGGGGGTAGGGCGGGGCCAAAATGGCCGACCTAAGTTTTACATAGAAATATATAGGAAAATTCTTTAAAAATCACTCGAGAACAACAAAGCCATAATTGATCATATTTATATGGAAGCATCCTCAGGTAGTGTAGATTCAAGTTTGTTCAAATCATGACCCCCAGGAGTAGGGTGGGGCCAAAATGGCCGACCAAAGTTTTACATAGAAATGTATAGGAAAATTCTTTAAAAATCTTCTCAAGAATAGCAAAGCCAGGATTGGTCATGGGACTACTTTTGGATTTAAGCTTTTCAAGTATAAACCAATTCTGCTTTTTCCTAGCCACAGTGCTCAGGTGAGCGATGTGGCCCATGGTCCTCTTGTTCTTATATACTCCTATGTAAAACTTTGTTCAGCCATATTGGCCCCACCCTTGCCCCAGGGGTCATGATTTGAACAAACTTTAATCTACACTACCTGAGGATGACTCAACATGAGTTTCATCTTTCCTGGCCTAGTGGTTCTTCAGAAGAAGATTTTTAAAAAACACCATTAAGTTTTCTTTAATTCATAATTATCTCCCCTTGGAAAAGGGCGTTACCCCTCGTTTGAACAAACTTGAATCCCCTTTACCCAAGGATTCTTTGTAGCAAGTTTGGTTGAAATTGGCACTGTGGTTCTTGAAAAGAAGATGAAAATGTGAAAAGTTTACAATGACGACAGACGACGGACAAATTTTGATCAGAGAAGCTCACTTGAGCCTTCGGCTCAGGTGAGCTAAAAATCTGACAGATGAAATCTATATAAATTGACTAACAGGCAGACATTTTTTTTCTTAGATGAGCAGTGTCGCCATAGTTACTGTGATATGACTTTTCAGCTAGTCTTTCTATAGATTACAGTAAAACTTGAAACAAGAACAAGAGGCCCATGGGCCACATCGCTCACCTGAGCACTGTGGCTAGGAAAAAGTAGAAATTGGTTTATTATTGAAAAGTTTAAATCCAAAAGTAGTCCCATGACCAATCATGGATTTGCTATTCTTGAGAAGATGATTTTCCTATATATTTCTATGTAAAACTTTGGTCGGCCATTTTGGCCCCGCCCTACCCCCAGGGGTCATGATTTGAACAAACTTGAATAAACACAACCTGAGGATGCTTTCATATGAATATGATCAATTATGGCTTTGCAATTCTTGAGAAGAAGATTTTTAAAAAGTTTTCTTATATATTTCTATGTAAAACTTTGGTCGGCCATTTTGGCCCCGCCCTACCCCCGGGAGTCATGATTTGAACAAACTTGAATCTACACTACTTGAGGATGCTTCCATATAAATATGATGAATTATGGCTCTGCTAATCTTGAGAAGAAGATTTTTAAAGAATTTTCCTATATATTTCTATCTAAAAATTTGGTTGGCCATTTTGGCCCCGCCCTATCCCCAGGGGTCATGATTTGAACAAACTTGAATCTACACTACATGAGGATGCTTCCATATAAATATGATGAATTATGGCTTTGCTATTCTTAAGAAGATTTTTAGAACATTTTCCTATATATATTTCTATGTAAAACTTTGGTCGGCCATTTTGGCCCCGCCCTACCCCCGGGGGTCATGATTTGAACAAACTTGAATCCATACACTACTTGAGGATGCTTCCATATAAATATGATGAATTATGGCTTTGTCATTCTTGAGGAGAAGATTTTTAAAGAATTTTCCTATTTTTTTTATGTAAAACTTTGGTCGGCCATTTTGGCCCCAACCTACCCCTGGGGATCATGATTTCAACAAACTTGAATCTTCACTACCTGAGGATGCTTCCATATTAATATGATGAATTATGGCTTTACTATTCTTGAGAAGAAGATTTTTAAAGAATTTTCTTATATATTTCCATGTAAAACTTTGGTCGGCCATTTTGGCCCCGCCCTATCCCCGGGGGTCATGATTTGAACAAATTTGAATCTACACTACTTGAGGATGCTTCCATATAAATATGATGAATTATGGCTTTGTCATTCTTGAGGAGAAGATTTTTAAAGAATTTTCCTATTTTTTCTATGTAAAACTTTGGTCGGCCATTTTGGCCCCGCCCTACCCCCGGGGGTCATGATTTGAACAAATTTGAATCTACACTACCTGAAAATGCTTCCATATAAATATGATGAATTATGGCTTTACTATTCTTGAGAAGAAGATTTTTAAAGAATTTTCTTATATATTTCCTTGTAAAATTTTGGTCGGCCATTTTGGCCCCGCCCTATCCCCGGGGGTCATGATTTAAACAAACCTGAATCTACACTACTTGAGGATGCTTCCATATACCGGTAAATATGATGAATTACAGCTTTGTCATTCTTGAGAAGAAGATTTTAAGAGCATTTTCCTATACATTTCTATGTAAAACTTTGGTCAGTCATTTTGGCCCCGCCCTACCCCCGGGGGTCATGATTTCAACAAACTTGAATCTACACTACCATGGAATGCTTCCAAATAAATATGATGAATTATGGCTTTGTCATTCTTGAGAAGAAGATTTTTAAAGAATTTTCCTATTTTTTTCTATGTAAAACTTCGGTCGGCCATTTTGGCCCCGCCCTACCCCCGGGGGTCATGATTTGAACAAAATTAAATCTACACTACCCCAGGATGCTTCCACATAAGTTTCAGCTTTCCTGCCACAGTGGTTCTTTAGAAGAAGATTTTTAAAACATGCCACCAAATTTTCATTAATTCCCAATTATCTCCCCTTGAATGAGGGCGTGGCCCTTCATTTGAACAAACTTAAATCCCCTTCACCCAAGGATGCTTTGTGGCAAGTTTGGTTGAAATTGGTCCAGCGGTTCTTGAGAAGAAGTCGAAAATGTGAAAAGTTTACGGACAGACAGACAGCTAGACAGACGGACAGACAGATGGACGCCGGACAAAATGTGATCAGAAAAGCTCACTTGAGCCTTCGGCTCAGGTGAGCTAAAAAAAACCTAAACCCAAGTCTTGTTATCCTATACAGTATCACTGTTGCATATTTCCAATTCTAGGCGCCACTTATCTCTTCCTTTATAGGTACAAACCAGGAGAGCTACGGTCTCGTCAGAGACATCTGATTTAGAGGAAGTGCTGTTTTGAATATATAAGATCAAAACGATATCTAATAGAATGTTTTTCTTCCTCGCAACGTCGTGGGTCCTGAGTCAACGGTGGTCCAACGGCATTGTGTTGCCAAAGGATTATTGCTGATACAATGTTTTAAGGGTACTTAACAAAAACAAAAATAATTTGATGCATGGATTGATATATAATTTTTGCCTGATTTTGAACTGAAATGACTTATATAATAAATCCCTCAAATATAAAGAACCCCTGACCCTGGGGCCACAAAATTCACAATTTTGGAAGAGGCACTCTTGCTCATCATACCTATGTGCTTGGTTAGTTTATTTAATGCCCAGGAGCAGAGAAGAAGATTTTCAAAGAATAAATGCATTTTCACTATATAACCAATAGAGCCCTGCCCTAACACCAGAACCCCTGACCCTGGGGCCATAAAATTCAAAATTTTGGAAGAGGCACTCTTGCTTATCATAACTATGTACTTAGTTAGTTTACTTAATACCCAGGAGCAGAGAAGATTTTTAAAGAAATCAAGCATTTTCACTACCCGGTATATAATCTATATAGCCCCGCCCTAGCACTAGAACCCCTGACCCTGGGGCCATGAATTTCACAATTTTGGTAGAGGACTCAATGCTCATTACATTCATGCCAACAGTTTGCCTGCTTGATGTCCAGGAGTAAAGAAAAAGATTTTTAAAGATTGCAATAATTTTAGTGGTTTTGGCCCCACCCCTCAGGCCCCAGGGGGGCGGGGAACATAAAATTCACAATTTTTGTTCCCCTTCACCCATAGATGCTGTATACCAAATTTGGTTGAAATTGGTTCAGTGGTTTCAGAGAAGAAGCTGAAAATGTTCAAATGTTAACACACGACGCACAACGCACGACACAGGACGACGGACGAAAACGGATAGCAATAGGTCACATGAGTAACTCAGGTGACCTAAAAACATGTTATCCTTTAAAAGGTCTATTACCAACTACATAATTTTTTTTGCTTAAAAAAAGAATGCGATAATTGCCCATTTAATCAAGCAAACAGGAAAAGAATTAGCAAACAAGAGACTGAGTTTGTTGTATTTTATTTTTCAATTTTAATATTAACAAACAATTATAACTAAATACCAATTTTCAACCGTAATAAACTCGCTAGTCTATTGTTTAGCAGGTTCCGTTGAAGTGTATTTTGATGGTTGCGGGTTCCTGAATTTCGACATATCCTTGTCAATGTCGTAGAATGAATAGGCATTATATCCATAGTATTCCTTTACTTTATATGTGGTGTTGTCTGAATCAGCCTTGGATTCTGTTAAATCAACAAGATAAATTAGGTGATTTTAAGTTGATTTTTGTCCTCAGCTTTAGCTAAAGTAGGGGGGGGGACATAAAATCTCATTCGTCAGTCAGTCTGCAGGTCTGTCATTGAGTCTATGCATCTGTAACAAAAACTTTAACATTGACCATAACTTTTGAATGTGAAGAGATATGGCTTTTATATTACAGGTGTATTGCCTGTGACAAGACCTTCCTAAATACACTCTATTTTTTTTTTACCCCTTGACCTTCAAGTTCGACCTATTTCTAAAAAAAAATTAAACATTACTTTGATTTGGCCCTAACTTTGGAATAAGAAGAGACGGGGCTTTTATATTACACATACGTATTGCCTTTGACAAGACCTTCCTAAATACTTTATATTTTTCTACCCCTTGACCTTCAAGTTCGACCTACCTTTAAAAAATTTAAACATTACTTTTATAAGTTTGAATTGGCCATAACTTTTGAATGAGAAGAGATAGGGCTTTCAGATTAAATATGTATATTACCTGTGACAAGAACTTACTAAATACACTTTGATTTTTGACTTCATGACCTTGAAGTTTGACCTTCTTTTCAACAAATTTAATCTTGGTCGTGACTTTCGAATGAGAAGAGAAAGGGCCTTCATATTGTATCTGTGTAATGCCTAATACAAGACCTTTTAAATACACTATGATTTTTTATTGATCTCACGACCTTGACCTTGAAGTTTGACCTTCTTTTTAAAAATTTTTTCCCCTTATAACTTTTTATTAAGAAAGCAATATGGAGGGTGCCTTAATGTAAGTTCAGCTTCAATATACAGTACCTGTAGCGAATCAACATGGTAAACTTGTCCACATCTGACCTATATATATAATATTTCCTGTTTCAAAAAAACTTAATTAACGTCTTTCAGGTTAAAAAACGTAAACATAAGCTGAATTTTCTCGAAGAAATCGCATCCCCCCCCCACCCTCACAAGCTTATGACAGCTGCATGAATGCTGGTTCACAACATCTTACTTTTCCTACGGCACTACACAAGCTTAACTATCGATAAATTGGTAATAGGATTGTAGATTGTATTAATTAATTCATTTATATGTTTCAACCTATAATATGTATAATATATGCATAATAACATAAGATTAAGAACAAAATAATTACAAAATAAAACATCTGTTGGCAATGAATTCTGACCTGCAGAGGGGGGTGGGGATGGCGGGGGTGGTGCGGGTGTGGACTGCCCATCCGTACTGCCACTCTGACCAGACAAACGTTGAATCAGACTTGTCTGAAATTATAGGATTTTCACTAGAATGACAGACAAGACCGAGGAAATTCGGGGGGAAAAACAAATTCCCAAATATTTTATCATTGCTGCGCACATGATTTGCAAATTATTTCAACGCTAAAGGCTTAACAAGTTCTTTTAAAATCATACAAATAAATATCTTACCGAAACAGGTTTGTTTATTTTGAAAAGGATTTGACGGTGCAAAGAAATCATTTTCTTTTTTCAAGGAAAAATCGGGTTTGTTGTTGAGATAATATTGATTACCAAATGTATCCCGATCTCGGAGTAATAAAAGTCGTGTCCACTGTCTTGTGTGCATGTGTGAATTAGCAAATATAAATAATTCAGAAAATCTTAATGTGGGCATTTCTTTTGGAGTTCTAGAATTTATTTATAATAAGAGAATGTGTTGCATGTTTGATGTTTTATGATGAATATTGACTTCTTTTGTATTCGTAAAATTACAACTGATGTGAGTGGTTGTCCCATTTTTTTTTTCAGCTACAGATCTGCAGCTTGCGTGTAAGAAAATATTGTAATGATGGAAAATCAATGAATTATTCAATTTATTTAAACATTTAATTTATTATTTTGTATATATATTTCCTACAATTTTGTAATGTCTGAAAGAGAGAGAGAGAGAGCAGAGAGAGAGAGAGAGAGAGAGAGAGAGATAAAATTCTTTAGCATAGATATATTCTAGAAATATAATCATTTGTTTATTTATTTTTTGATTACTGGAAATAAGTTTCATTGACACCAACCCCCCCCCCCCCTACACACACACACACTGATAAATTTCCGTCAGAACCACATCATGCACAAAGAAATCGTTTTGGAGTTTAAAGATTAAACAGGAATTTTGGTGTCTATATACTGACAAAAAGTGAATAAAATGTCATTTTTACCTAAAAATTCATTCAAAAAAAGATGCTTGATAAATATAAAATCCTAATAACTAAAATATATATTGAATTAAAAAAATCGACGTATATAATCATATTCATATACAAATGTATGTATATATAGGTGTATTTTTTTTCAATACTAGTATTACTTCAATGATTTGCATGGTGAACCTTTTGCGACTTCACAAACAATGCATTGAGCGTCAACAAGGTCAAATCTATATGTACAACTTTTCCTGGCAACATAGGCATTTTTGGTAAATAATAATGACGCAACCAGATAAGCCGATAAATGATGATAAAAACCGAAAGAAAGACAAATAAACACTGCACTTAAACAGAAAATATATTGCATCATCTATGGTTTCATGTTGGACAACTGTATCTTCTTGATGGATTTTTATTTCTTATACTTAAGGACAACATAATTAATCCGTACATTTTTCAGTTTCCGCTTTAAGGAATAGCCTGGGTTTGTCTTTGTTTAATTATAGCGAGAAGGAAATAATCCACGAGATAACCGAATTTTCATTGATTAGTCACGGTATTGATCATTATAGTAGCGGACAACGTTCGGGTACAAACGATCCTTTCTCCATATTAACTAAGAATAGGACGGGGTTTTTGAAGTATATTTTTAAAGCACGAGAGAAAATATATGTATTAAAAATCACGTGTCTCAAGAGTGAAAACATTTTCATATCCATTTACAAAACAATGGATTTTCGGTTCATTACATTTTCTTTAAATGCCCATGTCTTTACAGTGTTTTTTTTCGAAGGGAATGATATACCTGTTGATCAAATTACGTCATGTACTTGACCAGTTGAAACGTCATCTGGATTTAATTTTGTGAGACAAAATAAATGCAAACATGGATTTTTAGAACACATTATAAATGTACATTAAACAATTTTCTCTAGGAAAAAAACTGCTTGCACAAAATGAGCCTTGCATAAGGAGGTTTGGGAAGAAAATTTATACAAATTAAAATTTTCTTTCCTATATTAAAAAAACAAACAAAAAAAACACAAACAAACAAAAAAAAAAAAACCAAAAACAACAAACAAACAAAAAAAAGGTAATCAAAATATCGAAAATATCCATTTCAAATAATCACTCTTCTCTCTAAGGTTATACCGGTATATTGCTGCTATATAATTTTTGCTTAGTAATACTAGTATTTGAAAAAAAAGCTAAAGAGTGTACTAATTCTTAGAACTTATCAAAAAATAGCAATCACTTATATGCATATATGAAAATAAATCTTGCTTCGGGAACAGGTGCCCCACCTACATGTAATTTATTTTAGAGATTTAAATAAATCAAACTATACTCTCTAACTATACCAAAGTATTCAAAAATGAAATTGATAATCAATGTCATTTTTATGCACCATACTTACAGAGGTGACCTCAGGCACAAGCCCTGCGCCTGGAGATGCGCAGTAAAACGGTTATATCGGATGGTGCGTGTTATTGTTATTTCAGAGACATGGAAAACAAATTTTAAAAACATTTAAAGGAAATGAATTCGGTTCCATTCGCCTTAATTTTACTTTTTATAGGAAGTACACTATTTACTTTAGCCGGTAAGTTATTTTACTTATCTAAATATGCTTTTCCTAGCCGTTTTTGGAAAGTTCGAGCCTCACCCCACTCCTCTTTTTAAATTACTCACCCTTTTTCCAAATTAATTTTTCTTTTTTCTTTCATTTAGTGAATGTTTATCCAAAGCGTGTTATTTTGACTTTTTACATTTTTAAACTCATATATTTATTTAATTTTTTTATTTTTCAGAATGTACAATAGGTGGTACCGTTAATTGTTACCAATGTAATGTGTTCAATCAAGGGGCCCGGGAATTTTGTGCTAATGCTGAGAGAAAAATGTATAACTGTACAGGTTGTATGAAAACTAAGACCCGGGTATATATGCACGATCAATGGCTCCGGTACAAGTGTAAGTATATGTAGATACTTTTATCATCCCTGCTTGTATTTAATTTTATAAATGTAAAAATATGCTTTTCTAAGAATTAAATTACTTAAAAAGGTAAAGGAGGAAATGATAAATTATCATCCTTTACTGGCTAAATTCAGGCACGTAGCATCGTTTTTGAAAGTGGGGGGGGCCAACCTGAGAAAATTTTCTTTTACTTACCTAAAGAAAGTTGACAAGCAAAAAAAAAAAAAAAAAAAAAAAAAAAAAAATTTGAGAATTAAAGAGACAAAAAGTTAAAAAAAAAAGTGGGGGGGGGGGGGGGGGGGGGGGGGGGACTTTTTTAAAGGCAAACTTCCTTTCACTTCCAATTTTTTCCTACATTTCCTTGCTGTGTATATACTGTTGTCAAAAGTGGGGGGGCCAACTATCTTTTCAATAGACATTTTCTATAGTAAAGGTAATGTTGGGGAAAAATTTATTTGAAGGATTTTTTTATCCCCCCCCCCCCCCCCGGATGCTACGTGCCTGAAATTTGGAGCTTTCTACAGGCGCAAAAAATTGATTATTTGAAAAGAAAACGCAGCAGGTAAAAATTTTAAACCCTTATCTCGAACGTTTTGTAAAAACCAAGTTTTACGGACATTAAAGTGGTTGTGTGAGGGATTTATTAGGCGAATTTCGTGTGTCAGAACTGCATCAAGTACTCCGTGTTTGTTTTGCGTCAGTTGGATGAAGTATAATTCATGCAAACAAATATTTGCAATAACGATCATATGATTTCTAAATGCAATACCCAGTCCACATTTTCTCAGTCCCTAGTTACAGATTTAATCTAATTCATGTAATACTAAAGATATCACAGGAAAGAATTTATTTTTAAAAATATTTGAAGGATTTTTTTATCAATATTTCTCAACTGTTATTGATTGGGTTAACTTGTATATCTTGTGGTGTTTTCATTACTAATGCTTGGACAAACCATATCAAAACTGGTCAATTAAAAAAAAAACTCTCATCTACTGCCAAGTACATCATTAATCAAAGTTATCATTTTATGTATCAATTAAAAAATATATGAAAAAGAATTGAAATTGCTTGATTAATATTCGTTTTTTTTTTATAGTTAGTTTATGGTAAATAACACAAAAAATGTAATTTTTTGTACTTCATTATTTAAAAAAAAAAAAATTCTTTACAACTTCGTTTCAATTTATAACTCATCTTAGTATCGTGTATGAGACAATTACATAGTGAACCAAAACAAGTTCCCAACATACAGTATTAAGTTCTTCCGTACGCGGTAGAATGTACAAGTTTGGGACATTAGGTTACGCCATAAATAGGCTGATATCTATTTAGAAGAATATAATTATAGACTTGGTATCTCTTCGTATGTGATAAAACAGAGGAAAATCGGGCATATCTGTATTTTTAACCTTGACTCCTTTAGGGCCACATATTTTTATTTATCAGCGGACTACTGTTATTCGGCCCTGTCATCTCATAGATTAACACTTAGCTTATCTAAGAGGGAAGGGCGTTTGAATTTCAAGGACTGTGTTTTATATAAACGAACTTGTAAATAAGATAAAGGTAAATCGAACAGTCCTTTAATTTTTAATATTTTTAAGAGGGTATCGACTGGGTGGTTGTGGCCATTTTTAGACTATAGTGATCTCTTTTGAAGTAGCTGCAGAACTGTAGCTCTCTGCTTGAGAAAATTCGGACAGATAAAGCAGAGAGCTACAGATCCAAGCGTTGTAAAAACCTTCGACTTACGCCGACGATTTTTTGTCGCTCACTATACGGGTATTTTTTCTTGTATTTTAAACTTTCCCCAGCTTTGAAATTACTTTTAAATGATTTATAAAAATAAATCATACATTCAACTTCAATTCCTGATAATTTACTTACTCCTTAACGCTAATACAAATGGACTCTAGTAAATCGACATTCAAAACTATATACAGGACTATTTCGGACCGATAAAAGGTAAACAAAGTATCAAATATAAGAGATAAACATATGAATTATTATAGGATACCATTCTAAAAGCCAGAGAAAGCTTAAACTACACGAAATAAATACCTAAAGTAGCGACAAAAAACCGTCGGCGTAAATCGAAGGTTTTTACAACGCTTGGATCTGTAGATCTCTGCTTTATCTGACCGAATTTTCTCAAGCAGAGAGCTACAGTTCTGTACCTACTTTTGAAGAAGAGCTTCATTTAAAGATATACGAAAATGAGGAAATTTTTAAACTAAAATGTATGATTTTTTTCATTGCCAAATGATGGTTGACAGCTAAAGAATTAAAAAAAAAATTAAAACAGCAACATGTAAACAGGAGGATGCAGAAAAAATAAAATAGTTTTAAAAATGAATAAATGATAAATAAATAGATAAAGAAACAAGAGAACTAGTGTAAATAATAAATAAAAAAAATTAAAAGCAATAATGATTGAATGAATGCACGAACAAACGAATGATAGAACTAATGAATGAATCAAGCAATCATTTACTTTCTTTAAGAAGTTGGCGTGAGAGAGAGAGAGAGAGAGAGAGAGAGAGAGAGAGAGAGAGAGAGAGATATAATTTAAATTATGTTACTATTACAGTACCAAATACATATGTGGAATTCTAAATATAAAAAGTACGTTTTCATTAAACATAATGTAATCGAGCAGAAGAACAACACAGTCTGGTTCTCGTTTACTTCTTCATTTGAGACAGCAAGCAAACAGCAACTTTAGGCATTTGTGTCTAGAAAAAATATACATACTATTTTACCCATTAGACAAAATATAACGTCAAGTAGATAGAAAATAAATGATAACATTATAAGTTTTGAAAAAGAAAAGTATTACAAAAACATATACCTATATGATACCTATATG
Organism: Saccostrea cuccullata; assembly: GCF_032062105.1. Lineage (NCBI taxonomy): Eukaryota > Metazoa > Mollusca > Bivalvia > Ostreida > Ostreidae > Saccostrea > Saccostrea cuccullata. Next base: position 460,975 of record NW_026932690.1, read on the forward strand.
GACAGGACGATCACGAGGTGTTGTGACCTTAATATTGGCTGGTGGGACAAGTTTTTCTAATCAAACCTGTGTATTTATACCCAGATCAACTGCGCAAGTGGATTGACTTGATTTAAAGAATACGCCAGTCAGGAATAAGGTTAAAAAAGAGTGTTCGACCCAAGCTTTTACAAAATGTTATATTGAGTGTATTCGATTAAGACAACCCGTGACACACTGGTGTTCAATATGCGCATGCTTACATTCTGAAAATGTTTTATAAATCTTCTTTTCAATGAATGTGAACATTCAAACACTCTGACAACTGGGTTGTAAACATCAAAGTACACTTTTTTGAAAATGACTTGGATTTATCTGCATGGTTTGAACAGGACAAACGAATGACTAATATGAACAATTTCCCAAGATCAAACAAAAAATAACAGATAACTTCATACAAATCCTCATGACTGATTGATTAATTGTTCAACAAAATGTATTTTTACAGATTATGTAGATTATTTAGTGTTGTAATATTATTTAAGAAAGTCAATACCTCCTCTTTATAAAAATCGAATAATTAGAATAAGAATGTCTTCTCATAACCTTGCTAATGAAACTTGGCGTCATAGAAATTTTGTAAAAGGAACGAATAGTGCGTGAATTATGTAACACCAACATAGAAGATGATTTTCATTTTGTTTTGATCTGTCGCCTATACAAAGAATTAAAAAGTAAATTAATATATTAAAAGTTGGAAAAAATAAAAAGCATTCAAACTATTTTTGAGTGTCCAAAACTTATCTGGGCTTTGTAATTTCAATTTTTTTTGCATTTAGCTTTAATGAAAAAAAAATTGTGATTCATTCTTCGTATTTCCCATCTTTACCTCTGTATATATACTTATTACATTGTTCGTTATACCGGTACTCATCATGTATAGAAGCGCCATATCAAGCAAATTTGTTTTATAATATAGGCTCTGTTTTTCATGAATAGAAAAGTCATTTTCCACACCATTTTGATTTTTCTGTGTAAACAAATAATCAAAAAGACGTGGTGCTCACTTACATCCAGATTAAAAATAATGGTTTTCCTTATTTCAATAGATTATAGGCCTTTAGATCGCTCACAAAAAAACTGAGGTGTTAAAAAATGTACAACCTGATTTTTTAAAAGTCGGATTAAAGCGGTCCAAAGGCCTGTGATTTACATATAAACAGCACATTATAACACGTGCTCATCCTAAATATATACAGTAGTAAAAAAAACAGACAAATTCAAAGAATTGTGAACCCCTGCTTTCGGTATCTTTGTGGGCGGGATGTCATTTTTTTATGACATATTGTGTCAAATCTTGTCAAAGGTAATGCACATGTCAGATATGAAAGCCCTTTCTCTTCTCAACCCCGATGACCCCGTATGACAAAATAGATGATTTTGGTATTTTCTGAAGAAAAGTCTTGCCACATGTATTACATACGTGAAGTATGAAAGCCCTTGCCCGAACCGTTCAAAGGTTATAGCCAAGGTTAAAGTTTTTAAGAAGTAGGTCAAACTCAAAGGTCAAGGTCAAAGGGTCAAAGTTCTTGGTATCCAATGAAAGGTCTCCTCACAATGATTACATACGTGAAGTATGAAAGCCCTAGCCCTTACTATTCAAAAGTTATGGCCAAGGTTAAAGTTTTTTCATAAGTACGGAAATCTCCGAGGTCAAGGTCAAAAGGTCAAAGTTGTTGGTATCCAGTGAGAGGTCTTGCCACAAAGAATACATAATTATGTGAAATATGAAAGCCCTAGTATCTACCGTTCACAAGTTACGGCCAAAGTAAAAGTTTGGAATTTTTGTATAAAAGTGGGTCAAACTCCAAGGTCAAAAGGTCAAATTTGGTTGTCACCAGAAATACACATGTGAAATATGAAAGTCATAGCTCCACTAATTCAAAAGTTATGAGCAAGGTTAAAGTTTTTGTGACGGACAGACAGACTGACTGACAGACTGACAGACAAATGAGTTTTTATGTCCCTCCGCTTTCGCGAAAGCGGGGGACAAAAATATGGAATGACTATGATGTATGGAAGATCGACTACTATTTTAATGGGGTTTCTCTCTTCTTTGTAGATGTGACGGTCATCTCTAAATATTGTATTCAGTACATGAACTATAAACTGGAGGAGGGGTGTTATACCAAGTCGGCGGATCAAGGTTATATCAGGCGCTGTTATTGCTATAGCCATTGGTGTAACTCTGCCAACAAGAATTCCAACCGAACACTCGTCACCGTGGGGCTCCAAGTGTTATTCACATTCTTTGTTTTTAACTGGATAAGAGGATCTTGATTTCATTGGAGAACTTCGTTATTCTGGGAAAATGTGCCTTAATTATATTTACACCCTTGTATGCAAAAATATATGGCAGCTGAAAATTATCGTAACTAAAGGGTTTTGTGTGTGCATATCAGTGATACAGTGAGCGATGATTGAACAATACCAAATGATGGAATATTTTTCTATATGCATATACATGTATTATGTAACAGTGTGATGTGGAGTGCTTCCTTGATTCATTGATAGCTTAAATTCAAAGTTGCGCGTGAAAATGAATAAGTAGCTCGATATATACGTCATTATACATTTATACACACATTGAGTACTTAGTCAACTGACAGATGGCGATGTGAAGGATATATCCTATATACCCATCTAAAAAACAAACAAACAAACGTAACATACTAGCGTCGTTTAAAAAAAAAAGGGGGGGGGGGGGGGGGACAAGGAATACCCGAAAAGATTGACAAGTAAAAACTCCATATAGCAAAAACATTATTTTTCTCAGAAATATTCTTGACATGTGAATGCCTATTTTACCGTGACGTTTTCTTATTGCAAGAATGCGTTGGTTGGGTATGTACTCTCACTCTGCATATAGTATATACTTGTACATATAAAATCTATGCGATGTAGATCTGCATAAAAATGACATGTCAGATGTTTTCTCTGCTATTTAATCTTGAGCATTTTTGTAAAATTAATTGTAAAATATAAATCTTATATTTCAGAAATTATTTGTAATTCAGTAATATTCCCAAACAAATAAAACAACTAGAAATGACAGGTGCCTTTTTCTTCACCTCTTTCCGGAAAAAATCATTCCATCGTTCTCGTTTTAGTAAGTAGGTTTTTAATGAAGGTGGCGCTGTGAACAGGTGCGACAAACAGCTTTCAAAATCCTATAAAAGTAGGAAAATGCCACATTCCAGAGAGATGTGGCTATATTTATTAAGTTTATCCTGTCTGATATCGTATGGTATGTATAGATTATCTCCTTTAATCCATATCATCGCATGTTTTAACGATGTAAACTGTATCTACCTGACGGAATGACTCACTCATTATTTACATCAACATACCTGTACTACAATCATTTATATTTTGACATTTTATTTTGTATTTACTGGACTTATATGAAGGTTCTTTGCTTGAATACATGAAGTTTTGAGAAATGATCTTTATTTTACATTTATTTGGTAAGAAAATGACCATTAGAAAGTTTAAAGTTGTATGTTAAAATACCGGAAGTAACATAGACCTGAAAGCAAAACGCAGTATTATTATGAATTGAATATTTGACAAGGATGACATCAAAATTCCACTTATTGAAAAAATACCATTGTGGTAATGTACAGAGCTGCCAACATTTAGAATAAAAAATGATTAGATCCTGAGGGGGACTTGGGGGTCCAGAGGCCCTAGCTGTGCTATATTTTGATGTTGTTTGGCTTTAAAATGTAGATATGGCCAATTACAATACAAGCAAGCGCCACTTTTCATGCTAAATTGCTATAACTAGGAACTCTGCTTTTTAAAATTGGTAATGACAGCGAAAGGTGGACATGTATGAAAAAAGGTATAGTACGTTTTTAGTAACAGTTGGATAAATATCTATTAATTCAACTTTTCATTATTTAGGGTTAAGTTTAAACTGCTATGAATGCCAATCAAAAGACGACACAGTGTGCCTAGATCCCTTCACAGACAGTCGGAAGGAGGTGGTTGGGGAAGCAGAATGTGGCGAAAAAGCCACACACTGTGTCAAATACAAAACCATCATGCATCTCCTGGACTCTGGGTTCATCACAGGAAGAGCCAGAGGTAAGAACACTGGTTAAGATGGAGTGTAGGGACTCTACACGCAGAACTGAAATGTAGAATCAGATTCAGGTCAAATCTTCCATTAAAGTGTAAATAAGGCTCTCTCAGGTCATTGTTGGTTCTTTTATTTGTTTAAAAAAAAAATGAATTTTTGAAACATGTATTCTAAAAAGTGAGATTGTTTGAAAGACTTTGATATACATTACACAGTTAATGAATGAATGAAGCAGCCATTGAATGGCTTACTGATTTGGTGGTCAAACATTTTAATATTCTTGTGAAACTCTCTGTTGTAATAGATTTTACATTGAGTTTGTAGTGATATCTTGATTTATTTTACTTTACCAGAGATTGTTGTGACCTCCCGGTTTTGTCTGATTAAGCCGGGAGCCAGCGATGGTTGTACAGCAGTGGAGGGTGACGGCAGCTTCTATATTCAGTGTCTGTGTAGTACAGACAACTGTAACAGTGGATGGTCATTGCTTCCAAACATCTTTGTGATTCTAATTACATGTCTTACAGCATCATGGTTTCTTAGGAGATAACCGTCCTAACTTTAATTTGTTAATTTCTATACAGACTGTTAATTAGAGACGGATTTTTCTACATATCACAGAATGTTATATTCATAGCATAATTGAGTGGATATAATGCAGCAACAATATTTCTGGAAATTTTTTTTTGGTTTGCATTTGAATTTGACTCCCAAGAAGTTTTGAAAACTTTTTATCATCTTTTCCATTTGAAGATATGGGCTCATACTTGGCTGGCCCAGTCTGAACAAGTGCTACTCACGTAACACAAGCATAACTATTTTGTATAATCTTAAAACTGGATAGAGTGTGCCATTCTGTACATAAATCCTTAAAATATTTGTCACTGTCATGGGTTGACCAGGTTTTCATTTTTACAAACTTCATTGTACTGGTTGTGATTTTTCATCTATTTCTTCACATAAGTCAGTAGTTTAGTGCATACATTTAATCCCATCATAACAGAGGCAATGAAATGTTCTTTTTAATATATATTCTGTTTTGTACTACCATTGGTGTAATTATGCATTCCAGAACATTTTAGTCATGTACATTGTACAGATATTTTTTAATGATTGTATTTAGTATTTTGATGAATTACTTTGTCAAGATGTGTGTTTATATGTCCTTGATCATATCAAGTCATCTTTTATATATGCAATTTATAATATTTTATATACATGTGAATAAAATTTTACTAAAATTTTAGCAAGTTTTCAGATACATGCATGTTGAAAAGATTAGGATAAGGTCATCTTCAAAAATTTGTTTGCTCTCTCCTGACCCACTGCCTAAAATGGCTCAACTTAAAACTATTTAAACTTGCTATAAACAATTTTTTTAAAATCCTTTTTTCCTATAAATGTATTATTTTCTTATGAAGTATGTTGAAATTTTCTAGGGAAAAAATTATCCAACTACCGGTACCTACCAACCCGTTTTTTTTCACCCTGAGTCAGAGCAAACATTCTTTTAAAATTTGTTTAATGAATTAAAACTATAATTGATGCATCACACTATTTCTATGGCCTTCCTTGGATATGGTCTGGTCATTAATAGATGAGAGCTGTCAATTGCTTTAGTGTTAATTGATCAATATACATACACACCCTCATGTAGAAGGAACCTATAAGGACCTGTATATATAAATATGAAGTCTGGCAGAAGGAGAGATTTGTTGTAGGAAATATGATCAAGTAGATTCAAATCCAGTCCAATGAATTTTTGTGCTAATGATTAGTTTCCCGCTAGCATATCATAGTCCTGCCTTGCTAAAAGACATATAATTAGATCACCCATTCTGCATGTGTAATGTTCACTTAGAAAATCTCAAAACATTTCACTAAGTTAACAGGTTGGACACACTTGTCTTATACAGTTACAGTAAAGGTGAATTGTTCCTCTTTTTATAAATTGAACAAGATGTGTTGGTGAAACACTGAAATCTCATATGACAGCTCATTGCAAAGGTTATACATGTGCTGTAGTAGTTTCTCAACACATGTTAAATAAGAAAGTCATATCACCAACAGCTCAAAAGTTATGACCAAACTTAAATGTTCAAAAGTTAGGTTAATTTCAAAGATCAAGCTCAAAATTAATGATGTCCAAGGGAAGGTTTGGTCACAAGGAATATACATGTGAAAACCCGGCCCTAGCACCAACTGAACAAAATGTGTGGCCATGTTTTAATTTTTCAGAAGCAGATCAAACTACAAGGTCGAGGTTAAAAGGTCAAAATTGGTAGAACCAATGCTAAAGTCTTGTAACAGTAAAAATATCTGTGAAAAGAAATATAAAAGTTACAAATTTTTTTACTCAAACTTACTAAATTTATACCCTGATTTGACTTCTTAACTTTACTTCAAAAAAGTGCGGGGGGGGGGGGGGGGGTTACAACCGAGCGTTAAAAGTCAAAGGTTATGTCTGGCAAAAATCCTTTCTTCCTGATGCTACGTGCCTGTTAATTATTTTAGACAATTTTGGATGATCGAGAGAGAGAGAGTTTTCGAGATTAAGTGTGACAGTGAGGATGTGTCGACTAGTTAGTATATGTTGAGCCTACTTCAAATACAGAGAAATAAATAACAGAAAATGTAATATCGGTAATAAAAAAGTAAAGAGATCAATGGGAAAAAATGAACGACACAAAAAAGTAGAGAAATTTATTATTACTATTTACACAGGTACGTTACAAATTCTGTACTTTAACTCACTGAACTTTATATTGAACTTAAAAAGTCGTATAAATACTTCCGTTTTCGATTTGAAACTCAATCCAGTCAGTTGTAAATAGCCGAAGATTTACAATATGGTGGAAACCACTTGTCGAATTGAAACCCAGGTATGCTAAAAAGAAAAAAAAACTTTTTATGACAGTCAAACTGAAATAATAATAGAGGTTCCCAAGTGTTTCTGAGTTGATTATTTTGCACATTTTTGTCATTTTAGATTTACTCCCGAGTTGGTATCGAGGACGACCTGTACGATACAGGAGTGACAGCGATATGTAGTGTCTTAATGAATTATGTAGACACCGCCAGGCATATCATCTTCAACAAACGAGAAAAAAGAAACGAAGCTTACAAAAAATTTGAGGAAAAACTTCGGGAGATAAACAAATCACATCTTAGTTTTTACTATACAGGTGATGACCGAATGATCGGATTGACTTACGTACAAGTATAGATAGGTTGACTGGATTATCATTATCAATTAAGGAAGCTCTAAGCTTTGCACACTAAAGAGTTCTAATTGTAGGGTAGTTTTTTGCAGCTAGGGTGATCTGCCCTTACAAGGAAGATTTGAAAAAAAAAGTTATTTACAGTTAATTACACGATTTGTAATAGATTAAAAATCGTTGAGCATTATATAAGATCAAGAATAAGTTATTGAATTCATTATTTTCATTAATTTTCTCAATATAAGTAAACAGCAGTGAATTTTGCTCACAATTAGTCCATTGTCTTTGAACATTTTCCTGCGGAAATAAGGCAGGTACCCTATGTTTAACCAAGTCCAAAAAGCCGTTTCTGTTAGTGTTTAGAGCAAGAGAACAATACTTGAATTTTTTTATTAAAGGGAGTCAGATGCAGAATCTGACAGCTATTCACTGGAGATACCCTATCTCCTCGACTTCCCACTCCATGGGTAGACTGTGCGACTCCGACGTAGACGTCCTCATTGTTGATCTCCAAAAATATGCCGGGGAGAGCAAGGGTCGTCACCATGGTAACCACTACGTTTACGAATATTCTCCTGAACACCCTGGTTATGTAAGAGTGTACAAGGGTCAAGGAAAAGGAAGAAAAGTCATTTCTGGGAAGGGCTTCAAAAAGTTTTGGAAGGAGGTTGTCGATCAAATCGAAATTCATACACGATATACAGGAAGAGGGACTAAATTTCCTAGCCGGGGCGAGAAAAGATCAGGCAAGAAAAACGAAAGAATCTTCCCGTCACGATATCGATCATGTTAAAATATATTGTACATGTAGTCGCATTTTATATAAAGTACATGCACATGTCACGTGCTTGGTATACGCGTTCCGCAAAAACGATTTCATGGAAATTTTGATGATTTTTATTATTGTTTATATAGGACCTGCCATTACGAAGATGGAGAATGTGAACATGCGAGACTTCATCAATCATGACTTCGTTCCTGCAATAAAACTGAAGAGCTGGCCCTCTGTTGCAAAAGATTGGACAAATCGCCCAAGACCAGGGAACTGGCCCTCTGCCGATTTGCTGGAGAGGTGCTTTGGTGCCGATTGTCATATTGTCCCCGTAGCTCACAAAGAAAGCTCAAAATATCTGAAGAAAAAGGAGTGGCGGCTCTCGTTTTCTGGAGCAGAAATAGTTCTCGCTAATTCCTTGACATTTGAACAGAGACAAGCCATCATCATGTCTAAGATGATTCTTAAGCTTTCTCTCCAAGAAGTCCTTCAGCATAAACCAAGCCTCAAAAACTGTAAACCTGTGTCGTCTTACGAGCTGAAGACGTCCTTCTACTGGCTCCGCGAGAGGAAAAATGACTGGGGAAATTTAACAGACGACATTAGAGCGATTCTGGAAAACTTAATCCAGTTTTTACATCGAGGAACCTTGCCAGATTACTTCATACCAGAGAAGAACATCATAGAAAATGTGGCTCCAGATTTAATTGAAGAGCTGTCATTGATACTTAAGGAAGTGTTCACTCAACAAGGACTGCTTTGCTTCCTACAGAAGTGTTTCTGGTACTGTTATAACACAGAGCTCGGCGATTTTGACTCCCTGGACGGAAGTTCCTTGAAATGTTTGTACAAAGAGCTTCAGAATTTCTGCGAGAGCCAAGCTCCATCTTTGAAACTTTTAACGTTTACCATAATTCATCAATTGCTAAATCTTTTCACTGCTGCAATTGATGGAATAAATTGTCGCCTCTGGATCTTGGATCCTAAGCCAGTCCTTTTCGACATCAAATATATTCAGGAAAGCCTGATGAAAAAAGCAGCTATTCAAATGGAAGTCGTTAACGTTAGCCAACTGGAGAACTTCTTTCAAGATAACGCGTCCTTTTCCTTTGACCTGCTATCTGACCTGTCGGATCTGCTGTTCGGGGTTCTATCTCAGCAGACGGTCCTTGAGGCGCTCGGAGAGAGTATTTGGAGCGTGGTCGCGTGCTTGCTAGCAAGACATTGCATCACAGCAGGCCTCTATCACGAAATGAAGCAGGAAGTCCTAGATTTCGCTAGTCTGTTAGAGGCAAACCCGGACAACTCAGCTCTAAAAGACATGGCGATTCAGGTCCATGGTAGTATGGAAAATTTCCAGACTGCAGTAGCGCGCGCAAGTGACAATGCGGATAATGTGTACCGGTTTTACGAACAGCTGTGCCAGGACTCTATGCTGTTTTATTTTGAAGTTTGTGAACGATTCCCTGTAAGTGAGGGGTATTATTGTGACGATGAGAGAATTGCAGTCCATGGTATGGAATCCATTATAAAACGCATACCGGAAATAATGGAAGACGAGATGTTAGGGACACCTGAACTATGGCACAGGGTTCAGATATTGTTGGAAAAGCGAGTGGACTTTCATGCGAGAGAATTCTGAAAAAAGATTAAATAATTTCATTACAATAAAATCTCTATAAACAAGGCAGCAGCGGATTTAAAAGGGGTGGTGGTGGTGGTACCAAAAACGTCGTAAATTGCCCAAGATCTTTGAACAGAGAATATTTCCAAGAAATAATACATTTTACTATATTTCAAAGAATCCTGTTCTTACCTGAAAATCCCTGAGCCAGGGGCTATGAGTCTCAAACTTTTTGTTTCTCTGCTAAATACTCAGGGCCAAAGATTTTCAAAGAAAAGAAGTATTTTCATAATATACTGTATTCAAAAGATCCTCACCCCTCCCCCACCTGAACCCCAGGGCCAAAAACTTCACAATGTTGGATGAAGAATTCTTGCACAAAGTAAATCTGCTAAATGCTCGGGAGCAGATAAGATTTTTAAAGGTTTAATGCAATTTTACAAAATAGGTATAATCAATAGATCTCCACCCCAATCCCTAATCAGGGAGGTGTGTGAAATTCGCAATTTTCGAAAAGGCACCCTAGCTCATAACTATGCACTTGGTTTATTGATTTTTCCACAGTACCAGCAGAAATAAAAAAAAAATATATGCTCATCTTACACTATATGTAAAAAAGAAAAAGTGAACAAGCACACGTATCCCACTCTCCCTTAAAACTCGAAGTGCTGAAATTGCCGGGAAAAATAAATGAATCCCAATTTCCTGGGAATATGCACATCTACACATTGTGCCCTAAATATCTGCAAAGTTTGACGAAATTCTGTGCAGCGGTTTAAGACGAGTTGCGCTGACAAACTGTTCATCTCTATATTCAAGGTATGGCCAAAAATCTAAGTTGAAAAGTGCGGAAATTCCCGGAAAAAATAAAGGAATCGAAATTTCCTGGTAACATGCACATCTACACATTGTGTCCTAAATAACTGCCGAGTTTGACGAAATTCTGTACTGCGGTTTATGAGTAGTTGCGCTGACGAACTTCACATCTTATTCAGTTGCAAGGTGTAGCCAACAATCAACGTGTAAAAGAGCCGAAATTTTCGTAAAAAATAAAGGAATCGGAATTTCCTGGTAATACGCACATCTACACATTGTGTTCTAAATATCTGCAAAGTTTGACGAAATTCTGTTCAGTGGTTTATGAGGGGTTGCGCTCACAAAAAAAAAAGAACAGGAATGACTTGACACACTGAGTGACTTACTGGTCAAAAACATTATACATCCCGCAACTTGTTGTGTGGGGTATAATAAACCCCTACCATCACTTGACACTGGGACCAAAAATGTCTCTGGTTTGAAAGGGTCAATCTTGATAATCACTTCCAGGTACTTTCAAGCTGAACGCCATTTGTAAAAGCAATGTGTCCGCCATATTCGATTGGACTCTCGCTTTATGATGACCCCCTATATAAAGCTGTTGACTTAGTCTCTGTCATCATGTCTTAGACAGTGCTTTGAAGCATTCGGTAGCCACAAAAAAAAAAAAATACAATATACTTCTTCTAATGCAGGAAAGTAAGATACCATGGAAACTTACAATAGTTCCATAGGTCAGTGAAATATACAAAACAAACACAAATACCCGTATTAACTGCAAATATTCTAGTTAAAATTTGTAATATTGTAAAGACAAATTCTATACTCCTTGGAAGTCGGAGATGTAGGGCAGAGAGCCTTAAGGTGGCTCATTACATCCACAGTTTATTTTAGATTTCATTACAGCATCACTTATAATGTAGATGTCAAATATCCAAATGGAGGTATTGATATCATAAATATTTTTTAGAGAATTTTTTAACTTTTTTCTAATTTTAGTGAAATGTTTTATTTCAAGTTTATAATTACCAGAATTTCAGAACTTTCTGTGTCAAATGATGAACATCTCCTATAGACAAGTAAACACAATAAAAATACCTCATAATACCTAATATTTATTTTATTAGAAACAAGAGGCCCATGGGCCATATCGCTCACCTGAGAAGCTTTGGCCATTCTGTTCTTTACCAGATTTCCCCCTTGTAAATTAATACACAATGCATCCCCACCCTACCGGCCACTGATCATAATTTAGACATTTTGAAATCTACACTACCCCATGATCCATCCATGTACACATAAGTTTCAGCTTTTCTGGCCCAGTGCTTCTTGAGAAGAAGATTTTCAAAGATTTTTCCTATATATTTCTATGCAAAAATTTGATACCCCATTGTGGCCCCACCCTTCCCCAGGGGGTCATGATTTGAACAATTTAGAATCTACACTATACCAGGATGCTTCCACATAAGTTTCAGCTTTACTGGCCCAGTGGTTCTTGAGAAGAAGATTTTCAAAATTTTTCCTATATATTTCAATGTAAAACTTTGATTCCCCATTGTGGCCCCGCCCTTCCCCCGGGGGTCATGATTTGAACAATTTAGAATCTACACTATACCAGGATGCTTCCACATATGTTTCAGCTTTACTGGCCCAGTGGTTCTTGAGAAGAAGATTTTCAAAGATTTTTCCTATATATTTCTTTGTAAAACTTTGATTCCCCATTGTGGCCCCGCCCTTCCCCCGGGGGTCATGATTTGAATAATTTAAAATCTACACTACCCTAGGATGCTTCCACATAAGTTTCAGCTTTACTGGCCCAGTGGTTCTTGAGAAGATTTTTTAATGACCCCACCCCATTTTTGTCTTTCCTTGATTATCTCCCCTTGTGAGGGGACTTGGCCCTTTATTTTAACAATTTAAATTCCCCTTCACCCAATGATGCTTTGTACCAAGTTTGGTCAAAATTGGCCCAGTGGTTCTTGAGAAGAAGTCGAAAATGTGAAAAGTTTACAGACGGACAGACAGACAGACGGACGGACGACGGACAAAATGCATATTCAAATCAATAAAGCAAGTATATAAAATACTTTGTGAGTTTGTCCTTTGTCCACTGTTTACAACAATTTTTCAAGCGTTTTAAAGGTCAGGGTCATATTGTAAAGGTACCTGGACAAATCGCCCCCAGAGGAAAACGAACGAAACAATGGATGCTTATTTTTTTGTGTAGTACGTCATCAAAAAGTGGTGTAATGAGCCTCCTTAAAAAGGGTTGAGGATATGTAAATGAAAAATTTTGAGATTTACTGACATTTTATTTCAGATTCAACAGACATCGACCATAAAATAACAGATACTACAGATTTGGTATAAGGCTTCAATGCCCATCATGATTTTGTCATGTTCATATACAACGATGAGTAAAAATGAGAACATAATGATGTGTAAACCTTCAAATAATTTTTTTTCTTTTTAGCAGTCTGAATTTTTTTACTTGATGCCTACTGCATTAAAGCTAAACCACCTTGAGTTACTCTTGGAAAAGAATTATCTGAATTAAAAAAAATCTGAATATATCTAGTTACTCTTTACTTTTCCCCTATAACATAATACAGCTTCAAAATCTATTTTGCAATCATATTTTAAATGGACATAATTTACATGCATTTCTTGCACTACTCAATCCTTTTAAACTAATGTGAAATGGGCTTTGGATGAAAACTTGTTTTGATATAAATAAATCTTTAACACCATTTACAACATGATTTCATTTTTAAACTAAAAAAAAACAACTTTACAGTGTAATTATACAGTAAAAGATGAGAATACCCTATGACAAGAAAGACTTACACTGTCTTAGGTACAAAGTACATATTCATGATTTTTTTTTCCACAAACGCACATATGTAAAATGAATAAATTATGTAATATTACTTAAAATATCATAAAAATATGTGAAATCTTCTTTTATTAAACTAATATACATATAAAAATAAGAAATAAAGGTGTCCAAATTAATGTAGTCGACAAGTATACAAAAAGATGAACCATTTTCTAAGTAGAGAGGTTGATCAGTTTTGATATTGAGACTCGGCCAAGGAAAAGATTTCCTTGAAGTATGTTCCCACTGGTTTAAAGAATTTGTGTATGGTGCTGTATTCTTGACATGATTGCACAGCCGGAGTTACTTGGTACATTGTGTCTGTTTCTGATAAACAAATACTGTTTGACAAACAGAACACATATAAAGGAAGGACACAGAGCACTTGTTTCTTTGCCATGTAAACCATCTTAACGTTCACTAACATGCTACATGTTTGTATTCTAAAAAATCCTTGGAAATGTCATTCTGCATGGCCATTGGTCAGCTTCTGGCGATAATACGGAAACGTCGGGAGATGTTTCTTCATTTGTTCTGAAAAGTAGGTCTCCACTTCCCTCATATAATCCAGAATTTCACTGCCCTCCTGTCAAAAAAAAACAACAACATTTTTTAAAGTGAATTGCATGTACATGTACATTTAGCATATGCAATTTCAATACGGTACCCCCAATCTAATTTGAATATAAATGATCTCATGTATACACAGGTTAACATCAGACTCCAACAAAAATGAATCCCACCACATGGTATGCCTTAATAAAAAGTGTGTGTGCTAAGATTTCAAACACATGAGAACTTGCTGAGAAAACTACCCTAGATAAATCAGCTGACAAAGTTTGCTAATCCTAGACCTAATAGTATTAAAGAATGAGCAGGAAACGAAAAAGCTAACAGACGGACGGACATGAAGCCTATAACATAATACATCCCGTCTTCAGACGGGCATATAAAAACGCAACGATATAGGGCAGCGAGAAATTCGAATATTGTTGGTGCTTTCAAACATGTAAAATGTAAATACACTGTATAAAGAATGTTTTGATGTTTATTGTGAATTATTGGTGTGTGAATCACACAGACTTGCACATAGGCATATTTTTCATGAAGCACTAGCACTTCATAAAATATGTCTACGTAACAAGTCTGTTTGATTCACACACCAATACCTCACACAAAACTTAAAAACATTCCTTAAATAAATCTGTTATCTGGGTACTGAGCACCCATCTTACTTTATTATATGTCTCAGCGTTATTGAAGACCAGCTTCACATCTTCCATCACCTCTAGGGGAGATCCATACACCAGACACTGAAGTCGATCCTTAATGATCTGGAAATCTAACGGGTGCTTGATGATCTGGTAATAATCAGGCACCTGTTCAACACCAAAGTCATATTAGCATTTAGTCTCCAAAGCATGTAGCATTAATTTTCATAAAAAAAAAGGTACAAAAAAATTATTATAACATGCTTCACCTCTTTTTTGTTGACAGGATTTAAGAATGGCCAGCAGGCTTTCTGTTTCATGGTGTTTGCTACAATCTGCTCACATATCTACATTGCAAAAAAAAAACAAACAAACAGATTTCTAATCATTTGTACAAGTCATTATAGCCTTAACTTCTCATCATCACTCTACTTAACAAAGCATAAAAGCAATTCTTCTAATCATCTTTGGCTTATATTAACATGGGCAATAAAAATCAATACAACACTTAACACAACACAACACTTAACACCTTAGACAAGAAGAGGTAAATACTAACAGATAGATCTGAGGGTGCGCGTCGGGATGAACCAGACCGTGACACTGGCACTTCCTCATCCATGGACTGGTTCCTGGTCCTGTCTCGGCCCCGGGCCTGAGCTGCCGGCCTGCCCCGCCGAGCCGTTGTGTCCTGAGATCGGCGCTGTGACTTCCTCGGAGGCTGGGCTTGTTCTTCTTCCTCTTCCTCTGTATCAGAACTCTCCTCTCCCTCTTCTTCACTTTCTTCCTCCTCCTCCGTTGTGCTGCCCTCCGACTCCTCATAATTACGCCGCCTTGGAGGGGCTAAATATTGAATTTTTTGTTAAGTTTACATCCATTTTAACATATTAATTGTCCGGATATGTGAAGCGTCCGAATATCTGAATTACCAGTTAAACAAGACAAAATGAAGTTAAAAGATTTCGTTCCGAAAAAAAATCCTCCGGATATCTGAAGGTCCACTGTAACTAATCTCAATAGTTTAATTTGTCATAGGACTCTCACTGAATTCAAAATGAAGGGTTTTATAAACAGAATTTTTTTTGGCCTTGAATTTTGTTTTCACAATGATATACATGTATGTACCTCTCTTATTCTTTACAGCATTTCTCCTTGCTGTTTTAGACCTGGTTGACCTTTTCACACCAGTCTTACACTCATTGCACTCCCAGTGACCCCTGCCAACAAATAAAGTTCCATTTATTACAAACATGTATCTACAGATTGAAGAACACATACATAGCTTGGTTAGTATATTTTCTTTATTCATAATTATAAGGAACTTTTACTCCAATATTCATCTAAGACATTGTTACTTTTGACCCTATGACCTTTACCTGGGGGGTCGACGTAGAGGGGGGTCGTGGCACTCCAGGTGGTAAGCAGAGGGACACTTGGCACAAAGAATCAGATTCTCATCATGACCACATTGGACACACTTCTCTTCATGTTCTATTTCACTATCATCCTAAATCAACGATACAATACTACTGTATACATGTAATTTTGTACAGTTTTTTTTATCATTCTATATTTAAACACTACAAATGATTTAGCTGATAAGTGAAAATATTGAAATGAGCTTCAGCATTGGGATTTGCATAATTCTTCAAATTCTTTTATGATTGATAATTAACCTCAAGCCCTCTAAATTATCTATTCATACTTACACTTGCTTCATCATTTGAGTCTGAAACACGATAATTTTTAGGGTAATCTCGCACTCGTCTCCTTGAGTGATTTGGCTGGAAAAAAAGTTATAACACAGAATTATATAGTTATTGAAATGTTAAGTTTTTAAACAAAAGAAAGTTTTCCTTGGACTTTTAAAAATATTTAAAGATGAGTTGTCAACATACATCACAAGCAGGACATAACCAATCGCCTTTAGGAATCTCAAAGAGAGCTGGCCGTAGACAGTGCATGTGGAAAGCTTGATTACATTCATCACACAGCAACAGGGCTGAGTCATCTCCCTTCTTACGACAGATCTTACATTTCTGGAAAGAAAAAAAAATCAATGTCTCAAATATTTTCATCTTCTATTTTGTTATAATCAGTAATTCAAAAAAGACATAATGTATAAAACTATTCTGCACTTTCAGCTGATTTTATTTTCATCTCATACTTTATCTTAATCAGTGATTCAATCTGACATAATATAAAGTGTAAAACTTTACCGCATTTTCCGCTGATTTTTCCCACTTGATACAGGCATCCAGTATACCAAACAGAACGTGGAGTCTTGACAGAGTGCTGGCATTCTCAACAGCCTCTCTCCACTTAGATATACCCAGACAGACTGTAATCTCCTCCTCTGTATAATTAAATAATACTTAAAGAAACTCAATACAGTATACATATATTACATGGCATCGAGGGCAGCATACCAGAATATTTGCCCCAAGGTGACAGGAAATAGTGTTATGTCGCCCAATAGGGTGACATAATCCATTTTTATTCTGGTACGAGAATTAAGCCATGTAATATATGGTATATAACATTTTTAGACACTGAATCCAAATAGATCATCGAACATATTTCTTGAACACTATGTGCACATGTACATTGAGTATAATTCCGAAATACATTTGTATCCCATCCTGTTTCATGGCAGAATGTTTTCAGTATGCTGACACTTGTGTTGTTAACCTTTGTTGTATTTAAAGATTTTTTTTCCCTCAATTAAATTATCTAATTCCTCTGATTTCAAATAAACAAATCGCAGACGTTGTCCCGCTTTTTTAATTTTCACGAAACTGTCTACGTTTGATTAGCAACTACCTTTGTGAATATCGACCCCAACGTATTTAATATGCAGAATGATTGCACACGAGGGAAGATAACTGTGTTTGGGAGGGCAATATACTGTAACTGTTTCCAGTGAAATATAACTATATCCGGCGTGATTCAGCAGTTTTTCATGGCATATGGATATAAATATCATATTTGTGATATAATGGGAAAAACTTCTTCAAAATTTGTGACCCTAATGCTGTAACACTTCTGCTTTAGATGCATTATCCATCCAAGTTTGTTAATTCATAGTGATTTGAATGTGTTGATACAAACAGATACATGTTTATCAGTTGATAAAGTAAGATGATTTGAGGCCTAAAGTTATGAGCTAGACACAAAAAAGCTTGCCATATCATAATACATGTACTTCCCATCATGAAAAGGGTATGAAAATGTTAATGGAGAATTAAAAGACTGTGTCAGTGTAAGGCTTTCAGTACAAGAGGTGTACCTTTCTCCTCTTCGTCACTGTCCTCCCCCGATCTCACCAGGATCTTCTTCTTACTGACAGCCATGATACCCTGACGGAACTTCTCCAGCACGTTCTCCTGTACCTCCAACAGGCACTCCGCCTAAAAAAATACAAAAATCAAAAAATTTGAGAAATCCCGCTGTTTGTGCACTCCATTATTTTTCAAGAGCAATTTACATAAAGAAAACATTTTTTAAACGAATGAAAAATTCTTCATAAATTGCATATATGTAATGATAAGAAAGTAATTATGCATGTCACAAGAACTTGTCATAATATACTTTTTCCTACACCTAAAATAACTTTTTATAAAGAAATTTATGCGTTTTATTGCATATTTTTGCCCCCCAAAATGTCATACAACTTGTCTAATCCGACATGCACTGGGAGACAAAATTTTTGTCGCGATAGACAGGGTGTCGGACTGCACAGTGTTAAAAACAAGGAAAATACTACAATGGGAAAGAAATTTAACGTCGGAATTCACAGTGTGTCGGATTATTCAGGTGTCGAATTAGACAGTTTTCACTGTATTTTCAAAATTTCTTGAAATGTGCTAAATTGTATATATTGTATGAGAAATCTAAATTAACAAAAAATATTGTAGTTTTAAAGTAAGTTATTGACAATTTTGGTTTTTATGATGTCACAAACTATTCGGACTTTGTATTGATTTTCAGAAATAGGAAAATATATACCAAATTTGCTCAATTTTTTTCTATAAAACTTATAGAGCACAGGACTGCTCAGGAACAATATTTACATATTTCATTGTTGTTATCATTCTACACATTATATCAAACTATTGTTCTTGAGCAGACCTGAGCTCGGTGTTTTTTTGCTCAAAATATTGACATATATTCAACATTTTTTGTAGAAATCATGAAAATTTTTAACTAACATCATTTTTGTGACGTCATATCAAATATATGACGTCATGGTTTAAGATAATATTCAGTGCTTAGAGGTCTGCAGATATCCCCTTGTTTTAAAACATAATTATATATTTCTCCGTCAAAGTTTGATATTGGGTGCAAGTATTGGCCATTGCTGCATAAAGTCCTTTACATGAACTTAGACTCACCATGCCCGTTAAGTCTGTTGAAGTCTCTAGTTTTTTCTCCCACACAGGAAAATCGTCCACCCCCCCTAGTCCCCCATTCCGTAACTTCAGCTCAGTGTCCAATAACTCCTGAAAATTTACAAATCCAACTTTTAGTGACAGCAGCATTTCCAGTAGTTCATCTCACCTTCCTTGTATACAGTTTGTTTCAAAAGTTCATTGTGCTACAAAAACATGCAAATTTACTAACAATACTTTAGGAAAAGAAGACTTGATTTTTTTCATGCTAGTGTATTCCAATGCAAATCATTCACATAAAAATTTCAACAAAAAAATACTCTCTGTCTATTCAGAATTTAGAGATAAAAATAGTGCAATCACTGTTTGTTTTAATTTTTAAAGGTGTTGCTTAGGAAGAAATGAAGTGTCATATGAAATGCTTAGATTCATTCATGTCTAGTGCATAGAGACCAGAAACAATTTTATCAAAATAAAAAAAATTAAACAAATTAAGAGTAGAAATATAGGTGACAACTTACTGGGCTGTTAAAAAATTCTATGAAAATGAAGGTTTGCATGTTATTTAATATGCAGTACAATGATGATGCATGACGCTTGTGATGTCATACCTTTTTAAAGTGAGCCTCATTTTCATTGTACTCCGAAGTCTAATGAAGACAAAAGGTTATTCTCAAAAGAAATGTTCCATGATTTATATTTACAGAATAAACTTATAACTACAAAACAGTCATAACTTAAGGAAAAATTCATCATGTTATACAAGTTTTATCACCTGTACAGTGCAGAATATCGTCCTTATCTAAGGACCAGGCAGTCATTACATCTGAAATGTGCATCAAGAATCTGAAATATTACTCACCTTTTTATAAGCTTCCATCAATCCCTTCTCTCCATCACAATCCCTGAGTTCCAAATTGGTTCTAAAAGGACAGAAGTTACCACATTTAGTAGATCTCCAAATTTATTGCAATACTTTATTTTTGTAAGTCAATTGATATTTTATAAGCCAGACAAAATTGAATTTACAAATACACTTGCATGAACATATGTACATTCAACATAATATGATTAATATACTGCAGTAACAAGGTTGAAACCATTAACTAACCCTTACAGTTATTTGGTACAGTACCTGTTGGCCCGTATCACAGCTTTGTGTACAATATCGTATCTCTTTTTGAGTTCCGCTCGTAGATGATTTTCTCGGATCCCCTGTGGGTGGAGACTGTCTATCAGACTATCGAGGTCCTTAATTGAGTCGTACGTAAACCACAGATTCTGACCAGTTTTGGGGGCTCTGAAATCAATATACAGTGGAGATTGAAATTCCATCTCATGTACAAATCATAAACTTACATAGGCTAAGATTTGTGTGCCCTAAAACCAAACAAACCATGTTTCTCCGATTGTTCTATAAAATGCAAGGCCCATGGACCTTATTTCTCCGTTTTTCTTCTTGTGACCATTTCAAAATTTAATATATGTGAAAAATCAAAGACAAAAAGTTGTAAAATACATGAATGAATCAGATTTTTGACCAGATGAAAAGAACAAGAACATTTACGTTTTCTCGGCAGGTGTCCGTGACTCTGACAAAGGACCATCCTCTGACATGACCACATCATCGTCAGAATCATCACTCTCTTCAGACTTGGGAACATTATAGTCAATGTAATCTGCTACCCAACCTATGTAAAATGCAAGAAACAATTAGCTCTTGGTTAGAAGTTTACAGAAGGAAGGGAGGTAACTTTTGACTCCTGCAAAAATGGCACATCACATAGTAGAAACATAATAAAAACATGTCTGCTAATTGTTATTTCAAAGCTTGCCTTTTTCAATATAAAGTCCTGGTGTGGTCTGTGAAAACACCCAGTATCTGTTATGATTACGGTCAGTTCCTATTGGTGTTTGTCTTAGCACAGCCTTAGCAAGAGCAATCCCTTCCTGAAATTAATAAAGTACATGTACAAACACACATGTAAAATGCTATTTACAACAAATTTTAAATACAATCAATGTGTCTGAATTCTTACTAGAAATGTATATGAAAATGTACAATTAATGAAGGTGTAAATTATAACTTTAACAAAGAGAAGTTAATAACAGAGGTGTACACTGTAGATTCTGCAATGTTCAACTTACTGCAAATTTTTTCTCAAATTTCTCCATCTCTACTTCTTTCTTGTATATTTCAGCTTCTTTTTGCCGCCTATATTAGGTACACAAGAAATACAGTATAAAATAAATTTATTACATATTAATGTACTGTACACTCCACTTTAATCTAGTCATTTAAGCATAACATAGCTTTATTAACACAGCTAACCTGTAAATCAATCAATGCTTGTGGAGATATTTACATGTCAACCATATTCAATAAAATTATAAAATGATGAACATGAAGAAATATATACATGCACATGGTCAAAATTTAAAAAGTTTCTGTTTGGTTAGCTTGGGACCGTTATATATACAAGATCTCCTACAGTCTGTGGCTGGATATGATTTTTGTCCAAAAATATCGTATTTTTATGAGAGCCTTTATGTGAATGGATAAGAACACACAAGTTCGATAAGAAGTAAACATGAAATAAAAACCATAATTCAACAAGAGGCCCAAGGGCCTTGAATCGCTCTTCTGATACATTGTACAAAATCTATCTTTTCTATTTGAAGCCATAACCTTTGTTATATCAAGTTGCATCAACTGACAAAGTTTGATGATTCTTAGCCAATAATGACTGAAAATATTTTTAATAATAAAGCTATAAACATAGGTAATCAGAGATTACAGAGCTCACCTCAACGAATGTTGTCTTTAAATAAGGCAAATTCACACAATTAACCAACAAAAAGTGTACATTCCAAAAATGAAAATACTTTAAGCAATTTTGATCATAATACTTTGAAAATACCTACATAAAAAAAAAACTAGTTGGACTTCAACTTCATGAAAATTTAATCAAAATCCAGCATCTGAAGCAAATTTGAGAATTTTCATCTCTTGATGAAAACTTTAACCTGTTCACTCAACCAGAAAATGTAGGTCAGATTCAGCATCCGAAGCAAGCCCGGGTGTGCATCCTTAGATGTATCATCCATGCAAGTTTGGTCAACATAGGGCTTATAGTTACTTGGAAATGAAACCTGCACCAAAAACTTTAATCTGTTCACTCAACCGGAAAATGTAGGTCAGATTCAGCATTTGAAGCAAGCCCAGTAGTATGCATCCTTAGATGTATCATCCATACAAGTTTGGTCAACATAGGGCTTATAGTTACTTGGAAATGAAACATGCACCAAATACTTTAACCTGTTCACTCAACCAGAAAATGTAGGTCAGATTCAGCATCCGAAGCAAGCCCGGTAGTATGCATCCTTAGATGTATCATGCATGCAAGTTTGGTCAACATAGAGCTTATAGTTACTTGGAAATGAAACCTGCACCAAAAACTTTAATCTGTTCACTCAACCGGAAAATGTAGGTCAGATTCAGCATTTGAAGCAAGCCCAGTAGTATGCATCCTTAGATGTATCATCCATGCAAGTTTGGTCAACATAGGGCTTATAGTTACTTAGAAATGAAACCTGCACCAAAAACATTAACCTGTTCACTCAACCAGAAAATGTAGGTCAGATTCAGCATCCGAAGCAAGCCCGGTAGTATCCATCCTTAGATGTATCATCCATGCAAGTTTGGTCAACATAGGGCTTATAGTTACTTGGAAATGAAACATGCACCAATAACTTTAACCTGTTCACTCAACCGGAAAATGTAGGTCAGATTCAGCATCCGAAGCAAGCCTGGTAGTATGCATCATTAGATGTATCATCCATGCAAGTTTGGTCAACATAGGGATTATACTTACTTGGAAATGAAACCTACACCAAAAACTTTAACCTGTTCAATAAACCGGAAAATGTAGGTCAGATTCAGCATCCGAAGCAAGCCCAGTATTATCCATCCTTAGATGTATCATCCATGCAAGTTTGGTCAACATAGGGATTATAGTTACTTGGAAATGAAACCTACACCAAAAACTGCACCAACAATGTTAACCTGCTCCAAAAACATTAACCTGGTCATTCCTTTGCTGAAATTGCAGCATCTGAAACTTTGACTGATACAATGAAACACACTAGAACCATCTTCCATGCATGTCTAATCAATATAGGACATAGAAGTACTTAAAAAGAAAACTGCTCCAAAAAACTTAACCTTAACCTGGGACGCCGACACCGACGTGGGCGCCGACACCGACGCCGACGCCGAGGGTATTACATAAGCTCCCCCAACTTCGTTGAGGTGAGCTAAAAAACCATAAGTACATCACAGTGACCTATATTAAGATTGAAGTTTTCTGAGGACTCAAGATGCATTAATAAACAAAGATCGAAGATTCTAAGCCAATAAGTATTTGAGATATTTAAAAGTAGGTCACCGTGACCTACTTTTTTGTCTACATTCTTTGAAAACCCAACATACATCAACTGACAAAGTTTGATGATTCTAAGCCAAAAAGTACCTTATATATTCAAAAGTAGGTCACCATGACCTACTTTTTGATCGACATTCTCTAAAAACCAAAGATGCATCAACAAACAAAGTTTAGTGATTCTAAACCACTTAATACCATAAATATTTAAATAAAGCCATAAAATGTCGAAAGTAGGTCACAGTGACCTACTTTTTTGACATCATTCTCCAAAAACCCAAGATGCATCAACTTACAAAATTTTGATGATTCTAAGCCAATAAGTACCGTAGATACTTACATAAAGCCATAAAATGTCAAAAGTAGGTCACCGTGACCTACTTTTTGGTCATCACTCTCCGAAAACCCAAGACGCATCAACTCACAAAGTTTGATGATTCTAAGGCAATAAATACCTAAGATACTAAAATATAGCCATAAAATGTTGAAACTAGGTCATCATGACCTATATTTTGGTCGACATTTTTCAAAGTCACAAGATGCATCTGCTGACCAAGTTTGATGATCCTAGGTCTAAAGGTAATCAAAATATGCCTTTTAAACAGATTCGAAAACAAATGCCTGCAAAATTCAAAAAGTAGGTCACAGTGACCTCTTTTTCATAAATATGTTTTAAGGTCTCAAGATGCATCAATTAACAAGATTTGATGATTCTAAACCTCTCAGTGTCTGAAATAATTGGATTAAATGTTTTAAGAAGAATTAGTCATAAAGTTCAAAAAGTAGGTCACCGTGACCTACTTTTAATCTGACATTATTCAAGGACCCAAGATGCATCAACTGACAAAGTTTGATGATCATAGGCCTTAAAGTGCCCGAAATATGCCTTCAAATCAATTTGAAAACAAATGCCCACAAAATTTTAAAAGTAGGTCACCGTGACCTACTTTTGAGTTAACATGATGTGAAGTCCTGAGATGCATCAACTTACAAGATTTGGTGATCCTAGTCCTAATAGTAAGCAAAATATAAACGTTTTTATTATTTGTAAATTTAGGTCAACTTTGAAGTGACCTAGTAAACAATACGCCCTTTGCCCAGGGTCATGCCTTGAACAATTTTTAATCTTCAACATATTGATCCTTGTATGTAAGTTTGGTGAAAATAAGAGAGTGGAGAGAGAAGAAGATTTTTTAGCAACCAGTACTTTTGGTTTTGTTTTCCTGATTATCTCCCCTTGTTTAAGGGCCCCAACCCTTATTTTAGTATAAAGGGTAGCCCTTGGGCCAAGGATACCCTGTGACAAATTTGACACTGATTGGCCAAGGGGTTCTTAAGTTATGGCCCATATTCTAAAAAGTTAACGCACACCGCACAAATAGCCATAGCATTAGCTCTTTGAGCCTTTGGCTCAGAAGAGCTAATAAAAATCAGTTATAGTGAAGTCACTGGAACCTACAAAATTACTTTTCTATTTCCATAATTTGTTATATCAGTAGAAGAAATTTGTTGAATTTATATAGCTGAGGATCCAAGATCACTTTGCTGTATCCATGAATTTGCAATATGCGTGTTCTTAGTAAGCAAGTTTTACTGTATACTTTCATTAAGGAATATCAGTCACAAATCCGATACCTTATCCTCTCCTCTTCATCCTTTTTTTTCTTCTCAGCTAATGCCTGGGCCGTGGTGATCCTCCGTCTCTTGACGACTGATGCCAGGTCATCCCTCTCCTCCCCGGAATCCATTGGCGTGGGCGTCCCTGGCTTAGAGCCATCACTCTCTGCTCCTTGTTTCCCATAAAAGTGGGTAATTAAAATATCTCCTGAAAAAAGCAAATACATTTAACTACAATAATATCTAAAATTAATCTCCAATACCATGGATATGTTCAACTGAATTTGTGGTCTAAACCACTCATTCTTGGTGGTTTTCAATTCTTGCTATCTCAAACCTAGAACACCTGGTTTTTAAAAGGTCCACATAAGTTTGAGATAACAAGGATTGGCTGAAGCATTACTTTTTAGATTGGATTTGTTTAATTAAGAGAAAATTTTTTTAAGCCTTTGGGATGCATAAATTCACTGCAAAATAATTCATTTACAACACTAAATTGAACAATATATACTTTCTTATTCTCGGTGTGAATATTATTTAATATATGTATATATGTAACAGCTTCAGTAGATGACTTACTATTTGCGTCCTCCTCTTTCCCCTGACTTTCTCCCTCCCCCTCTTTGGCTTTGGTTGCTTCCTCCCCATTCACCAATCCCTTCTTATTCTTCACTTTTTTCAGTTCGTCATTCTTTGATTTCATCTCTTTTAATTTTGTTTTCCTGAACATAAAATCACATTCAATAAAACCAGTTAATATAAATTTGTCTACTTTTCAAGTTTTGGTTTTATTCTTTGAAAATTTGTAGTTTCAAGTATTCTGAGTCTTCTGTCCAAAATGCATGCACTGTCTATTGCAAATAAAGTTGAAGCCACATTTAAATACCAGTACCATATGACACGAATAGAGCTGGCTCAAGTTAGATAAAGTCCAAACAGTACTGACCAGAGCTGTGTGGCCTCCTGCTGTTTTTCTTCCATGTAATCCTGGACAGAGTAAGTTCCCATGATTCTCAGACAAAGGCCCTTAAGGATCTGAATTTTCTGTACTGGATCCAACATAAAGAATTCCTGTGTTTCCAACTGTTGAATAGTATCATCCGACTGTAAAAAAAAAAATTTCTAAGTGTCAAATGTTAGACTTGGTATTTTTACCACAATTTTCATGTTTTTTTAATCATGTATGTTGTAATGTAGCATAAAGAATTCTATCAATTAGTGACAAAGACTTCTCAAAAACAGAGAAAAAGAGTGAAGATACAATTTAAGCATTTCTAATTATTTATCAGCTATTCTAAGAGTACATGTATTCTACATTTAATAAGCCATGTTTACCACTTCCTCGTCGAGATCGGTGTCGTTGCTGACGTTACTCGTACTCTGATCCTCCACATCCTGTCTCCTCAGACAGAGCCGGACCAACTCCGAGGCCGTGTAGGGGTTCACCGGAATGTCACTCAGGGACACACGCATCTCCTGGTAATCCTGCCAAAATAGTAAACAATATATTATGTACATTTGGGTTAATTAAAAATTGATTTCAATAACAGTTGTCTTTTATAAGTTTCTCATAAAATAAGAGAGAGAGAGACAAACCTCTGAAATCTGATCCTGCAGAAGAGTCTGAAGTAGAACGACCAGGACACGACCGATGTACAGGAAGCCCTCCTTACCACTACACAGGGCCTTCATTAGGGCATCTGACAAAGGAACAAAAGGTTACATTGTAACAGACCTTTATCTATAAAACATTTATGTCGAAAGTTCACGAATCAAAACATCAAGTAAATGTATTTTAAGAATTTAAAGAAATGCAACAGTGACCAGCCTATATGATATCTAATCAAGAGTTTCAAGACAAAGATCTTGTTGCAGTGACCGTTTTCTACGGACCATATTTACTATTATTCAAAAATCTTCACAGAAAAGCTCATATTTTTATTCATAAGCTAATTAATAAACTTCTACAAGATTTTTTTCTAAAGTGTACAACTATTTTCAGCTCACTGTAATATTTTAAAATTTGACAATTTTTTGGGAGTAAAATAATGATGCATACTAACCCGTGTAAATAGGATAATCATCTTTTGGCATCAGAAGTCCTGAGTAACAGCTGACGAACTCTGTTACCATGGTGATGTCCCCAAACAGCTCATTAGGAAGTCCCTCGGGGGTGGTCACTAATTTAGGAGCCGGGAGAGGCTTCAAGTTAGACAACTCCTGATCCTCAAATTTCTATGGGAACACAAAGATCGATTTCTAACATGTAAATAAACATTCCTTTTTTGCAACTTGTATCATGAAAAAAAAAATAGATGTATCCCCCTTTCAATTCTATTTAGAATGTACCTTTACACAGTAGTCATCAATTATTTTAAATATAACTTGCACAGAATTTATGTTAATAATTGCTGGACTTGTGCAGAGTATGGTCGTATTTTGGAAGGTTAACATGGTGCCAAAATAAGTGATTTCAAAATACTTGAACAAAACGTGTACTTCTTGATACTGAATGTTTCAGGACTGATAGGTAAGTTTTACTCTAACTGAAGAGGTAAATTCTTGTCTGAGCTTATATTAACATTATACATGCACCTGTCACACACCTGAGGTGATATTGATGCTCAAGATGTACCAGCACGTACCTGTCTGAGTTTCAGCTGCTTTTCTCTCATTTCCTGTTTTTGTTTCTCTTTCTTCTCTTTCATGTAATTTGCCTTTTGCTCCTCAGTCATGGTAGCACTATCAAATAAAGTTTCTTTTAAAATATAAAATATGTCAAGAATGTATGGAAAAAATTGACATTTCACAGCCGTTTTTTTTAGTTATCTGAAGGTTTGTAACATATACATCTAGATCCTATAAAAATTAACTAGGTAAAAGAAAATATAAGATACACAATAATCAACTAATGTGTCTGATTCTATCTTGCAATCAAATTCTTGTTATTTTTAAAGTGTTACCATGATCATTTACTAGAGAATACACAAATTACAGTTTCTTCTTTTCCTGAATCTTTTCGAATCGTTTGTTGACAAGGTCTTTAATGTCCGATGGTAGTTTTTTCATCTGAGTGACAGTCAATATATCAGCTGCTTTCAGTGCCAAGGACTTCAATTTTGCTTCCTCTTTCAGTTTGAAAGCCCTGACCATTTTAGACACAATGGCTGGGGTTTTGCTTGTAGGCGATTTAATTGGTTTATCAGGTGTTTTGTTGCCCTTTTCTGGTGTTCTTAAAGATCCCATTTTCTTTTTCTCTGGTGTTTTCATTCCTTTCTTCTTTGACAAATCAAATAATGTCATCTGCTTCATACCCTACCGAGAGAACACAAAGATTTCCATCAGTGCTATACATCAAATATCTGAATCTTAAACTTAGTATGTAATCAAAAGAAGTAGACACTATGAATACAGAGAACAGTATTGTAATTTATTACCTTTTTAGAGGGGGATTTTTTCAACTTTGCCAGTGGCTCATCATCACTGTCTACAGACTGTTGTTTTTCCTTTTTCTTCTTTCCATCTTTCTTTGGACTCTTCTCTTTCTTTTCCTACAGAGAAAAACCATATACAAAACAATCACCTTTAACATCATACATGTATATGCTATCTGAAGTAAGAATTCAGCATACATGGTTTATCTGAGAGAATAGTTACCTTTTTAACTTTCTGTTTTTTCTCTTTTTTGTCGGAGATCTTTTTGGAGGGACTAGACTTGTTCAGTTTGGCCAGCGGTTTGTCCTCATCACTCTCAGAGTCTGAATCCTCGATAATTTGTACGTCATCGTCCGAGGACTTGGTCTGCGTCTTGGACACTTTCTTTTTCAGTGGTGACAGAGTCATTTGTTTTTTGTTATCCTTGCTCTTCTCTTCACTCTTCATCTTCTTCAGTTTTTTGGCAGATGAAGAATCGTGCTTTCCTGTAGATTTTCTCTTCTTTGCTCTTTCTTCCTCTGCTTTCTTGGCCACCTCTGCCACCTGTCGATTGATCGCAGTTTCATGTATATATCTAGTTTTAATTCATATTTTAAACATGTGCTTTAGACTTTTTTATTGAATTAAAAATTTATTAGATTTAAAAAAGTGGTGATTAAAAAAATACTTCCACACCTTTCTGTATAACTGCATTGATAATCTGATAATCTATATGTACCTTGACTGGTGACAAGAAGAAGTCATTAAACTTGTTAGGTAAATTAAACTCTTTGACTTTATTTTCATCCACGACCCAGGGACTGGTGGGATTCTGTCCTGATCTGACGGAGTTGGCTCGGATGAACAGTCGGATAAGTTCCTTAGATGGGGGCTTATCTGTTCTCCTGCAAGCAGACAAATCAGATTAAATATCTACCTTATCATTTACCCAATCTATTCAATGATAGCAAAAGAAATTACCTTCTGTTAAACAGTATTCATTTTACCTACTATCACTTGCATAACTTAAACAATACATATTTGTTTTACTCACTGAAGATCTGAAGCTGGGACTGCATTAATAATCTTGTCTTCTCCCTCCAGACGGAAGCTGTACTTGTAAGGCAGTAACTGACAAAGGCAACATTTAATATTTAAGTCAATCTAATTCATACTTCAGGACAAATTCACACTTAAATGTAAATTAAATTCATACTTAAAAAAGGACAAATTCACACTTAAATGTCAAGTCTCTTTTACATGTGTAACATCTTCTCATCCAATTAATATGTTTTTGTTGTGTCTTCTCATCAAACTATTGATGCTCAGTAACATGTAAAGTCTTATTTATGTCTGAGCTTCCTTACCTTGGGTGGGGTCCATTTCTTTGGTGAGTTTCCCTCTTCAGCCTTGTTTTCTTTGTCACTTGAGGGAGAGCTACAGTTGCTAGTAGGGTTTACCTGAAAAAAATTCTCATTCAATTTTATATCATTCAATGTTTTTACAAGTACTTGTAATCATAGAAGAATTAATAAAAGGTTTAAGACTGAGTCATGAAATTATTCAATTGGGCTATATATATATATATATATATATATATATATATATATATATATATGTATGATTGCTATATTTTTTTTTTGATAGTTACCTGGCATCCTGCAGTATCCACTTTCACAACCACACCTTGAATTCTGTTGTACAAAGAATCTTTTTATTAAATCTTATATAAGGGTGTTAAAAATAATTTTGAAAGTGACATCCAAAACAGAATTTTTAAAACATTACAATGAATAGTTTGTGCAATTTTAAGCTCCCCTTTATCTTGTAGTCATCATGTACTTTAATTCTACTCACGTTTTCCCCGCAGCTTTTATCTTTAAAACAACTTTTTCTCCAATACAGAGTACCTGCTGCAGTTTGAGCCAAGCTTGATCAACAATGCTTTCAAGGGGAAGTGTACCTGTTACAAAGGGCAAAAGTACAATTATAATTCATATTTATATAAATCATTTTACATCTCAAGCATAAAATTTGGAGTAGCCAACATACAAGGGGGGTTACTCCAATTTTCATATCAATAATCATAGCCTTTATTCAACTTATTGAGATTGAAATGAACAATAACTGAAAAACAATGCTACAGATTTTCTTACTATGATGGACAAGTTGTAGAACTGGTTTCTCATAAGCAGACTGGAACTGATTTTTTAGGACTTTGAGAACTTGCTTCTCAGAATTCCATGCTTCTTCATGTGTCAGGTTCACATGGCCTGTACACTTGCATGTCCAGATTTTCTCCTTATACCAGGACAGCCTTTTTGTGTATTCCCTTCATGTTGTTAAGGCTGTTATAGCAATCAGTTTTTAATTCTGTATATACAAAATCCTATGAACTTTCATTTTGTTATTGATTGTGAAAAGACAGAGAAAATTCAAGTTAAAAAAATTATTCTTAATCATACCTTATTCTGTGTCATTTTAACAATACTCATATATTTCCTTATGCAAGAATATAATTATTTTGTAAAGAAAAAAGGTTACAACAGCAAAACAAATAAACCTGTATGCATACTGCCAGACAAGTCTGCATATATTTCTATAAGAATCTTATTTGCACAAAGAAATTTATTGCAAATGACAATCATAATCACTTGTGAAAACAATGCTTTGCAAATCCAATTCTGTCGTTCTTTTCTTTTGAACAACAGACTTTTTTTTGTGGAATGAAAGGGACTTGCCGGCCATAGATAACCAACTTTATTTGTCTCTTGTTCTTACTTGTACTTATTTTATAATGCTTAATGTGTACAGGGATATAAAAAATTAACTTAACACTGAACAAAGTTCAGTTATTTATTTAATTTCATAGCGATAAATATTGCGCTGTTGATGCCATGAGCGCGGCCATGTTGAATTTTTTTCACAGGTGATTGTTTTCAAAGGATACTCTTTAGATCTGAACTGTTCCTTCGTGTGTGGTATCGTGTAGATCGTCTCATTCGGTTCTTTATCAGTTAAAGGCTTTACTGTACTAAATATCTTCTTACCAAACAGCGGCATTATCCTTTTCTATCATAAATAACATAAAAATTCGCCGTTGTTTGAAATCTGGCGCGAAGGAGCGGAAGCAGCTTCGCGGTTTCGTCTGCAATTTATCACGTGACATAAATAAACCTCTACAATAAACAAAAAAAGACATCGATTAATTGTTGTTGGATGGAATACATAAAAGAGCTTGAAAAAGTATGTATTATTTTTTTTTGTCCGATTAAAATAAAAATAAAAAAAAAATGATAATAAAATGGGAACTAAAAAAAAATACGGATAAAAACGGATTTCAATGTCGAGATTTTTATGGTTGATTTTGCCATAAAACGTGATAAAATATTGTGTATTCACATATGATCCTGCACTATCTATTTAAATCTGTTTTATATAGCTTAAAAAGCTATCATACTGGGTAGCTTTCATAAGAAAAACTGAATTAAATATCATCAATAATTTCCCGCCATTTTGTTAGAATCACATGGTATACATGGTGGATGTAAACATAGAACAAGATCAATTTCACTTACAGCTTTTAATCAATTTCAGCCGGTTATTCTTTATGAAGATGAAGTTGTATGTAATGATTGGTAAGTAAATGTATTAAACCATGCAGTTTACCTTAGCCCCGTCCTATAGGTCTCTCTAGTCACTATATTACTCATCCAGTCACTGTCGGTTACATGCAGTTGATCATTGATGCATTGCGAAGTGCATATTCAGACAATGGATAAATAATGCTTTTACGTCTATTTCTGTATTTGTCTATCAGTTTTTTTTTATATAGCAATAAATTTAACTTCCTATCTCTGCTTGTAATTACTTAATAACATCAATTTTAACCTTGACCTGGCCATTACCTTGACCTGACGTATTAGAAAGTAGAGAAAAATGCGATGGACCTGACCAAGATTCTATTAAGATCCCCTAGTCCCTGGATATCTAGTCTGGTGCTCTATTGACTGAGCTTTAGACTTTCATAAAGTGTCCAACAGGTCCAGTCCAAAGTCTATTTCTACCTACGTAGCTATTAATAGCTACGTAGGTATTTATGCCTACCCAAAATAGCTATTTTTACCTACTTTATATAATTTCTGCATTTTGCGACCAAAAGACCAAACGGCGCAACATGGTGAATATATATTTTTTGATACGGTCACACATGATGAATACGACAAAATTTTGGCCAAAAAATGATAACTTGGTGAATCGGCAATTTTACATTAGTTTCTATGCAAAATTATATATACGAAGTTATATATTTTGGCCAAATATATATCATCAGTGTGACTGTATCAAGAAATTATGTGCTCACCATGTTGCGCCGTTCCTGCATTTGGCCACAAAATGCAAGTAAAGCAGAAAGTAGGTAAAAATAGCTACTTTGGGTAGCTTTAAATACCTAGGTAGCTATTAATACCTACGTAGGTAGAAATAGTCTTTGGACTGGACCTGTCCAATCCATTTTTTAGATTCATTTCTCGATGAACAAAATAAAATCCTATTTTAACCTTTATACTGAAGACATTCAAAAGGTAAAATTTCAGTGTACACCTCATCCAATTTTGGTTTTATTCCGAACATTTTATTGAGTGGCATAATTCTTTTTATCAGTAACATATAATCCCTATTAACCGCCCCGGGCGCTTAGAAAATTGCAGAAAGGGGGCGGTTATTTTGGTAGTCTCTTTATGATATTTAAGGACAAATTTTAACTTCAAGAAATCTTTTGAAAAAAAAAATAAATACACAGTGTTTTCCCTAAGAACCGGCTACCGGCCAAATTGACCTCTTCAATTGACAAAAATGCCGCTTTGAAATAAAAACTTGTTGCAATGTCCACAGAGTTTCTGTGTATAAACCTAAGCCCCTGGCCTGTTACAATTGATCTCTAACCCTTTACTTTGAAATAAAGGGAAAACACTGAAATAGAAGGAACCACTAAATTAATGTTTAACTTTACTTAAAATGAAGGTTATCCTCCCAAATTATGCTAAATGTTTCATTTTCCACTGAGAAATTGGATAATAGACACGTTTCATTTTCACTTTCTTCACTTTTTCAATATGATTCTTGTTGATTTTAATAACTGTACAGGGGGCCCTTATTTCCTGACAATTGAAAAAGACCTAAGGGGGCGCTTATAGGGGCAGGGGGGGTTAACAGGGATTATACGGTATTTGATTTTGACAGTGTTACCAAAAAATATGAATTTCTTTGAAATACTTTCAAAATGCTACTTCTTCAGTTTTTGTCTTATTCCCATGAAACTTGATACATTGAACATCATATTTTATAATGCATAATTCTGTTTGTCAGATTCTGATTTCAACAAGTAGGCTGTTCTGGTTACCATGGTTACTTGCAAGAGAAATTTTTTTCAAATTCTTTGAAAACTGTACTCTTACAGATTTGATCCAATTTCAAGAAGACTTTTTAAAACAAGTACAGTATAAGTACACACCAGTAGAGCTTCAGTCTCATTAGAAACTTTGTTAATTTTTATTTGCAGGGTAATTATCCTTTGTCACCCAAATGGGTGTTACCAACCTGTGGTCAGTGCTAGAGCCGGTACAAGTGCACCGAACTCTGTCCTCCCTGAAGGGCCAAACCCTGGCTGTGGACCTCAGCATCTGGGTGTGTGAGACACAATGTGTCAAACAGATGCAGGGGGTCGTCTCTAAACCCTTCTTAAGGTATATGTGTCAATCTTAATGTAAACATGAAATTGACAGATCTCTCAAAATCAGATTTACATGTACTCATCAGCTTAAAACTTTGTTTTTTGAAATTACAGGAATCTTTTCTTTCGGGTTTCCCACTTGCTGCAGCTTGGAATACATCTGGTGTTTGTGATAGAGGGGAAAGCCCCGGAGCTAAAACAGCAGGTGATGGCCAAACGCCAGGAGACTCGCTACTCCAACAGGAAGGCTGTAGGGGGCCACAGAAGGGGGGGCCGGAGGAACTTTAATGCCTGCTTAAAAGAGGTAGAGCTTAATAAACTTAGAAAGTATCAAGACCAGAATCTACTGTAAATCAGTTTTTATTCACAAGTCTGCTCGCAAAAATAAAATTCTCAAGTATAATTGTTTTATCAAAGACCATGATGAACAATAAACAAATGATTCTTTCACTTGTTATTACTGATGTATTATATTGATCCTGTCTGTGATATATTGGATTATTTCAGTGCTGTGAAATGCTGGACTATCTAGGAGTTCCCTATGTACAGAGTTCTGGAGAGGCTGAGGCTACTTGTGCAGCCCTGAATGCCAGAGGGGTAATACAAATTGTTCTAAGTGTTAGTTAACAAAACATGCTATTCTTTTTTTTCTTTTTTGCTCAAACATATATTGTTCTAGGATGTACATAATTGTTGGAATTTTCTGATTTTGTAAAGGTTGTGGATGGCTGTTTAACAAATGACGGAGATGCATTCTTATACGGAGCAAGGACTGTTTACAGAAATTTTACTATGAACACTAAAGTGAGTGATGCCTTAAATTTGTACGATAATGCGGAAATATACACTATTTAAATATCACCAGAAAAGATCATCTTCTCCTACTGTTAAATTTTTATTTCACTTCTTCAAATGGCAAAATTATTTGTGTATATTTACTTTTGAAATTTTACATCAATATAATCACCTGTTAATCTGCAGTTTAACTAGAGTACTTTTTTGGTTTTACCAGGACCCTCACGTTGAGTGTTACAGTATGACAGAAGTGGAAGACAGATTAGGTCTGACCAGAGAGAAGTTGGTTGCCATGGCATTGCTACTGGGCTGTGACTATTTACCCAAAGGTGTCCCTGGAGTAGGAGTGGAGAGGGTTGTTAAATTGATGAACTCATTACCAGCATCAAATGTTCTGGAAAGGTATAGATATCAAGATGAAACTGTTTTTGTTTGTCAAATGTCCCTTTAAGAAAATGTCCCTTTAAGAATTTTTCTCAATGTGCTGCAAATTTTGACCTGTATTTGTCACATAAGGCCCTCAAGCAATGAGGGATCTTTTTTGTGTCAGCACCCACTGCAACCCAGGATGTCTGTCTCTATGGTTTCATCCCAAGCCTGGTCTCCACTGGTTAAAAAACGTGAATAAGCAGAGAGGAAGTTCTTACAAGTCTTTCAGCAAATATAGTTCACTCAATACATGTATGATTGTAATGTACCTTTCAGGTTTGAGATGTGGAAGTCTATGTCAGAGACATTGTGTGTAGACAAGGTGGAGGTATTCATCAAACGTAAAGCTGCACAAGTACCAGACTTCCCACAGAAAGAGGTAGTGCTGAAAGCCATCTACATCTATAGTGTAAAAATAATACATTTATCAAGAAATCACCCTTGTATTAAGGAAATAAGATGGCTTTCATTAAAGTTTGAAAGTTTTTGGAAGTGGCAAATATAGAAATAAATGTTTGTTTTATGTTTCATCATGTGGTCACTGAACTTGATCATTCACTGTATTCCCTCATCTAGGTTGTGCAAGAATTTCTGCAAGACATGAAAAAATGTGCGACCTCTGTCTCAAGATGGAGTAGGCCATCTATGGCTGATCTTCAGGTAACACAAGAAATTTAATGTACTGTAAATCACTTTTTATTCGCGAGAACTTTATTTTCGCATAATTACGCGAGTCTGTCTGCTCGCGAAAATTTTATTCTCGCGTATATTTGTATTATTAATGTTTATGTACAAAAGAGACCACAGCCCGCGAAAATTTTGTCTCGTTAATGAACATCAAATTGCTAAGTCGCGAAAATAAGATGTCGCGAAAATATAGTGATCTACAGTAATAAGCATTTTAATGAGCTTGCTGTTAATTTGCACCCACTCAAAATTTAGGGTAGTATTCTTTCTTTAAAAGACAAAAAAATCATAGGATGATTTTTAATTCGGTTTGAAAACTGCTCTGCTCTATTCTTGAAATAAAAACTGTTAAAAATCTCGAAATTTAAATCAGGAACAGTTTTGTAAAGATTGAAGTAGTTCGGATCATTTCTATGTATGAATCAATTTAATTATCACAGGAACTTGTATCGGAAATAAATTTGAACCCATAGTATAATAATTACACAAGGTATCTAAACTCCAAATTATTCTCGGCTCCCCCCTCCTCAGAAATCAGTGATTAGGAAGGCCAAAATGGTCAATGGGACTATGGCGCAACTGTCAACATTTTGGTTGGGCCATTTCGAAAATGAATGGGCCATCAGTATAATCTGAAGGGCCATTTCAAGAAATAACATAGTGACAAACAAATATGAAATACGAGAGAAAACACGTTTTTGATTGACTGAATCTGATTTTTAACACATGAAATGCAGCAAATTTAAAGGAACTTGCTTAGAATATAACTGACCCGTATTTTGTGTTAAAATTACAACAGTTTTGGAAAGGGAACAGCCCTACCACACAAATGAATGAAGTATCACTTCGTTTAACCGGAAGTACTTTTTGACAGGTTTCAACCAATGAGATTTGTTGTTTTAAATTGACTGCATTTAAAACGAAAGTAAAACAAGAAAGAAAGTCGTACGCAAAATATTTCCAAAAAACATCGCAAAAATTGAATGCGCACCTTGGTGCCATGATTAATTGATTTAATGCGCCATTTTCACTTCAATGCGACTATGGGGCATGGCGCAAACCCTTCCCAATCACTGAGAAATGCACTCATTTAAACTTTGTTTTCTTTTATATCCGAAAACAGCATCAAAACTCTGCTCGCTGAGTGGAAAAGTCAAACTCAACCATAAAACGGTATGTGCTAATCTCGGGCAAAGAGCAAAATTTAAAAATCAGTGGGTTTAAAAATTCAATTCCAGATTTTAAATATTGCATTGAATAGGGCTGGGTATCGCCAAAAATTTCGTATCACGATTTTTTCCCACAATATCATGATAATATCATGATATTTTTAAAAGCAGTTTTTACAATGATTTTATATGAAAAGTCATTATTTTTCTAAAAAATATGCTAGAAAAACAAAATTTTACTTTCTTGAAATTTTTATGTATATAAAATCAATTATGTTTGGACAGTAAGATGCTGTTTTTTTCAATTTTTACAACATTTTTTATACATTCTGTAATTGTAATTTGAAAGATTGAACAAATAAATGAATAATTTCTGGACTTTATAATATGTACCTAAAGACCGTTATTTAGGTCTCCGTATCACGATACGTATCACGCAACAAAAAATCGTGATATACCGGTATACCGATAAAATTGCACATCCCTAGCATTGAATGAATAAAATTTGATTAAGTCTTCTTTTCTATAAAAACACTACAACATTTTTCTGATGTCATTTTAGAAACAGATTTTTAGCCAATCAAATTCGGGATCATATTATTTGCACAAGGTTACATACCATTTATGGTTGAGTTTGACTTCTCACTCGGCGAGCAGTTTTGATGCTGTTAACAGAGATAAAAGAAGACAAAGACATGCATGTCATATATGGTTGTGTAGATAAATTATCATAAAAGAAAATGGTAATAAATAGTTTGCCAGTGCATTTCCTCTGAAAGTGTAAATGAGTGCGTTTCTGAGGAGAGGGGTACCAAAAGTAATTCGGAGTTACTTACCTTGTGTTATTATTATACTATGGGTTCAAATTTATTTCCGAAACAAGTGCCAGTGCTAATTATGAAGAGGAAATGTAAACTGTAAAATCTTGATTTCACTCTAGTCTTACTGACATGTTTATAATCAGCATTGTTAAGGGCTGTGCACCTATGAGGTTGTGTGTTACAATGTGTAATTGTTTCTCTGTTCCAGGTGTTCTGTGTGAACAAACTGGAGTGGCCTTTGGAGTACACCCTGGAGAAGGTCCTCCCTCTGATCACACTGTGGGACATGACAGACATCAGTAAAAACAACTCACCCACAGGCAGGCATCTGGTCCCCCAAAGGTAAGTTACTAAGCATGATGGTGACAGAAGAAAAGAAATATTTTTAGCTCACCTCAACAGAGCTTATATTGATGTACACTACAAGGCTAATGCTGCTTGCTTCAGATGCTGAATCTGACTACATTTTTAGCTCACCTCGACGAAGTCGAGATGAGCTTATGCTATACCCCCGGCGTCGGCGTTAGCGTCGGCGTCCCAGGTTAAAGTTTTAGGAGCAGGTCCATTCCCAAGTAACTATAAGCCGTACCTGAACCAAACTTACATGGTTGATGTATCTAGGGATGTACACTACCAGACTTGCTTCGGATGCTGGATCTGACCTATATTTTCTAGATGAGTGACCAGGTTAAAGTTTTTGGAGCAGGTTAAAGTTTTGGAGCAAGTCAATTCCCAAGTAACTATAAGCCCTACCTGAACCAAACTTGCATGGATGATGCATGTAGGGATGTACACTACCAAACTTGCTTCAGATGCTTACTTAGCAGATGAATGACCAGGTTAAAGGAGCAGTCTATTCCTAAGGAACTATAAGCCCTACCCGAACCAAACTTGCATGGATATGCATTTTACAAGACTTGCTTCGGATTCTGGATCTCTACATTTTCCAGAGAGTGACCAGGTTAAAGTTTTTTATATTCCACAGGAACTATAGGTACCAAACTTGCATGGATGATGCATCTAGGGATGCTGCTTGCTTCAGATGCTGGATCTGACCTACATTTTTTCCAAGTAACTATAAGCTCTACCTGAACCAAACTTGCATGGATGATGCATTAAGGATGGACACTACCAGACTTTTCGGATGTGAAGATCTACATTTTTTCCCAAGTAACTATAAGCCCTACCTGAACCAAACTTGCATGGATGATGCATCTAGGGATGGACACTATCAGATGTTTTTATTTATACAAGAAAAGGTTAAATTTTAGATCAATCCCAATGAACTTGAAGTCCTTGATATCTGCAGTATTAACAAAGTTATGAATATTTGTTTACACTATACATTTTTTTATGCTACATGAGTAGAAATGTGTATATGCCATGTAAGGGGTTAAACACAACTTGCAAGAATGTTGTTGTTGGGATAAATACTAAATATTAAGAAAATATGACGTGATATTTGCATTACTTACACTGATAACATTTGTTGAGGTGAGGTTCATAATCTTTGATTACCTATGTTTTGGACTAGTGAACAGGTTAAAGATTTTTGTGCAGATCAAACTTCCATGACTGATATGTTTTTGTTAAAGAAAAGTTACATATTAGCAGGATGACTTGTGATGTAAACATTTTGGTTTAAAAATTTCTTCTATAATCAAGTTTATTGCACGAAATTGTGTCTTTCAGAATTGTCAAGTGCCGCATTAGACAAGGAGTAAACTGCTATGAAGTTTTATGGAATAAACCAGGTACCTTGAGTTAATATGACTATTTCTGCAGATTTTTGATTTTTTTTCTTTTTTTTTCATTATTTTATAAACTGTTACAGCTGGAGACAGCGTTTGCAGTGAAGATCTATATAAAACCATAGAGGAACAGACTCTGTTCAGAAGAAGTTATCCACAGGTTGTTACTGATTTTGAAATGGAACAGGCCACCAAAAAGACCAAAGGCAAAGGTAAAGCATGACAAACAAACTACTATGAATTCTTTTATTTGTTAAAAATGGTAAAAAAAACAAACTCAAGCATGTATTTGCTTATACAATTAACACTGTATATTATAATTAACTTTGTAGCAAAAATTTTTCAGATATGAACAGTTTTGGCTTTATATTTGTGAATTACAATACATGATAAAAATTCCCTTCATAAATTCAATGAATAATTCACAGGAAGAAAATCAAGAAAGAAAATGGCAAACGAGGTGAAAGAGACAGAAGCTGTAGCATTGAGTGAAAATTTGGTGGAGAAAAATGAAATGGAGGATAACAATGATGGTGGGGAAACAGATGAGGAGGATGAAGAAATGATCAATGAGGAATTAAATAGTGCAATACAAAGTACACAGTCAAATAGGGAGACTGTCGATAACCCTGCAGTAAGTTTACACAATAAACCTGTAAATATAAAGCAACAGACTAAAGCTTCACCAATGCAGAGACTAGAGCTAGCAATGAGATCTGTTGTCAAGCGGTCGATAAAATCTAATTCTGTGGTCATGGAGAGGAATCTAAACTTTAGCAGTAGTGAGGAGGAGGAAGGGGATTATCTCCCCTTGTCACAGAGACTCCAATTAAAAATAGCCAAATCGAGTGGATTCAGTGACCGCCCATCTGGTGGGTCCCTGGGTCAGCCCCAGGGTAAGGCTGGAGGGGGAGAGGATGTGATGGTGAGGGCTATATCTCAGGGGGTGTCTAGTACTCTTAGGGGCTTCTCTAGTGACAGTGAGGCTGAAGATCTGTATACATTTCCCTCCCATCCAGAAACTAGAAATGGTCAGGGGGATGTAGCAGGAAATGTGGGACATGATGATGATGATATAATAGGAAATTGTCATAGTGCCGTGAATGTGAATGGTTTAGATCAAGAAATTTCACGTGTGGAAACATCACTTCCTGGAAATTGTGACAATCACGATACTTCTTTGGGAACTCCAATGTGGCAACAAAATTTAGTTAATTCTAAATTACAGAAGTTGGACAGGACAGAATTTCTGGACATGCCTAAGCTGAACTTTTCAGTTGTGACACCAGATTTGCAGGATAGAAGTGAACCCATGGTTGGGATCAAATCAAGAATATCTGCTTCAACCCCCGACAGATCAGAGGACTATGTGTCCAGGTTTTCACACAATCTGTCAAATCTAAGTCCTCACCTGTCAGAGGATGTGATGATCTCACCCCTTCTCAAGTTAGACTCTTTGCAGAGCCCAGTAGACGCTTGTCAAAGACTGCAGGGTAGTCCTAGTGTGTCAGCATTGTGGGAGAACCACTCCTTCAACAATACAAATGTCCCCATTAATTTTGGTAACTTTGAAGTACAGACTTCACTGCTGAATTCATTCAGTAAACTTAACATCTCAGAAGGGGAGCTGTCATCTATGATGAATAGTTTTCAGGAAAAGGTCTCGAAAACTCCCTCTGGGGTTAATAGTCAGGTAAATGGAAAACATTCGGAAACCTCTGAAATCAAGTGCAATAACAATACTCAGGACCAAACATCTGTGATATTTCTTAATGATAGTGACTCCATATGTGATAGTGACAGCATAGTGATTAATGATGAAAAACAGAAAGGTTCCACACAAACGATATCGGCATTACGGACAATCAACGTGGAATCTTCCAAGAGTCCACAGACTGGGTCTAGGAAGGAGAAGACGAGGGTCTCCAGCCTGAGTTCTCCTACGTGTGGGGGGAAGGAGAATGTTGTGAGTGACAGAGGGGAGGAGTGTAGTAAGCAAAGCCCCATGTCTCTGATAGAGAGGCTGAGACAGAGACTAAGTAATCACACAGACTCCAGTATCATCAATAAAATCAAATACGGACCGATGTCTGTCAAGCCAGTCAAATAGTTTTGAAATTGTAAAAATTTGTACGATTATTAATGGTTAATGTTGTACATAATTATAGAGGTGTATATTTAATTCATGAAAAAAAAGATTTTTTTTAGAAATAAAGGGCTTTTGCTGATCATTTATTGCATTTTTAAGGAGCATGCCTTTATAGAGAGTAAATTATTATCAAAATTGATTTTCAGCTAAAATATATGCTTTGCAAGCTGCCTAATCCCATTCACTTTTATTTGTGAATAAAATTATTCATAGTTAATCTGTAAAATATATTTATTACCTAGCACACACTGTTCATAGTTATGACTAAGGTGGAAGTTTTAACAAATGGAGGTCAAACTCCATGGTCAAGGTCAAAGGATGAAAATCAATAGTGCTCAAAGTAGGACTGCCAAAAGAAATACAGTATGAAAGGCCATGTAAGAGAAATGCACCTGTAATCTGAAACCCTATCTTCAATAATTTAAAACGTTCATTCAAGGTTTAAGTTTCTTAAAAGTTGCTTAAACTGCCAATTTCAAGAATATTCTAAAGGGAAGTTCTGATCACAAGGAATACACATTAAAAGAATAAAAGCTCATAACTACAGACGATCAAAAGTTATGCCCAACATTAAGTGAAACAGGAATATCCTAGCATGCACGGATCTAGAGGGGGGGGGGGGGGTCATGACCCCCCTTGGAATTTACAAGTATACATATACTAAAGCATGAAAAAAGTTACCATGGACCCCCCTTGGAAAACGCTGACCCCCCCACCCCCACCCCCCTGGTAAACACGAATATGTGTGAAATGGGTATGAAAAGTGAAAGATTTGAGGCAATAGAAGTCATAGACTACCCCCTACCCCCACCCCAGGACCCAAAGGAAGGTTTCTTCCCAAGAAATTCACGTGTATTGTTAAAGCTCTTTATCTAACCATTCAAAATTATTGTTACTATGAAAACACAAGCTCACGTCTTATGTGAATTATAAAAGCCATATCACCAACCAAACTAGAGGTACTGTGAGCAATGAGCTCACTAAATGATACCCCCCGCCTCCCATAATGTTCATGTGTTGCTATATATTTATACCCCCCGCTTGAAAAGCGGGAGGGTATATAGTAATCGGAATTTCCGTCCATCTGTACGTCTAGCCGTCTGTCCGTCCGTCTGTTACGCGTTGAGGTACCCATCTCTTATCCGCAACTCCTCCCATACCACTGAAGGAAATTTAATGAAACTTTCACAGAATCTTTATTATTGCATATTGCCATTGTGCACCTCCTATTTTACTTTTTGATCTGACATATATTTTGGATTTTTCAGAGCAAAACATGGACACTGCCATTATTATTCATATGGGAGGCGGGGGGTATCATTTAGTGAGCTCATTGCTCACAGTACCTCTAGTGTTTTATGGTTTTATGACTGATAGATAATTTTTTCTATTAAATACCAATTTATATAGGTAGTACTACAGTGTTGCCTCAATATTGCTGCAGCAAAACCTGAAATAATACATGTACTGCAATTGCTTTGCAGCAACATTGCCGCAACACCTTTCTGGCAATATTGCCGCAAATCTAATTTACATACGAAAAACAATATTGCCGCAATATTGCTGCCAGAATGTTGCTACAATATTGCCGCAACACTTTTCTGGCAATATTGCCGCAAATCTAATTTACATACGAAAAACGATATTGCCGCAATATTGCTGCAATGTATTGCCAGAATGTTGCTGCAATATTGCGGCAATAATGCCAGAAGATGTTGCCAGAAGGTGAGTATTTTGGTAAGAGTATTCCTTTGTTGGCAAAAAGTTTAGAGAACGACGA
The DNA here is from genome assembly GCF_032062105.1 of Saccostrea cuccullata. Lineage (NCBI taxonomy): Eukaryota > Metazoa > Mollusca > Bivalvia > Ostreida > Ostreidae > Saccostrea > Saccostrea cuccullata. The sequence continues at coordinate 504,799 of NW_026932690.1, forward strand.
ATAGAGTCAGAATTGCGAACACTATGGCGTGCATGCATTCTGCAGTTGAAGAAATTAAATATGAACTTGCTTTAGCATCTTCAATTAGTCAATTAAAAATAATTATTTTAAGGGAACTGAATACATTACAGCGTGAATATGACGAAGACCCTAGTTATTTATTGACTGAAGGTAAAAGTCAAAAGAAGACATCAAGTATTATTGGTTTATTGTATGATCGATATATCCATGAATACGTATGGAATTCCATATACGACAGCCAACTGCTTACTGCCAACTGCTCACTGCTGACTGCCAACTGTTCACTGCTTACTGTCAACTGCCACACATATTTGAATAAATTTTTTTTATTCATATTGATATTTATGTGAATTTTCTCACAATAATAACAAATGGAGGATTTGGGAATTTTTAAACTGATTAAGGCAAGGAGGGAGTAAATCGGAATGAGTATTTCCTCTTGAAAGGAAAACATTTATTTTCTGCATTTCGTTGCAGACAAATAATTTGGTAGCTTTTTTTTGGACGAGGGGAAAAAAAGGGGGGGGGGGGTCCACATACGACAAAAGAATAAACTTGAGAATGGTCCTGAGTAACATTTGTTGGTACTAGTATATGTATTTATACTTGAAATATGACTGAAAGTTATAATAAAAAAATAATATACTTTGCCAAGTGTAAATACACATGTATCTATTAATATCTTTCGGTGTTTCTTTTTACCCTATAGGAAAAGTACTTATAAGTGGGAATATCTACACGTGTCATGTATAAATTGTTTTAATGGCTAATGTTAGACATGTAAAAACATTCGTCCGCGTGGTGGTGGTGGGCCATTTCCAATATGTACTATATCCAGTAGTGCTCCCTCAATAAAGACAACTGTGACCTTTTTTTAATTCCTTGTCAGGGGAATTACGTTGGGTTGTGCCCCTCCCCTCCCCCGCACTGAAATTGCCTTTCTTTGCCTGATCAACGTATACTGTTTCTACTAGAGTAAAAGGACTTTATGATTTTTTATTGGTATATCTGATATAATTCATACATGTATTATACCAACAAAAATAACCCAAGATCCTACTCAAATTTGCGCCCCTCCCCCCCCCCCCCACACACACACTTCTATATATTTTTCTATTTAAATGAAGCAAAATACAAATAATCGAAATGCAGAATAACAAAACACTTAATCTTAAAATATCAAAACTTAGTTCAAGTTCCTTTTCTTATTTAACCTTTTTATAAGCTACATATTGAGACACTTTTGCAGGTACAGGTATGTTATTAATATACGGAAACTAATGTTATTTTGGGTCGTGTGTGCACTGTCACTACGGCGCGCATTTTTTTTTTTTTTACAGAGTTAGGTTTGTCGTTCCCGAATTACCTTTGAAAGCTAGATTAGGTTTCTACGGAAGCCCGTTGGTGCCACGTATGAAAAATATGTTATCTGGCGGCCGCTGTAACGACGAAAAGTGACCCCCGTAGAATATTGACCAGGGGGTCATTTTTCTACGTAGAAAAATGACCCCGGGTCAATATTCTACGACAAGTAGGGTCATTTTTCGACTGTAGAAAAACATTCCAGACCAGTAATTCTACGACTCGACACACGTTGAAAAATGACCCCCATAGAAATATGACCCCCTTCTTTTTTATACTATAAAACCTTATATCTGTGTCTCCTGATGTATTTTTTCATTCTTCAAATGTAAGTAGGGGACTTTTTTTATGTACTTTAATCCTTTCCAACATAAAGAGTGTTAAGAAAGTTAATTCCACATGTTTGTTTTATTTTCAAAAAGAAATACGATGTGTAGTTATTTACAATTTGTGATATTTTTAATTTTTTTTATCTTATTTTATTTTTATATTAATAGGGTCCATTCTTTCTACTGCTAAGGTTCTACCTGTCTTGTTGAATCAATAAGGGGAGGGGAGGTATTAAAAAGATTATGTGTGTACAGAGAAATTAGGGATGACGCATATTTGTGACATATACTAAGCATGCAGGCCAAAACATCCTTCCAAATACAATGCAAAAATTATCAATTCGAAAATTATCGATAAAATTAAAAGTGACAAACTTACTCTTTTTAAAAGTGTTAGAAATGTTCTGCTTTTTTGTTAAGCACTACTTTGAAAATTTTTAAAAATATTCCATCATGGAACGAACTTTCTTAACACCCCTTATATCTGATTGCATATCTTTATAGTAGCATCACAATCAATGTATTTGAAATGGATTTATTTTTGGCTTGCAGAAACCAAATGAAAAACTTCAAAAGTACTGTGCAACAGTATACAGTTGTATTCAAGAAGTGGTGTGAATCAGAATTGAATAATCAAAAATTCCAAAGAACTTTTGGACGATTTGAAATCACAAGATTTTTCTAAAATCAACAGCTTAAAAACCTACAACTTTTCAAGTTTATACACAACCATTTCCCACGATAAATTATAGTCCAGGCTCTTTTATATCATTAACAGGTACTTTTTCTATAACAATGAAACTCGTAAATTTATTTACTTGGTTATTAGTCATTTGCAAATTTATTTTGTTAAAACACGTTCTGATTGCACACACAAGTACTCTGAAGTTGACATAAAAAAAGATGCTTGGGTTTCTGATTGACAATATCTATGTGGTTTTTGGAGACCAGGTCTTCCAACCATCTATTGAAATTCCCATGGGTACCAATTGCGCTCCATTATTAGCGGACCTATTTATATATTCATATGAAGCAGAATTTGAGCAAAATCTTATACGTGAAAAGAAAAAAAACCCACTTTCTGTGGCCTTCGACTCGACTTTAGATATATCGACGACGTATTGTCGGTTAACAATGGTCATTTCCATTCCTACGTCGATACGATATATCCTAGTGAGTTTGAGATAAAAGATACCACAGAGTCTGAAACATCTGTTTCATACTTGAACATTTTACTTGAAAAAGACGTCTTTGGTTATCTAACAGCCAAGCTTTATGATAAACCTGATGTCTTTATTTTTTCTATCGTCAACCTCCCTTACTTAATCAGCAATATACCTTCATCACCAGCATACCGAGTTTATATATCTCAGTTGATTCGATACACAAGAGCATACTCTACGTATGAACAATTTCTAAAACGAGGTAATTTATTGACAGGCAAGTAGATAAAACAAGAAAATCAGCAGTCTCGTTTAAAGTCATTATTTTGTAAGTACTACGGTCGATACAATTACCTTGTCAGCAAATACAATTTATCATGAGTCAAATGCTTACTGATGTTTTTCATATGAATTGTTGGTCCATTATTTATACACAGATTTGACGATTTGATTTTTCTAGATTTCACAATCATGACAAGGAGCACATGGTGGGCGTGACCGGTCAGCAGGGGATAGTCACTCTTCCATAGCACCTGATGTTTCGGAAGTCCGTGTTTGCTCTGCTCCTATTTTGTATTGTTTTATGGACTTTGATATTGAATACAGTTCGTGATCTCCACATCCTTCTTTATCGAGGAGCGTAAATTTATGATAATATTTTTGAGTGTTTTTTATCATTCAAAGGTTTCGTTCCGAAAACGGCTTGATATGTTTCTGATAACTATAAACTTTGAAAATTTCAACAAATCCAAAAACATAGCATAGAAGTAAGAAACGCAAAGTAATTTAATTATAAAATTCAATTCCCCTAGCTCTTACCTTCAATCTTACAAACACATCTGTATGCATTCTGCTTTGAAAAACATACTTTTTTACTACCTTATATAAGGAAAGATATATTTTTTTCATTATATACTGGAAATAACATACACATTGAGAACGTCCCACCCAGCCTAAAGTTATAAGCAAGTTTTTAGGTTTTTGTTGACAAATAGACAAACAGACAGACGAACGGACAGGTGAAAATTACATAAAACTATATAAATAAATCTTTATTTTGAGTTTTGCAAATTATTTATTCAGGGTAAAATCAAAGCTTTATATTTATTAAATTATGGAAACTTTTAAAACTTTTTTCGGACACCAGCGAGAGAATGACCCTTTAAAGATTAAAATAGCAACTGTGGAAACTTACTGTTTCAAATGTAACAACGGGGGGGGGGGGGGGGGGGCAGGGGGGCCGGACGCCCAACTTTTCTCCCAACATTACCTTTACGATTGAAAATGTTTATTGAAAGGTTTGTTGGGCCCCCCACTTCTTACCACAGAAAAGTGATATCATGGAAATGTAGTTATGTATGCAAAAATGGGAAATGAAAGAAAGATTGCATTGAAAAAAAATTGCCCCCCTCTCAATAAATAGGATTTTCGAGTTTGAGCAATTTCCTTTTTTTTTCTTTGCTTGTCAACTTTAACAGGAACGTTAAAAAAAATTTCTCTAGCTGGTCCCCCTCCCCGACTCTCAAAAACATTGCTACGCGCCTGCATGTAGATATTGTTTTCCTTTAATGAGGATAAAACGGTTTGTATTATTAATGCTAGGTATTGTATAGCTTTGATTTCGTTATTTAAGCTTTAAAACATTTAGAAATTAACACATGTAGGCATAAAGCTGCTTGATATTACCCGTATACATTCGCCTAACAAGAATATTCCTACCAAAACGAAAGATTTTGCATTAAAAAAATGACAGGGGGTCATTATTCTACGGGATCATTTTTCTACAATGCACACGGAGAAAAACGACCCCAAGGCCATAATTTCTACGGAAAAGTGGGTCATTTTTCTACGTAGAATATTGACCAGGGGGTCAAATTTCTACGTAGAAAAATGACCCCCGGTCAATTTTCTACGGGGATCACTATTCGTCGTTACACCGCCACTTATTAATATCTGGCGGCCGCTACTTATTATTTGGCGGCCGCCACATATATATCTGGCGGCCGCCACTTAATATCTGGCGGCCGCCATTTATTATTTGGCGGCCGCCACTTATATATCTGGCGGCCGCCACATAATTGATATGGCGGCCGCCACATAAATTATTTTGCAAAAGGTGAGTGTTATTGGGTTAAGAAGATGGATGTTGACACAACCGCTGCTTATTGATAAAAAAGTAAATGATAAAAAACGAATTCTGAAATATTGGAACACCATTCTTGGAAATCCAAAATGCAAAACTTCATTTAATTCTCAACCAATCATAGCTTACAGCAAACACCATGATTTATGTCCGTGACCCCTGATGAGGCTTCTTAATAATCGAAACACTCTACAAATACTTGCATAATTCAAATCAAATATTAATCTGCTCTATGCAAAAACATATCTATTAGAAGTGTGGATTGGAGTGTTGGTTCATAATAAATCTCTTACAAGTTTGGTTGATTGATGTTGCTATTATAATTTTTACACTGTATCCACCTCTTAAACCACACATTAAAACATGCGCGCGGTTCAGGAAGCCAGGTGTTATCTGGCGGCCGCCATATAAATTATGTGGCGGCCGCCAAATATTATGTAGCGGCCGCCAGATATATAAGTGGCGGCCGCCAGATAAATATTTGGCGGCCGCCAATTAAATAAGTGGCGGCCGCCAGAAAAATATGTGGCGGCCGCCATATAGATTACTGTATAGGGGATTAATTTCACGGGTTGTAATTTTCACGTTTTTCTCTCATCTGACACGATCGCGGTTTCTTGAATTCGCGGACTTTGGTATGTAATAAAAGTAATTTCCCTTGTCTCCATTTAATCCATACTATAGCTACATGTAAACGACATTAATCAGCGTTATGTCTTTATTTTACGAACAACAGGGTAGGTTATTATAAAATTCTTAGATTTTATAAATGATTATTAACATAACTGCAGTTATTAATAGTCCCTCAACGTCAAATGACTTTCCTATAGGGCTATGCTATTACAATGAGTGCATGTGCACCCAAGATCTTCAATACAACGCGGCGAAAAACCACTGGATGGAAATAAATGTGTTTATGTAGTTCTACGAAATGATATCCTTCCGAATCGTCAATAAGTTCGATATTTATTCGAATGACTTTTTAAAACCAAAATGTCTATAAAAACTATTATGAATTAATATGCATGAGAATGCAGGTAACAAATACACGTGGTAACATTAGTTATGCACAGGTTATCAAAACCCCATGGCCCACGTGTTTTGATTGATGAAACATGTAGCGTTGTCTATAGCTATTAAACCAGCTTTTGAACAAACACAAATTATTATCTGCCGATTTGAATTAAAGTAAAGCGTGATAATTAAAACTGATTGAATAACAGTACTACTCGTAATTACTGAAATGACCATGTACTGCACGTACAACTACATACATGTAAATCAATCGTTGTCTATTCTCAAATTTCCAAATAAAACATGGATATTGTTGAAAATTTATTCACTGTTTCTTGAAATCACGGATTTGTTTACACCGTGAATATAGCGAATATTAACACCGCGAGTTATTTTCCCCCTATACAGTATGTGGCGGCCGCCAGATATATAAGTGGCGGCCGCCAAATAATAAGTGGCGACCGCCACATAATTATGTGGCGGCCGCCAGATATACAAGTGGCGGCCGCCAGATAAAATATTTTTCGTACGTGGCACCAACGGGCTTCCGTAGGTTTCTAACAAAATAAGTTGTTTTTTTTTCTTGAAAGTTGTTTCAATAAAAAATTATTTTAAAATATACCTCACAAACAGCTGACATGTATTACGTCATTTACGTGACTAGACATCTACTGAGACAAAAACTGCTTAAACATAGACATTTTTTATATTGATTATGCTTTACAATACCTCCTAAATGTAAATATTTATAGATATTTGATACTAGTAGATTTCAGTGACAATTATAATTTCATTTCCAATCCTGTCGCACTTACTTCGGAAACATTCACTTTCTGGGGTCTTCGCAATGTTTTACGTCATTTGTTCTTGTAGTATAAACGATAAAATACTTTTCATATATTTTCGGAACGAATAATCATCACAGACGGAAGTTGACATCTTTAAAATTCTGATCTGATGTGTACCATTTTAACTACAGTGATATGGACTGGACACCACTCCCCACCTTCCCAGCCCTTATGAATGTCATTTGTATCAATATTTATATCCTATGACATATTTAATGTATTATTACATGGATAATTTGGTTGAAATTCTTTTAAATCCTAACAATATTTTGTCTGATACATTCGTTTTAACACAGATAATTTTTAAAAAGTAATTTAATATCTTATAAATGACTTAATTAGTTTCTGAAAAAGTCCTAATCGAGCTCAATATATCGATTGTATGCAGCGGAAGTTGAAAAGCATGTCTCTTGTCAAAAAATTATGAATGATTATGCTTGTTTTTATTTCTTAAATATACAGCGGATTCACATATGTTAAAACTGCCTTCACTTGTCTGTGTAAAGAAAAATGTTAATTGCTATTCGGAACTGTTAATCTATATTCAGACACAAATAAATAGTTGATTACATCATGTTTCTTTTTAAAATTGCATAGAAATTGCCGAAAACACTCACAACTGTAGCAATACAAAATTTTTCAAATTAATATTATTTCATTATCTAAACTCGATCCTTATACATTACAGTTGCGGGTCCAGGAATTTAACAACGATGGAGGGGGTTGTATTGAGGGCAGGGTGTCTGAAGCAGCGTTAAGTACAGGTCCAGAATCAGGCAGCCTATATATAAAAGGTGATACATGAGGATCTCAGAAATTAATGATTTTTCACTCACAGACTTTTCTTGGGGTATAAGCCATGTATGCGGAAAGAAAAATAATTCGGGTCATTGTTACTATGGAAACCTGGACAAAGAAATTTCCTTAGCAACAGGCCAATTTTTCTTTATAGATTGACGAAATTTCACCCATTTTGAAGGCTTTGTACAAAATTTTTTTAAAAGTTATTCTTTTCTTCCTTAGTGTCACAAGAAAGATAAACTCTTAAAGTGCTCTGACAACGTAATAAAAAGAAATTACATTCTCTAATGTATTTACTATAGATACAGCTATAGATACATGTTTCCCGTTTTTTGCTGATTCAGCATTTTGCTTGATTTTGGCAAAAATCAAGTCGATATTATTCGTTTCACCATCTTAGTACAAATGTTTAATCTATTTCCTTTAAAACTACAGGAAAGGCTTTCTTAGAATTTAAAATAAAAAGTTTTGCAAATTTGAAATTTACTACCTGTTGCTAGGCAACAAAAATGGATGGTTTGATAAATTAAAATCGGTGAAAGTCTAAAGCATTGGTAGAAAAATCATACATATTGTAATCACTGAGTACCAAAATCAATTTTAAAATAATTAAATATAAAATATTCTTTCTTGTGTACCTATGACTATTTTACAATAAGCTATCTGCATGGCAACAGTAAATTTTACTTAGCAACGAAGCATTGAAAGTTATTTTTAGAACATATTCATTTAAGTTTTCAACATATTATCTGATTCTTATATTTGAATTGCTATTGCCCAGGTTCGGCATTGTCAAACCAGGTTTTTAAAAGAATTTTTATCTCCATGGCAACAGTAAATTTTCCTTAGCAACGAAGCAATGAAAGTTATTTTTAGAACATATTCATTTAAGCTTTCAACATACTGTAAACGTATTACATTTGGCGGTGTATTCTTTTTAGCGCTTTTGGCGGAAAGGAACTTACGCTAATTCAAGTACAACGCTAAATGTCTTGCACGCATATACATAAATAAGAACATTGAAAAATGCGCTAAATGAAATCTACGCTAACTCGTTCAAAAATCAATTTCCGCCAAATATCGTACAAGCTAAATATAATACATTTACAGTATTATCTGATTCTTATATTTGAATTGCTATTGCCCAGGTTCGGCATTGTCAAACCAGGTTTTTAAAAGAATTTTTATCTCCATGGCAACAGTAAATTTTTCTTAGCAACGAAGCAATGAAAGTTATTTTTAGAACATATGTATTTAAGTTTTTAACATATTATCTGATTTTTATATTGGAATTGCAATTGCCCAGGTTCGACATTGTCAAACGAGGTTTTTAAAAGAATTTTTAAGTTATTTTTTCCCAAGCAACAGAATTACAAATATAGCAACGAATACATCTTATAAAGAATAAGGATGAAGCAACTTCTCAACAAGAATCTTTAAGAATGTTAACTATAAGACAAAAACATTCTACTCATAGAATTGAAAAGTCATATACTTGACATATGACTGTGGTATTTTTTATGCACCCGGATGGATACATCCGGGGCGATTATTGTTTTTGTCCTATCTGTCCGTCTGTTTGTCTGTCTATCTAGCTGTCTGTGTGTCTGTCTGTCTGTCTTTTTGTCTGCAAACTTTCGCCATAAGTTTTGAACCATAAAAGATACACTTTCATATTTGGTATACATACTCCATTAATAAAATTCCTTAAATGATACCAAGGTCAATGACCTTGTGACCTTGACTGTGACCTTTTTTTAAAACCTTCATCATAACTTTTTTTCTGTAAACTTTAACTTTTGCCTAAGTTTTGAACCATGAAAGTTAGAGACTTCATAATTAGTATGCCTACTCTACTAATTAAGCTCTTTCCAATAATACCGAGGTAAATGACCTTGTGACCTTCACTGTGACCTTTTTTTAAAACCTTCATCATAACTTTTGAACCATGAGAGATAGAGACTTCGTATCTGGTATGCATACTCGGATAACTCCACTAATCAAGTTCTTTCAAATGATACCAATGTGACTGACGTTGTGACCTTAACTGTGACCTATATGCTTAAAATAGCTTTTCTCGAATTTTGTTGCCACTGAGCGCATAGTGTTCACAAACACATCTTGTTCTCTTTCAAAAAATAAATCAATGACCTAATTTTCATTCTAGTGGCATATTGAGACTCGAAAGTCTTCAAATTATATTGCAAATTTCTAAAAATTATGATCAATATCTGCAACGAAAACTGGATTGTCTAATTTCTGACAAATTTAGTAAATACAGTAATCTCATTAAGAAAAAAAATATTGACTTTTGTTTAGGTCAACAGACTTGATGAGGTTTTAATTGACCAAGGCCAAAGGCCGATGTTAATCAGTTCCTGTACATGTTCTTGTATACAAGTCAAATTTTTTTAAAAAAAATATTAGGATTTTTTTATTTTACACTTTTCGGATTTCTTTTTTTCTCTCCTTCAAATATATAAATACCCATGATATACTTAGTAATTTGTTTTGTATTGAGATATAATCCTATTTCATCGTCCATTATTTATACACTGAATTGATGACGGATTTTCCCGTTATTTCCTGGTCATGACAAGGGGCAGGGGATGCTCACTCCTCCATGGCACCTGATCCCACCTCTGATATTTCAGAGGTCCGTATTTGTTCTGCTCCTATTTTGTATTGTTTTATGGACTTTGATATTGAATACTGTTTGTTATCTCTTTATCCTTCTTTAATGGGATAACTACCAGTATATCATATTATGTAAGGAATTAATATAATAGCTACCAAAATTATACTTATATCCTGGGTTGGGACAGTTTACGCTTAATAAACTACAAAGCTTTTAATAAAAAGTGTTATCTGTACCAATCCAGGTTATAAACGTACACCTTGAACAGCTATTAAATTCATTCCTGATAAATAATTTTTTTATCCAATCAAATGACATTTTACAGCCAAAATAAATTATTACAAGAAAACTTTATCTCGATAAAGAAATACTAACTAGCTTAAATTATTATTTATTTGTAATAACTAAAAATTAATTTCGGTATCAGGAGTCTAATGAAAAAAAGAAAAGAAATACACGCATCTTAAGTTAGTATTTATTTGACATTTTACAGCTAATGAAAAAAGAAAAGAAATAATGAAAATAGTGATACTTGTAACTGTTGTTTCATAAGATAAATAAATATTTATACTCAAAGCTTGCTTTATTACTCCCAGTTTGTTCAATACGCAAGAGACGGTCTAACGAACTATATCTAAAAGAAAGCAAGCTACTGACGAACAAGTTGATGAAATAAGAATGTCAACAGCCTTGCTTATTAAAAGTCATCTTTCGCAAGTTTTAAGATTTTTAAGTGATGCAATTATTTTTTTCACGAAATCATAAGTATTTCTCCTTGGAAGAAGATGTGACAATTCATCCAAACAAATCTGAATTTGCATTACCCAAGGATACCTATTGGTTTGTCAAAATTGATCCAGTTTATAACGACAAACAGTGACAATGACAACGACATCAGACAGTGCATAAATTTTGATCAGAAAAGATTATCCAAAGATTTGTCATTACAAAATTACATCACCAAGACAAAATTGTTTTAAAAAAATTAGCCAATGACCTTGAACTAACCAAACTGACCTTGGGTCAAGGTCTTACATTTGAGTCAACAAAGCTATTACTGTATCAAGTAGAAAAAATCCAATGATTAATTTCTCTGTTACAAAGTTTTGGACCGAACAAGTGACCTTGAACATGCTGGCATGACCTTGTGTCAAAGACATTGCACCACTTTGGATCATAAGCAATGATTTTCTCTAAACAAAGCATGAGCTTCAAGTGTTTTTCAACATCAAAGTTATAGGAAGGACACAAAGTAAGGAGATTTCTGAATAACACACACCCCAATTCCCCTCCCCAACCCCCAGCCAGATACTTTTTAGCTCACCTGAGCCGAAGGCTCAAGTGAGCTTTTCTGATCAAATTTTGTCCGTCGTCTGTCATCTCGTCGTCGTTGTTGCCGTTGTTGTCGTTAACTTTTCACATTTTCATCTTCTTCTCAAAAACCAGTGGGTCAATTTCAACCAAACTTGCCACAAAGTATCCTTGGGTAAAGGGCATTCAAGTTTGTTCAAATGAAGGCCAAGCCTTCTTCAAAGGGGAGATAATTATGAATTAGTGAAAATTTAATGGCATTTCTAAAAAATCTTCTTCTCAAGAACCACTAAACCATGAAAGATGAAACTCATGTGGAATCATCCTCAGGTAGTGTAGATTCAAGTTTGTTCAATTCATGACCCCCAGTGGTAGGGGGGTCACAATGGTCGACCAAAGTTTTACATGGAAATGTATAGGAAAAGTCTATAAAAATCTTCTTTTCAAGAATAACAAAGCCTTTAAAAATCTTCTTATCAAGAAATACAAAGCCATGAATGGTCATATTTTAATATGGAAGCATCCTCAGGTAGTGTCGATTCAAGTTTGTTTAAATCATGACACCCCCCGGGGGGATGGGGGGGGGGGTAGGGCAGGGCCACAATGGCTGACCAAAGTTTTACATAGAAATATACAGGAAAATTCTTTAAGAATCTTCTCAGGAATAGCAAAGCCATGATTGGTTATATATGAATTTATATGGAAGCATTCTCAGGTATGAAGATTCAAATTTGTGCAAATCATACCCTCTCACCTTTAAGGAATGTTTGGGACTACCTTGTTTTATTTCTTAAGTGCAATATATGACCTTTTTTGACTTGTTGTTTAGGAAATTTTTCGGTTGCCATGGTAAAGAAAAGAATTTCAATACTATTAGTTACATGTTTACACAAAAAAAATATTGTGTATTCAATGCTCTTAAAATTTGATTGGTATTTAATGAATACAATTGAAAAAAAATTAGATTGACTCTCGAATTTGGCTTACTTGTGCCAATATTATACAGACTTTGTCCAAAACGTATTAACCTCAGCCTTCAGCCTCGGTCAATCAATACCTCACCAGGTCTGCATTGTCAAAAGTACAGGGGTAATACTCATCAAAATTATATATATCTTTTTTTTAACCAGATTGCTATATTATTTAAACTTGTAGAAATAAGCTAAGACTGCACAGTTTTGTTGCAGATATTGGTAATGATACAAAAATTTCAAGAATTGGCAAAATTTTGACGGCTCAAGAGTCTCAGTGACTTGCTGTCACTAGCATGAAAAGTAGGTCAATGATTAACTATTTGAGAGTGATAAAAAAAATAAATACTACAGACATAAGTAAAGTAATTGATTTTTCAGTTCAATAAGTATATTGTAGAATGTTTTTTTTGCCTAGTTTACATCCAAAAAGACACAGCTTTATGTTGAGGAATTGCTACATACTGATTCTATTTAAAAGTATTTGTTGCTATGTAGATAACTTCTGTTGCTATGGATATACTAACTTAAAATATTTTTAAAACCTGGTTTGACAATGCTGATCCCGAGCAATAGCTATTCAACTCTAAGAATCAAATGATCTTTGAAAAACATCGATAATTATGTACTAAAAATACCTTACAATGCTTCGTTGCTAAGGAAAATTTACTGTTGCCATGGAGAAAGCTTATTGTAAAAAAGTCATAGGTACACAAGAAAGAATATTTTATATTTTATTATTTTAAAAATTGATTTTGGTACTCAGTGATTACAATATGTATGATTTTTCTACCAATGCTTTAGACTTTCACCAATTTTAATTTATCAAACCATTCATTTTTGTTGCCTAGCAACAGGTAGTAAATTTCAAATTTGCAAAACTTTTTATTTTAAATTCTAAGAAAGCCTTTCCTGTAGTTTTACAGGAAATAGATGAAACATTTGTACTAAGATGGTGAAACGAATAATATCGACTTGATTTTTGCTAAAATCAAGCAAAATGCTGAATCAGCAAAAAACGGGAAACATGTGTCTATAGCTGTATCTATAGTAAATATATTAGAGAATGCAATTTCTTTTTATTACGTTGTCAGAGCACTTTAAGAGTTTATCTTTCTTGTGACACTAAGGAAGAAAAGAATAACTTTTAAAAAAATTTTGTACAAAGCCTTCAAAATGGGTGAAATTTCGTCAATCTATAAAGAAAAATTGGCCCGTTGCTAAGGAAATTTCTTTGTCCAGGTTTCCATAGTAACAATGACCCGAATTATTTTTCTTTCCGCATACATGGCTTATACCCCGAGAAAACTCTGTGAGTGAAAAATCATTAATTTCTGAGAACCTCATGTATCACCTCCTGCCTGATTCTTACGTGGACCTGTACTTAAAGCCTCATGGGGGTTGGGAGCACAATCCTGGTAGGGTCCGGGGAACGAACATCTGCTATAATATGTGCCCCCCCCCCTTTGATTTAGAAAACCAACATCGTCACCTTGCAGGAATTTTAGAATACATTGCCATGGCGGTAAAAAAGTATTTCGGAATACCTCATACCATACGTGTAGATCTACTGATAAGTTTGTGTTTAATTCTGGTAACAAAAAAATTAACTACATGCTTGTTTTACAAAATACAAGTAAATTTTTAAAAATCAAACGGCGGATTGGGAGGGGGGGGGGGGCGAGACGCAACGGCCCTGGATCCGCCTTTGAATTGCATGTTTAATTTAAACCTGTCTTGAAAACACTGATGTCAACATTCACCATGATAAATATATAATCTAAATCATATTTTAAAAAAGCTGCATAGTAATTTTCAATAAAACGTCAAAAAAATCTCTTCTTGAACATAAAGTCAATATCATATACGTCCAATATGAAGGAGACGCTCGTTTTAATAAGAGGTACATGTATGAATGTAAACTTATGTCCTTTGACTGTTTTTCACTGTATATATTGATTGAAAATTTATCATATTATTATTTTATTAGGGAAGACTGAAGAATTTGGTTATTCAACATATGCCGGCTCATTGTGACGTCATGTTTTTAATGTATTGCGTCATTGATTTCCATGCAATGTCCCTTGATAAATTTTACGAAAAAAAAGTTTAGGTGGTTTTCTTAACATTCAGATACAGATTTAAACAATAAATTTCTGTAAAAGTT